>NW_020799097.1:79341509-79356525 GCF_003259725.1 Athene cunicularia
TTTTTAATACTAGTATAAAGCAGAATTTTAAAACTGTCATTTTGTATATCTAAACGTATAAGAAATATGAAGATCTATGGGGTTCCTTTAAGCTGAAACATGACTGACAAGTTGGAAATACTAATTTAATTTTGGTGGTTGCCCTTTGTCATACCTAATGAACTGTCACTGTGTTATGAATGCATCTGGTACGATGGACACAGTCTGTTGAAACAATTGCAAGTTAAATTATGGGTCAGAGTTGAGACATGCTTGTGAGTGAGAAGTCTGTCAGCATCCCTGGCTGGAGGTGAACCATGCTGGAGTGGACAGATCCCTAGAGGTAATATTTTATTCTGTAGAAGAACTACATTTCCAAGGGTTTTCTGGTTTTAGTGAGTTACTACTATATGCCTCAGGTTTGGTACAATCACGCTGATATATTTTTAGATTCCTCTTGAAAACTTTTTCTCTTAAAACCAAAATGGAGTCAACAGGATCTGTGGTTTCTGTTTCATGCTTTCTTCTGCAGGGTGCAATGACTCCAGGAATTCCAATTTTTAGCCCGATGATGCCATATGGCACAGGACTGACACCACAGCCTGTCCAGAGCACCAATAGTCTGTCCATCCTAGAGGAACAGCAGCGGCAGCAGCAGCAGCAACAAGCAGCACAGCAGTCTACATCACAGCAAGCGACACAGGGAACGTCTGGTCAAACTCCCCAGCTCTTTCACTCACAGACTCTTACCACAGCCCCTTTACCGGGAACCACACCTCTGTACCCCTCTCCAATGACTCCGATGACTCCAATAACTCCTGCAACACCGGCATCCGAGAGCTCTGGGATAGTGCCACAGCTACAGTGAGTGTCCCCTGTGTTAGTGCAGCATGCACTTTCTCAGATGGAGCTTAATTTAAAGACCTAGGATGAAAGCCACATCAGGATCTGAGCAGTGCATTTTGGTGGGAAGGGAGGTCCTGAGGATTTATGGGTCTCCTCTAGCAATATGAGTAATTTTTGCTTTTATTTTTAGCTTGGTTTCGTTACTAAACCACTTAGTAATATAAACAGTTTCTTAGCGATTTGTCAGCCATACGTATTTCAAGCATACCAGTGGAGGATGTTACATATGTCTTCATTTAGCACAACTGTAACCTTTAAATCTATGTACTTTGGGAGTTCATCGTGCTTTAGCTATAAAGTAATCTGGGTTGATAATCTGTACTTCTAAGTATATATACCTAGAAACATGCTCTCCTTTGTAATTTACTGGATATTTGTGACCTGTTCACAAAAAAGCAAATAAATCCACTTTACTGTGCATAGAACTTTGTTAGTGAGACACTAAAGAAGAATACAGGGACTTTCACAGCTGGACGGTGATTAGAAGGGCAGAGGGGAAGAAACGAGTTGCTAGTCTAGGAGCTAGAGCTGAGTTGTACTTAATATTCCATGTTCCATTTTCTAGTTCCTGGCTACAGCTGAGTTTAAGGGAAGAAAACCTAGAACTAATTGAAGGTTTAGGTATGAAAGTATCTTCACTGAACTTGAGTTTTAAAGAGACTTTTACAGCAATTTACAGACAGCCTGAAGAGAAATGGTTGATAATGTGACTTTAGCACTGAAAGAGCAATCCCCTGAATTTCTTTTTTTCCACTGAGGATCTTTGAGATTTCAGGGGCTTCTCGGAAAACAAGTTTCCAAGGAAATTTTGCACCTAGGAACTTCTCTTAAATTTTCTAGAGACCAGCTATCCTTTCGCCTGGCAATGGGTTTACCTCCCAGATCATTCCCACTTAGTCCTGTGCCTCTTCTTCCTCCTTGAAGGCCATACCAAGGAAAATTTCAGATGGTACTATTTCTGCTTCATTTTCTCCTGTTTCCAGCAGCTTCTCTGATTGTGGTGGGGGCTCTCAGCATCAAGAATTTTTCCTGCCAGACTGAAATAGAGATTCTTCTCATGAGACGCTTTTCATAATAGCTGGCAGATAAGGAGGAATCACAATCATGCCTTAGGAGCTACTGTCCCACAAAAGGAGGTTCCTGAGCCAAATCACTGTTCAGTGCTCCTGTCGGTAGGAAAGATGTCACTCAAACTCACTTGGAGAAACAAATGAAAAAAAAAAAAGTAAAGCTTGGTTAAAAATGAGGAAGACACAGGAGTTATTTATTGTCTTTTTAATGTATTTCTCTGAACTGTCTTCAGGAATATCGTGTCCACGGTGAATCTTGGTTGCAAACTTGACCTGAAAACTATTGCGCTCCGTGCCCGAAATGCTGAATATAATCCCAAGGTAAGAGAAATGTGTTAGAGTTCATCTTATAACAGATATGTCAAAGGCACAAGGTTGTGGGTGTATTTGCTGTGATAGATTGGAAAACCTTCCTGCTATAGATGCTGTTTTGTACTTATTAAAGATTTCTTTTTTAACTAAACTCAGAACATTCTGTCAAATTAATAAAAAGCATTTTTATGCTGATTTAGCCATGTTTTGCGTGAGGTTGTAATTTGGTAGATTTAGAAAGAATATGGCACATTTAGGAGGAACCTAACCAACAGTGTCATACACTGGCCAAACTGTTTATTGTAGAGCTGGTCTCTGCTACTATTCATATGGGCATGTTTGCTCACAGGGCTCAGAAAGTTCCTTTTTCATATTACTGTGAAATCTGTGATGATTAAGACTTGTTTCCTGTCTCCCAGCAAGGTGAAAGGAAGGAAGAATTCAACTCCTGGGCTCCTGCCAGAGTGACAGTTGTTCTGTATACGTTGTAGCTTCCTTCACCTGGCTGGTCCCCTGGAATTCTTGGGGTCACAGCGCAGTCACTTAGTTTTTACCATCCTGCCTCCCCTCTGAGCTCTGTTCCTTGCTCCTGATGGTTAGGTTTGGTGGAACAGCAAAATTAAATTGATTTTTTTGCATGCTGACTTCTAAGTTGCCTGATGCTTTTAAATAGCAGTCTGTTAAACTCTGGTGTTCTTATAGCTCAGAGAAACTTCGAACAACAGAATAGGACCTGGAGCGTTGAATCAAATTCATGTCACTTCATTTCTCTTTCGGGTGGCTCTCTTGGAAATGTTACCTTTGCAACCACAGTAGTTGGACAGCCTTCATAATAAAAGTTTAGATGTTGTGTAGTTGAATTGACTTGCCTTGGGAAGGCTTCAGTTCTCCTGGGGAGCGTTCTGGGGGTTTTTTTAGTATTTGGTATTTTGCTGTGGTTTACCTGAACTCTGCTCTCAAAGATTAAAGCACGCATATGTGATAAATAACTCTGTTACTGTAAGTTTTTATCAGTGATGCTGTTACATAACTAACTGCATGTAAGATATTAGTGCAGCAAAAATTTGAGCATGCCGTGGTAATTTTTAAGGTGGGGGTAGGTGGCTGTGTAAAACTTGCAGCTAGAATAATCAATACGAAATGCTGTTTCCACAGCAGAGAGAAAGAAGGGTTATGTAACACACTCCTGACTTTTAGTCAGTACATTCATCTATCAAAGGAAGAAGTTGCTTGGCTGTATTATTCAAGCCATATTTTGACAAAAGTGCTGTTAGGTAATCCATGCTACCACCTTGGTTATGTCAGCAGAATACTTTACAGGACTGTGTGGTGAGCTGATCCAAGTTAAACATAACAGGTAAACAGGGGTTTGTGTGTGTATATGCCCACATCAGTTTCCAGTATCTCTTGTTTCAAAGAGTTTAAGAATATTTGGATATGAGGCAGAGATGTTACAGTACTTAGAATATAAAAGCTGGCACTGTCCAGGCTGCTGTGTTCTGCTGTGGTAGTGGAGGTGACTTCTGTTTACACAGAACATTGATCTCCAGCTGTTCTGTTTGTTGGTATTCTAATGCTGTACAATTTTTTAAGACATGGAAACAAGACAGATTCTAAAATATTTGCAGGTAGTCTTCCATCCTGCCTATAACAGATAAAATTTCAAGATGTGTTGAGGCAGTTATTTTTAATTTATTTTTAAGATTTTTCTCTACTGCTCAGCTGCAAATGTTAGCATTACTTAAATGTTGTATATACAGTAATGAGAGATGAGCTTAGTAAATTAGGAATGCAATGGTAAATATGCTTCCTGTGTGACTTTACCTTTCAGTGTGTGTGTTTGAATATACTTACGATTTAAGCATTTCAAGGAAATTTTGAGTGATCTATATTTGAACTTTGTATTTCTTTGCAATACAGTGTAACTTGATACTTAGATTATGCAAGTTTGGTTTTAATGTAATGATTACAGCAATATATCA
Source organism: Athene cunicularia (assembly GCF_003259725.1). NCBI lineage: Eukaryota > Metazoa > Chordata > Aves > Strigiformes > Strigidae > Athene > Athene cunicularia. The sequence continues at coordinate 79,345,759 of NW_020799097.1, forward strand.
CTAACAGTCTCAATGCTCACATTTCAGCGTTTTGCTGCTGTTATTATGAGAATAAGAGAACCACGTACTACTGCACTTATATTCAGCTCTGGAAAAATGGTGTGCACAGGAGCAAAAAGGTATGTTTAGCAAACTAATTCAGGCAGTCGTCTTTTGTACCATCATGCTTTAGAAATACTATTATTTGTATATGGTATTTGTATATATACAACAAAGTTGTACAACTAAGCTTGCTTCCCAGTTATTTCAAATAGACTAATATACGTTTCTACAGAAAATGTCCTCATGACTGAAAGTACTTCCCTATGAAAGGGGAAATGGTAGTTTTGTTTCTGAAGCTTTCATACAGTCAGGATAAACTTGTTTGTGGAGGCTGTTATATTCACTTTTTGGCTTTGCAATTATCTTTTTTTCTAATAATTTAAAAATTTCAGTGACTTTGCACTGGAACTACTTAAATGGTAGGGGCGGTGACAGAGGAAGAGTGATTTTATATTTGAGTAGTTTCATTCATCACAGGCCAGGAGCTCCACATCTCTGGTCCCTGTAGTCTGATCTGTTCTTAACATGTTCATTGAAGCATGAGAATTGAAAACTAAACATAACCTTAACTCCAGTAGGCAGGAGAGAAACTCTGCTCTGAAGAAGTCTGTTAGGAATCCAGAAGGAACAAGCTAATGAGCAGAGATGAATGAGTAGAGCTGTACAGGAAACACTTTCTCTGCCTGGTGATGCTTGAAGTTCAAGTTGTCTTATGCTGCATTAAGAACAACCAGATCCTCAACTGTTTACAAAACTGAAGCAAACAGAGTTCTGCAGCAGTGCATAAGGCTGTGCAGTTGTGTTAAAGCCAGGTTTGAATGCCTGGGTTGAATCGAGCAGAAGATTTGGGCAGTTTACAGATATTTTATAGAAGGATGCACTTTCTAGCAGTAGTAGTTCAGAGTTGTTCTGTACTGAAAACTTAAGTAACAGTTTTCATGTCTTATTAGAGGGTCTCGAGTTGATATTTTTAAGAGTGTGAAATATGTGGATTTATAATTTACTGTTTTCTGCCTCGTGAACAGTGAGTACACCATTAATGGTGTTAAAGATCCTAGTACCAAAATTAGCATGCAAACCAGTGCTTAGTTGTCAATTTTGAATGTAAGAATTTTGCATGTGACCTTCCCCTCTCCCACAACACACTTTTTTTTTTCCTAGTTACATATTTGTGGTTTAATGCTATTTGCTTGAAGTAATATTTAACTTAGGAAATAATATGGGTATCCTTTTCTCACTTCAGTGAGGAGCAATCCAGATTGGCAGCAAGGAAGTATGCAAGAGTTGTTCAGAAACTGGGTTTTCCTGCAAAATTTTTGGATTTTAAAATTCAGAACATGGTGGGCAGCTGTGATGTGAAATTTCCCATCAGATTAGAAGGATTGGTACTCACACACCAGCAGTTCAGCAGGTAAAAAAAAAAAAAAAAGGCTTGCTTATATTTCATTCTTGCTAGCTTAGAGAGTGCTGTCTCATGAGATTATTCCCTTGCATCAGAAGGAAACCTGCATCTTTGTTCCCATTGCTGCTCTGCCTCAGGTTTAACAGTAGGAACCCATCAGAATGATCTTCCCTGCTACTTTCTCAAGTTTCAGTGAAATCTGCATCTGCTCTGCCCCTTCTTGCAGTCCTGCTGGTGAAAAACTAGAACATGTGTCTGCAAGCACATATATAAACACTCACTCCCCTCTCTTACAGCTACGAGCCTGAATTGTTTCCTGGCTTAATCTACAGAATGATCAAGCCACGCATTGTTCTGCTTATTTTTGTTTCTGGAAAAGTGGTTTTAACTGGTAAGTGAAAACAGTATCTCACTCCCATAGGTTGGATTTAGGCTGCATTACAGAGAACATGCAATGAGACCAGAGGTATGAAAGCTGCTACATACTTTCTTTAGAGGTGACAGTACTGACAAAGAACAGGTAGTACAATATTCTGTGATGTGAGGTTTGCTTTGTGCATTCTCATTTGGCTAAATCTACATAAGCAATGATCATGAATCCTAGTTAAGTACACAGGTGCCCAAAAAGCTCTAAGAATGCAGGTAACGTTTCTGGCAAAATCTGAGTGAGTCTGTGTGTGCTGGGTGTGTCTAACTGAGCTAACTGTTCTTTGACAGCTTGCCTGGAGGCTGCTGCCTTTCTCCTTTGATACAGCAGCCAAAGAAGGGGAGATACCCGTCATGGACCTCCTCAGCCTCAGGCACCCTTCCTTTTGCCCTTTGTGCTGAGTCTTGCTGTGGAGAAAAAAACCCAGGAGTCTTGCAGACAAGAGGAGGAGCAGGAGCATGTCCCTGCAGCATGGCAAGTGGCAGGCCTCTGCTGCCAGAGCTTGCTCCCCATGAGGGTCACACTCAAAAAAAAGCTCCACCAGTTAGGCCTTTCTGCAGACACATCCTATGGGGCTGCAGTTTGGAGTTGGGTCTCCTGTGGAAATTATGTCTAGGAAAATGCCATTTGCAAGTATAGTGTAAGCATGAAGATGCTAAGGAAAGTTTTACCAGTTATCAGAATAAACAGTGAGAAGACTGGTAATGTGTTCTCTGTATGAAATGTGTATTGGAGGAAAAAAAGGGGATTTATGGATACATAAAAACAGGGGTTTATGGATATGCATAGGTTTTTATGTAGAGTTGCATTCTAATAAACATTCTAAAAGCTAAAATTAAGTATGTGGTGAAAGGTACAAACTAACTTTATTCTCTCTTTTTCTAGGTGCTAAAGTACGAGCAGAAATCTATGAAGCATTTGAAAACATCTACCCCATTTTAAAGGGATTCAGGAAGACAACGTAACAGTTTCTATATCTTTTGGAGAAATCAGGGGTATATTTTAAAAGGTATTGCGTATGGCACAGCAGTAACAAGAGATGGACTTCCAGTGAAGCTGCAACACCAGGACTTGGACTATTTCCCAGTTAGTGCCTACTTCCCTGATGCTCGAGGGGAGCTGTATTCTTGATTATGTCTACTGAGTTACTGTGAGTTGCTTTACTGGGCTGTTCCTGGAGCAGTCCCTCCCAAGTTTTATTTATATTCTAGCTTTTGAATAGTTTTAATGCCAGTTCTATTAATAGAAAATCCGTAAGTTGGTTTAAAAAACAAATGTAACTGTGTCACTCAGTGTATAAACCACTTAAATTGCCATGTATATATGTTTTAACTTCCTTCCATATGACCATAGTTTTTATAATTTTCAGAACTTAAGCTTTTAAATTTTTTCAATTTTAAATTTCTTTGGTGCCAGACACATTCCCTCTTTCCAGTATTAAGCAAGACAGAATAAATTTATTAATGAAAATGGCTCGCTGTACATATATATAATATATACCTTCCTTCTCTTTCCTCTTTCAGCTCCACATGTACAATAAACCCTCTTTGTACTATTATGGGAATTGTCTTAATGAATTTTAAAATTACCCAGCTGGTAGAGTGAAATACATTGAAAATTATTTTTTTTTATTTAATCTCGATTTTTCAATAGCACATGCACTACTGTGACTTGTCATTTTGAGAGAAATTTTAACAATGCTCTGACTTGCTTACCAGCAGTCACATCCTTGGCAACATCTAGCTTGACTATTATGTTAAAGCGAAAAAGGTGACTGGTTAAAGAAGTTTGTGTTGAAGTGTGTGTTGCTTTATGTCCAACAGATGGGATTTATGCAAGTCTTAAATAGCTACACTGGGCTGAATTGGAACAAAAGATCCCTGCTTAGCTTCTAGAATTTCTTCAAATTACTACTTTTGTATTTTACCAACTATGACAGTCTCACTATATTAGTGTTCCTGTAAAGTGTCAAGGTCCTTCCGACTGGAGTCAGTATGTACATAATCTTCCCTCTGAACTGTGCTTGAAGCTTAATGGGCTGAGAACTAAAAATAAACTTTTTTTCTCCAGTAAATTTCCAGTAATAGTAACCTCCTTTCTATGACTTGCACATTCTTTCAAACAGCTTTTATCTAAAACTAACCCAACTGTAACCATGGTCTCATTATTTGTCATTGCAGACAAAATGAAGTTTAGTTTTGGCTGGCATTGCTACTGCCCCCTTTGCAAATGCTGAGTGACCGTTCCTTATTGACTCTACTCCCTCCACAGTGGCCTATGCTGGTGTTCCTCCAGGCCTTTTAATAATTGGTTTCATAGATCTTAGCAGAAAGCTGCTGTTAAACAACGCAGCTTTGCCAGGATCTGTTCAAGAAACCCAAACACAGTGCCTTCAGGGCCGTGCCACTCTGTGCTGTGAGCTAGTGAGCGTTCCCAAGTGCTCTTGAACACAACCGTATGACTGTGCTTTTGCAGGAGCCTGAACTATTACCAACTTAGCTGCAAAACTCTTAAGTTGGCAGGAGAACTTGGAGCCTTAAGTAACTGTGGAATGATTTTCAATAAAAATCAGTCAAGCTGTACTATAGTGACTTTAAGAGACTGTTTGCTGTTCCAGAACATGTACCAAGGCTTAAAATGACCCTTTTAGAAATTAAGTTCTGATGAAACAGTTTCTACATAAAGCATTTCCTGCCTGCTTATTCATTCCCAACCTAAATTAATACAAAAGAACTGCAACAGTGGGCCTAGGGCTTTCATAAAATCACCTTCACAATCACCAGTAAGTAGACATGAATAGTTTGAGGGAGTAAGGCACTGAGTAAGTTCTATACTGAGACACAAATACACACACAAAAGTGCCTTTCTTTTCTGCAAACATAGCTACAGCCACAGGAGTAGTTAAGCAACTACCACAACAAATTTTAGCATTATGGTTTCCCTTTTCTCTTGCCTCAGCTATATGGCACTGAAACAGCAGAAGAATCCCTGCAGAGGGCACTTACATTTAAACTTCACCAAAGATGGCAGACTTAAGGTACAATTCAGCTAAGTAACAATACAAATGTGTGCTGGTATGGCTGGATTTGTTTAAACTGCTTCTAGACCAAACAGTCCCATGCAGAAATAGTTTAATTCAGTTAAAACATTTTTTGTGCATTCTATCTTGAATGAGTGTAACAGCTGCCAAGTGAGAAGCAGATTTAAATTCCACAGTGAAAGGCTCCGCCGCTTTGTCTTAGGTATGACATCTGTACACCTCCTGAGCATAAGCACTCAAGTGACCTTACAACAGTCTGCTTTTCTCTGTGAATGATTGTTAATTTTTGAGTAGCACAAAGAAAATCATGACAGGTAATAAGCTAAGTTCTTGAAGTTCAGTCACCAACAAAAGATACTTTGACCAATCAAAAAATATTTCATCTTTATTTAAACATTCAGAATTGAGATTTGAAGTGAAATTCACTGAACAAATGCATCTGGCTTCATTACCAGCTTGAAGTAAAAGCTCCTGTGGAGCACAAGAGAGGCTGTCAAGGTCTACTTTTAGTAGCAGTGACTTCAGTTCAATTATGTTTGCAAAGTGCAGAGATGCACTAAACAAGGCAAGTATTCTATTTAGACAACTCAGTAACTTGATGGAAGTTAAACAGATCCTGCAGAGAAGTCTTGTTTCCATATGAACTCTTCCAGGTATTCATTTCCCTCACCGCAGTTGTCAGCACAAGTGTACACTACCAGTGTCCCCCAGTCAATGCTCTCTCCAAGGCTGTCAACCTGAAGGTGGTTCAGAAGCTGTGGCATAATCTTCAAGGAAAAACAAGGGTTTAGAGTCAGGTCACAGCTCTCTACCCTCTCCCTGATGAAGGGTCCTGCCCTCATTTATGTTCTCTTGCATCGAAAGCCCAAATCAAAGCTAAGTAACACGCCAGCTCAAATAAAACAAATCTGGGATTCCCAAAGCAGTGTAGTAGACAGCCCCACTTATTTTACCTACATAAGTTTTATTTGACTAAGTGTTGCCTGACTTGTAAGCCTACTTCAATTTGAAATGACCTTCAAAACTGTTTTGCTTTTGCATGACATTAAGTGTATTAAGCATACATAGATGCTTCTAGCATTCAAAATTCCACAGCTGAATACTACCAGTCAGATGTATTTCCACTTCACATCATGGAGGCTTTTAAAAAAAATATACAGTACCAGACTCCTATTACTTAAAGAGATGATTCCATATCCACAAATGCACCATTTTATGCATAGTGCAAATTATCAGATGGGAACCTACCTTCTATATGTGAAAGTCTTATGGGAAAAAGCATTTATAACAGTAAGGGCTCTGTACAATTTAGCATAGTTAATCTGAGCAACTTCTTGCTCTAATTACAAGCCAACACCTATACAATTAGATTCTGTTAAGTCTGATCTACATTACCTTGTATTATTTTTAAATGCATTTACATACCTGGAATTCAAAAACCCTTCTGGCACCACATAAACAATTTGGGATATCTTTTTCTTCAGGAATATTTTCACCCGATACCCAGATTGGGCCTTCTCCTCCTCTGCAGTATCTAATAATCTGAAATACAGCAGAAGTTTAAGTTCTCAAGACTTTCTTTTCATCTTGGTATGACAAAAGTGTAAGATAGTGCAGAAAAAGGTCAGTTCCTTTAAGTAATACCCACGGCAAAGTCTATCAGTTGCAAATACAGTATCTAAGACAGGTTCTTTATATAAATTTTGTTAACTATTTGAATCATGCAGGTATTCATAAAACTTTTTTTTAATGATCCAGGGATAAACTGCAATGATTTGTAGTTCTCTAATTAAAGGACCCAGAAATGCTATGTCATGTATTTTGTAGTCTTGAGATAGAGGAAGAGCAGACTGCTAATTAGCACAGGGAAGCATACAGAAAATCAGGAATGCTCTTTCTATTGCAGTTCTGCATCTAAATGGAAGGGGCCTGTCCTACCATCCAAGAAGGAAGTGTTTTCAGACATTCATATCCTTCGTTATGCTGTTACTATCTAAATATTTATATAGCAAATCAGGCATTATCAACAAGAGCACTCTAAGGCAGGTCAGTCAGTATGGGGGTGGTCAGAGAGGGAAGTGATGCATCTACCCCAAGGAGAGAAGGGAACAGACTCAAAGTCTCTACTTTCTGGGAGTTCAGCTTAACCCCTCAGCTACCAGGCAAAACATGGAAAGCATTACTTCTTCCTCCACTGCTTGCATGGATTTAAGGCCTGCATTTCCTCTGAATGGAACCAGGAACCATGTTTTTGTTTGATGTGGCTTTTTTCAGCCTCTTGTGTTAGCAATAAATAGCATGGGAGGAAATTTCTCTTTTAAATAGTTGAAATTTTAAAGCCATCACTAATTTCTTCAACCTTAAAAAAAGGCAAATCAACCCCCCTGTGCAACTGCTGACAGTGACAGAGCTCCTCTCTGCAGTTAGGGTTCTGCTCAGAAGGAAAGCTGACAGGGCCAAGGCCTGGGGAAGAGTGCAATGGTTCATCACCTCCCTTGGTCAGAACTACTTCACAGGATGGCAGGTCCTCCCCTCACTATGTCGGCTTCAGCACCCCTGTGCCTTCTCATCCTGACTTCATTTCTGCTTGAGATAGATGAGCAGGTGCTAACTTCTTACTTCAGCATAAATCAAGTTCTGCACATAAGAAACACTGGAGTATGCTGGTTAATGTGTGTGGAAGATGAGGAGGCATCCCCGTTGCCATTTCTAATCATATGTACAAAAAGCAGTGAAACATTTTGCAGGCACAGCAGGATGCTGTGCCAGAACCTGCAAGTTCTAAGGCTGCCCCATCTTCTGACCTGCTCTGGTTCAGCAGCTACTCGTTCTTTAAACATTTGGAAGATCCTGTCATCTTCAGTCTCATGTTTTGCCATTGCTTCCAATGTCTCTTCATCTAAGGATTGAAATGCTTCACCTAAACAAGACAAAAAAAAAAAAAAGCAAACATTTGTGGGAATATCATGAAGACTGGTGAGGAGGATTGTAAACACACTCAAGTGACTTGCAGCTGCAGTGCTGAAAAACACCTATAATACACTGATTGTTGCTTAGCCCTGTGTGCTTGATGGCAAGAATGTCTGCACTTAGATAAAACAGGCCTGTGAGAGACTCAGAGGCACCTTATCCAATATCCTTGAGATTCCTGCCCTGCTGTGGGAAAGATCAAAGCACAGTGGAAAAACACACCTTCAAAAATCATAGATCTATACAGGAAAAAGCAGCAGGCCAGGGTTCTTCTTTTTCTTTTTCACTTCTTGTATCAAGGACTGAGCTCTGCAGTGTCTGCATCCCCACTTGTGTGCCTCTGCTCAGGTGTTGCTGCAGAGATCCCTTGAGTCACAAAGTAATGGAAATAAATTTACGTTTTGCATTTCATCTGTCGTTTGTGGTTGTTTCTGTGTCCTGCCTGTGCCGGCTCACATACAGGCTAATGCAAGACAGCCAAAACTTAAAACAAATATTGCACCTCTAAGTGCATTTCGCTCTCAAGTATCATTCCTGGCGTAAATCACTCTGAGCCTTTTTTTTTTTTTCGTTTTGTGACATATTAAGATTCAGTCACACATGGATCCATTTACTAGCCTTAGCTGCATTTTAAAAATAGATGTTGATACTGGAATGCTGGAAAGGGAAAGGAGTTCATCTACCAATGTTTATGGCTCCCAGTGGGTATCACCGAGACTGCTGAACCTTCAGAACGTGACATCTGGAAAAGGCCACCCATGCCATGTGTGTGCCAGACTTCAGCTTCTAGGTCTGACAAGTGTTACACTCCAACGTTCACATCAACAAGAGGCATTGAGCAGTCTCAAGACAGCTTCAGACCACAGTAAGGGACAGCTGGGAACCTAACGGTCCTCTCCTGCAACACCACAGTCTCTCCACCCTGGGCATGTGCAGAGCTGGTGTGGTGAGCTGCAAACCCCTCATGAACTGGGGGGGAGCAGGGGGGAAGGGGCCTGCACTTCAACTGCTTAATTCAAGATCAATTAGAACAGCCTCAAAAGAGCTTTCTTCTAGCACAGACAAGGAGATTCTTTAAAGTATTTTCCATAAATTAAGACAAATTGAACCAAGTCAAGCCAAGACCATTTAACTCAATCCCCTGATTCCAACAGTGTCCAGCAGCAGGTGCTCTGGGCTCTGTTTTTCAAACTCCAGCTGTTTCTTACCCTCAGGAAGTACCCAGGGACACTGTAACTCGCAACTACCTGCAGCTTCACTGCAGCAACAGCAGCTTCAACAGCTCCTGGGGCTGGGGTTAAGTCGTCTCTCCCCTAGAAGCAACTTATATTATGGGATAGCTACAAAAAACTTGTATCACAAATAACTGTGGATTTAGCCTTTTACCACCAGTAGTTTACAATGAACACTTCAAATCACAGTGTTTTATATTTTAAAGATGTGAGACAGGCTTCATTAGGAAGAATTACAGACAGCATCTTATTTCTTACCTGCACTGCCTGTAGCTCTGAGTTTCTCTTGTTCTTTTGGGTCCTTTGATGTATCTGCAGCTCCTTGTTCATCATCAGGATCTACACTGCTGTCAGCAGGAAATTCTGGTTCCTCAGGTTCTATCAAAATTTCATATTCTGGGAAAAGGAATTCATTATGCTCTGGAATCGAATCCGCTGAATCAGCTAAAAAACAGAAGAGATAACCTCACAATACCATCTCATATTTCACATCCTTCTCCCCAAAAGCTACTTAGCAAAAATACAGCACAAACACTGCATGAACAAGAACAATTTACATCACAGCTAGACCTGATTTAAATAGAAGAAAGATTTTTATATTAAGGAGGGTAGAAAACCACAACAGGTGACATGTTGCTTTGAATCTCTGTAAATCCAAGAGACATGGAAGACAGTGTTAGCAGTTGCATTTTAAAAACCAAAACCTGCAGTCTGACAGCTCTGTGCACATCTCTAACTAGCATATGCAGAAAAGTCAAGCATGCATCAGGTGCCCTAAGGCCATACCATTTTTCTTACTTTTCTGCTGCATACTGAGTAAACAGAGTTTCCACAAATGCATCGAGTAGACCTTCCATAACAACGGTATTACCAACATGCTAGTACATGTTGCAGGTTTCTGCTGTTTCAATCAAATGTTTCATATGCCTGACCCATAACTTGATTTGCACAAATCAACTTCTTGTGTTCTGCTTATTTCCACTTCCTACAAAGCTTTTGGGACTAGTATCCTACAATGTATGACGGGAGATACATTGCACACACCAAGTTTCACTGCCCCATTATTAATGTGATACTTCTGAAGATGAAAAAAATACTTTAAATGCTCTGTCCCTTTAACAACCAGCAAACAAACGAGCATATGAATGAGACAAGACAGCAGGAGAGGGGATGGTTTAAGAAAAGGGTCTCTAAAATGGCACACTCATGGGAACTACTCTTTTCATCTACTGACCCTCACAATATCCTGTGAGGGCATCACCTCTGTATGTTCCTTTAAAAGTATGAATAAGCCATCTTAAAAGTAGCCTGCAAAGGGAAAAAATTGGTCTACATCTTTTCAGCTTTTTATGACATAAGGCAGACAGAAAGAGGTCTTTGAAAGAAACCAGAGGTTACGCCTTAAATTTATTAAGGCTCCCAGAAACAACAAACAAAGGTCCCACGTGCTTATGTCAGATTAAGTAAACATCTAAGAGAAAGAAAAGCACACGAAGGAATTACTGATGGTTTCCCTACAAATCACAAAGCAACGCAAAAGACACGGCCTCCCTTTGCTCTCGTCTCTGCAGGCCCCTTCCGCGCCGGCAGGACCGCCGGTTCTGCAGCAGCAGCGTTTCCCGGCGAGCCCCCCGCCACCCAGCGGGGAAGAGGC
>NW_020799097.1:79356575-79377241 GCF_003259725.1 Athene cunicularia
CCCGCCCCCCGCCGCTCCACCCTTCACGGCTGTGGCTGTCGGAGCGGAGCGGAGGCGGGAAGGGCGGAAGGCCCGAGGGGAGGCCGCAGTCAGCAGCGGGCAGGCCTCCAGACACGGTAACGACGCTGCTTTAATACTATTTTTAAAATAATGCCAAAACCAAACCCGACACAATTAACATTTCTGGTTGTGGCCCAAGATCTGATTTGTGCTCTTCATTCCTAGGGCCTTATCTTACATTTACCCAGCCAGCAACGTATTTTTCTAAATATTAATTTTAATAGCAATTCTTTTAATTCTCTTTTACATTTTCACATCCATGAAATACTTGAAACCAATCACATTCCTTGTTACAAGTCTAGAAAAATGTATTTAAGTAGCCATTACTGCACACGTCTCTTTAAATATATATATATATATAAAAAAAAAAAGACAATGTTTAATCTGTTTTAAAAAACAAAACACAGTGAGGATACAAATACAACTCTAACCCTTGGCAGCAACAGTTTCTAAGCGGTAATGGCGTGCCACCCTGCTGAGGGAGAACCCTCAGCCTCTCAGGCCGGCCACGCCGGGCAAGAGGGGAACCCGGCCAGCTCCCGCCCGGCTCTGCTGGGTGTCGGTGGGTGCTCTCAGCAGGTGCTTACATCCACTCACAGCATCAGGAGCCACTCAGAGTCGTGCAGCCACAGGTTTCTGTACAGGTATCCTGGCATCTAACACGAGGAAAAAATACTATCATCAAAATGGTGTAAATAACACTGTTAAACTACTTTTTTTGCTTAATTTTCCTTGGTCATTGGGTTGCACAGTATTTCAAATAAAGGAGATTCAAAGCTGCAGTGAATGACGTCAGAAAAAGTATTGTAAAAAAAGCATTAGGTTTTTTATACAGAAAAATCTAAGGAACTACTAAGGAAAATACATCTAACATACATGCATTGTCCAAAGTTAATTTACAACTTGAGAACCCCTTTTCAAATTCATTAGAGAACACTTACCAAACATGTCCAGGATTTTACTAACAGCCTCTTGATTTACATTGTAAGTGAATCCATTGGACCTGCAGTTAAAAGAAAAAAAACCTGTTTCTTCAATGACTATTTCCTATTCTAGACATTTTTATACAAATAAACAACATTTTCATAATTACATCGTATTTTTCATCCTGACAGCACACATATTAATTTTAAGGACAGGGCAGGCTTCTAAGCAGATTGTATTTGAGGAAGTTATGGTTTCTTTATCCTTCCCCTTGGTCACAGTCCCCATGAATCTCTTTTTCTTTTTTTTTTTTTTATTAGGGACAACTGCAGGAAGAAAATGTTTGTTTTCAACCATATCATTTTCAAGACTGTCTCTCTGAAACTGAACCGAATCTTCAGTTGATGTCAAATTCTGTTGCATTAATTTATTCCTTTTACTTGAAAGGGGAATTTAGCTATAGACAACTATTCAGCACAGTGATGGAAAGTGCACAGAGTACTGTCCAAGAGCATTAAAAACCTTAACCAATTCATTTCCTGAACAGAGGCATAAGAAAGTAGCCCAGGGCCATCAGTTGCCAACTAAGTTCTGTGAAACATTCAAGACAATGTGGGGACTTGTTATATCAGGGACTTCCACGGTTATACTTTTAAATACAGTGAGAAGCACCACAACACAGATTAATTTGATAACAAGAAATGCATATCCCTGTATTTTTGTATAACAATAGTTGGGTTTTAATCTTGGGCCTATAAGATATGAACTACATAAAAAGACTTTATTGACTAAACTTGCAGTTAGAAACCCTCCAAAAATTAGTAGTATTCCTGATTATTTCTTACATTGCCTCATGAGGCTTGTTTCAATACACAGAGTAACTCTTCTTTTCAAAATAAGCAGGACTGTTCTCTCTGCTTATCAAAGCCTTGGAGGAAATTTTGAAATCTAAAAGGTAAACGGAGTCAGAAGCAGCCTACTGGCAAATTAACGAATTTTGTTGCTGGGTCCCACAGGAGTGTTTTCACTATGAGGGGGTGCCATTCATCTTCTACAACGTGTACAGAAAGGAACTACCTGTGTCTTCACCACAACTCAGGTAAATCCAAACAACATTCATCTGACTGATCTCAGGCTGTTCTGCTTCATACTAGTAGCTCAGTCATTAAGAATTGCCAATAAGACCACACACTGACTTCTGCACACCAAAAATCCAATGTTACTTACATTTTCTTCTTCTTCACTGCACCTAGTTGCACAAGAGCTGCTAAGGCATTTTTCTGCATGTCAGAAGACAGTGCTTCATAACACTGCGTATTCCCTACAGAGAAACACAATTAAAAGTTTTATCACTGTCCATTAACAGGCTACACTTGTAAAATCATATTGCATAATGACTGTACACACCCTTCTCAAGAAGTTGAAAAACAAAGTTGCGGACTCCAGGTATAAACTGCTTCTCAGTAAAGACTTCTTTTGTTTCCTTTGAGAGGTATCTGAAAATTAACTAAAATTTTTTTTAAAATTAGCACTTCTTTTCTTTTGATCATCAGCTTGTTATGAATTACAGACGTGTCCTCTTAAGTAATGCTGTTACACTTTGAGAAGTGTAGGAGAGGAATTCAAAAGGTATCATTACATAAAGCATCTGAAATTTTTATTACTGTTTAACAGGCATGAGAATCCTGATATTAAAATCTGATTCAGTATTACTATAATAGTTACCTTAGACATTAATTTAACATTCCTGTTCTCACAATCAAAGTAGTATATTTTTCTTAAAGCAATTATCTGTTTTAGACATGGGAAAAACAGGGCAAATCAGTACAGTTCATCCCAAGTCATACAGCAGATCATGAACGGATTCCACTAGGTTCAGATGTCTACAGTCCTACCAATCTTATGCTGACATACCCAAGATTTTAGCCTCCTCCTTTCACATACATTGCTTATTAAGGAATGTAAGTGTTTAGTCTTATTAAAACCTTGGAAAACCAAAAGACTTTGAAGAGATATGGATGCAGTTAATGACTCCCCAAAAAAGCTATCAGATACGAGATGCAAACTCATTTCCGCACCTGGCAGGACAGCCCACATAAAATGAATTAAGCAAGAGCTCCTTGTAAGAAAGAACAATCAAACTGGTAGTAGCACACTCCCCATGAAGCTTATACACCCACAGTGGCCCATCATAGGGATCCTGGGGCAAGGGTGGTGTTTAAGATACTTATTACTGCTATTTTGCAACTCTTGCACTCCCCAGCCATGAAAAGTATCTATTTATACTGCAGAAGCATCACAGCTCTCCTAGTTTCCCTATAAAACACAGGAGAAAAAAGACAATTTTCTAAAGAACTGCATACCTGATAACCTTCCACAAAAGGTCTGAACATAGTTGACAAGAAAGATACTATAACACTTCCTTTGTCAGTAGGGTAGATTTCCTGTTGACTTGTTTGAATGGCATCACATTTTGTGAGTAGAAAACATCCTTCTTCAAAATCCTGGGAGAGAGAAGCGTAACTGAAATTTTAACATCTACAGTAAAAGTGCAGCTACCTTTCCTCACAAAGTCAACAACAAAAACAACACGACACCACTTCCATTTCTCAACTCAGTTCTCAAGAGACTCAACCCAAAACTTTCCTACATACCAGAAATAATACCCTTATAAAAAGGCAGCTGGAACATGACTAAACACAGCAGTATTTCAATCTGCAACAGGCCTAGAAGCAAAGAAATCAGCTGTGGCTGCTATTGTACCAGCCAGCTTGAGCTCCCTCACGATTTCATGAGAATAGGGTCAGGTTCCCTGGTTTAGGTTTTTTTTCTGTGGGTGTTATTTATTTATTTTTAAAGTCAGGGTTTGCCTTTATCTTATGTCCACTGTTTGAAATAAATGGTAATACAGTTCACTGACCTGCCCGCTACAAAAGTTACAAATTATGTAAATGTCAATGACAAAAACGTTTTACTGCCAATATCAGTATAAGGAGGAGGGGGCACAGAACAGACACACACACATAGAAGATGAGGGGATGGGACACAAACATGACAGACACATGGATGACTAGAGGGGCAGGTTGTGAAGAGATCCCTTAACATTATAGCAACTCTTCTCATTTGACTCCAGTGAAGTCAGTCATAGCCAGTCATCTTCATGTTCCCTACTTGGTTTCGGTACTTAAAAAACCTGCAAGAGGCAACAATTGCTAACAATAAAACCTAAACATAGCAGTGCCAATCAGCCTTTGAAAAAAGGCCCAATTCTCCTCCATATAAAAATCTATGGTATTTTAAGAGAGTTGCAAGTCTTGACTATTCTTACAAAAATTATACTTATCTCTTTTTAATTCAGGAAAGATCACAAATATCACCATCCATTATCTGGCCTTAGCACTGATAAAAATCACATTTGATCAGTTTTAAATCCAAATGAAATCTATATGTGGATTTGTCAGTTTATACTGGGTGGGTATGAGACTTTTTTTTTACTAATGAATTTATGTTCACCTACATTTCAAGCTGGCTGGACTAGAGCCAGCTCCAACCCAGCAGATGTGTGTAAACTGACACATCAAGTGCCACAGGAAGCAAAGCCCTGCCCACAGTTTTCACAGCTTGTGCCTGTCCAGCTGCATTAGGAGAGCACACAGACATACTGAGCCCTGTACTAAGGCAGTACCAGGAACAATACTGGCTTTGTCCAAGTAATGATTGTATGGGGCGGGGGTGAAACGAGGGAAATCTCTTTTCAATAGGATGCAACTAAAACTTCCATAAGACTCTACAAGGGACACCGTTATGCCATTAGGAAAGTTCTCACTTTAGAAACCTTCACAGGCTACATTGCCTCAACTCTGTAGAAGATCTTGGCTGCAAAAATTTAAATCAGGTTTTACTATAAGCACTTCCCACATAGTGCTCACAATGTACTATCTACACGAGGTAAATACCAGTAATAAAAATCTAAAAGGGCTCAACCATGAACCATCAAAATATTAAAATTTACTAACACACAGGAACATCAAAACATTCAGAGTTCAAGGTATAAAGAGGAACATTATAAACACTACTGTATTATAAACACCACTGTAAGAGGTGTTTTAAGAGGAATATTATAAACACCACTGTATAAACACTACAGAGTAGATGCTGCCATGCTGTGCAGCCAAGGAGCGGTGGGTACAGAGCCGTACTTTAAGAGACGACGCACTGGGCGTTTGCATAGTCCTCTCTCTGGTAGCCCTGCCATCACAGACCACACACATAGACCTACACAAAACAACTTATCACAGCTGCACTAGAAGGAATATAAGCAACCAGAGGACAATAGGTACTTAAATTTAGAACTGCATACTCTATTTGTCAAAGATAACAAAGGTATACAATGGTTGATCATTAATTGGTATAGTACCTATAGTTTAACTTCCTGAAAGAGCAGCAGTGCCCCTCTGCTACACAGTCTGCAAGAGTTTCTGGGAAAAATTATCCTGGTATACCCTCAATGAGAATTCCTGTTTGTCTCTGTGCTGACAGAACATATCCACCCTTGTGACAGAATTCAATTAAATCTAACCACATTTTTCTTCACAGCCTAAGGTCTCTTTCATAACTGCAGAGCAAGAAGACAGCATTTATACTTCATTTAAAAGACTACTTTACAAATATTTTTTATATTTATGCTGGAAGACTGTTAGCTTTATACAAAAAAGCCAAACTTCTGCTACAGTTCATTTTAATAGTTCAGAATTGGGCAATTTCAGGATTTTTAGTTTTTTACTGGAGTGGGGAGGGGTGAAGACTGCATATGCAACCTTGTGGACTCAGACAATGATTTGCAACTAACCAAATGACCCCATTTTAAAGTTCTTCCTCACACTTTCAGATCAAGTTGGTATCACTGCAGGTGTTTATCACAAAGCACTTGTTCAGCAGAGCCCTGAAATCAGATGCTATTTTAGTTGCTGTGTTACCATCAGTATTTTTATATAAAAGATGTATTTACCTTCAGTGAAATGCCAGGAAAGAAGATGAACTCATCAGAAAAAACATCTCTCAGGAAGCTGAAGCAGTTATAGACTTCCTCTGAAAAAACATATGGTACTGCTGTTTAAAAACTTAATTTAAAATATCCAAGTGAAAAGCCATTTAGAGAGAGTACCTACTTCAAACAAAATATGGACTTGACATTAAAAGCACACATATATATAAAGCAGAAACTACCACAACAGAACAGCAAATACTCAAAGCACTTGACTCAATTGTTACCAGAAGGAAAGAGCAGGGGGTTGTAGCTTCTCAGAACATGCATTAAATACCACATAATCAGCTGCTGCACAAAACTAAGGTACATATTCTGAAAAGTTTCTTTAAGAGCCAAGTACTGGAAAACATTTAAATGCTTTGGAAACAGTAGTAGAAAGAGAAGAAAAACTGAGAACTGGTTGCACTGTATGCAAGTGTAATTGCATAATGAGCTATGTATAATTTGTAAACTAAAAAGCTGGTCTGCTGAACACCAACAAAATAAGACTTAGGAACTGGGATCATCTCATCCCTCTCAGCAGAATACACTAACTTTAAAAAGTATCAAAGAGTAAACAAACAAAAAAGGCAAGCAAAATACCCCCATCCCCTCCCAGCACATCCACCTTATGTCATGAGACCTTTTCCAGATAATGGTCTCAGCTCCCATTAGCAGTCGCAGGAACCTGACAGTGCAGTGACAATGCAAGGGGCAAAGCCAGCAGACTCTCAGAGCTCCCCAGACGTACCTTTTCTGAAGGTGCGCGTCATCTGCAAGGCAAGTGCCACCAGAGACGGACGTACAAACACGTTCAGCAGCTGGTTTCTGTACGTGGCACACGTGAGGATGGCCAGAGCACGCTTAAAGACGATTTCCCCTACAGCTCCATCTTCCACTCCTTTGTCATTTAGGACCACATGGCCATCAACAAGTCGAGCAATGTTGGAGTGCAGAGCGAGGCCAGACAAAACTGCTTTTTTGGCACACAGGTT
Source organism: Athene cunicularia (assembly GCF_003259725.1). Lineage (NCBI taxonomy): Eukaryota > Metazoa > Chordata > Aves > Strigiformes > Strigidae > Athene > Athene cunicularia. Next base: position 79,363,581 of record NW_020799097.1, read on the forward strand.
ATCTAGCAGGAAAACGCAACACTCGGGAAAATGCAAAAGGGAACATAGCTCTATTGAAACAGCCTAAAATGCACCAGTATTTCATTAAGTTTTATCACCAAAGGCCAATTATTACACCAAACGTTCAGTTAGAGAGATGTTCTAAAATAATCCATACCAGGAATTGGCAGCCTAGGCATAATATGAGATGGAGAGAACAAATTTCAGACATTTCTGTAATTAAAGCACTTTAAATTCTTCTACTTGCTATCGATGACAAATACTTTCTTTGTCTCTGGGACAAGTATTCTGAGCCTCCAAATAAAAGAGGATAGATCTGTTTGATGGATACATTCATCAGTAAGGAAATGGAAACAATACCTTTGTTTAGGCATTTCTGGCACTACAAGCTTTGAACCAAATGCACAGATCTTTATAATGTTTTTCCTTAACTCTCATATACAAGGAAGGCCTCATCCCAAATTATGCTCAAAGAAATCCTAACATAAGTATCATTACATAATATACCTGCTCAAAGAGAAACCAGACTGTACTTAACCCCAAATCTCTTCTTATTTCATAAGACAATCCTTTTAAAATGCCTAAAGCAAGGAAGTGTGTGGTTTTACTGTTTTTTTTTTTTATATACAAAGTTATTTGAAGGCAGGCATATGTTTCACAAACCTGTGGGCTTTGGTCAAGCTTTTTTCTCATTGTGACACACCGCAATCTTTACTCAGATAAAGAACAGCATCTCAGGTCTTAAAAATACACTTACTTCTTCAGAGTACCTTACACTTTAAATGGTACCAAAACATTCCCTGCATTAAATGTGAACTCTGTGGCAAGCAAGGAAAGAAGCAATAAAAACCTCTTATTGAATGTTAAAATATATTTTACCCATTCACAGCACCACAAGCATATCAAATCAATATAGCCTCTGACAGAAAACAGAAAATCATGTCCTTTCCCCTTAACATAGATTTCATGTAGAATCTCCTTGCATCTAATCTGCTCCTTCAGCCTACTTTGTTCCAGTTTTGCTAAAGCTCCCAAGTTTCTCAATGCAGTAAGAAGCAGAAGTCTGAGTGAGTAATTTTGCAGTTCCTGTTTTTAATATAAAATTTCTAACAGCCAAGCAAATGTTCTGCCTGTAACAACCAACCAGCATGACTAAGGCAGAAACAACTAGCTGTTTGGTGATAGAAGAATGTACAGGGTACATGTAGTGGCTGATTTTGTGACGTCGCCTTTAAAGTGTATTTATTCTTTCAAATTATTGAAAAGCCAGAACAAAACAACAAACCCTGTTTCTATGCAGCTGATGCCTAGAGGAGGGCCAGCACACTCCAACAAAATCTCCTCAGTTGTTATCATTCCTCTATTTCATGACCATGGCTATTTGCTATTCCCTGATTATGTTACAACTCTACTAAAGCAGAAGTTTATTCATTGTAGGTGAGAAAATAAACAAAATATCTAAGCAAACGCGAATGTGGTACGTTTTTCAGTTTACTGTGCCATAAGATTCTAAATGATATTTAAATATTGCCACAAAACTCTTCCTTTTACCAGGCTGGCAGAGACAGACCTTTTCCACATTCACTGCAGTGCAAATCCTTGAAAGTAGTTTTCTCCCAGATATGATAAGAGTTCTAACTGTACCCTGCTCCTATTTCTTTACTGAAGTAGTGAGAGAGATCCTTGATTATACGCATGACTACAAAAGTAAAGATCCATGGTTTAAATCTGCCTAAAGTGAAAAGGTAAATGCCCTTGCATTAACATTATTTTCCTTTGCTAGCTTTACCACTTACATCCTAAAGCTCTAAAATTAATTACTTGTGTCACCTTGGCTCACCGAGAGAAGTTTAAAACAACTGTTCAGAAAATTTTGAAGGAGAGTCAACCTTTCAGCACACAATATATACATATACATTATATATATATTAAAAAGAGAGTGTGTGTGTAGAAATATATAAGTAAAACCACCAAAGAAGCCCTCTCATCAAAAGTCATCACTGTTTCTGGGGATAAAACAAAATTTAAAAATAAACAGACAACTTATAGTTTTGATTTTCTCTCACCCATTTGTTTCTGCTAGTTCTCTGTCACAGTAACAACTTACACTATAGTCAGTATCAAGCAATAAAGATAGCATTACACCGGGTTGACTGCTGCAGATGTGGTAATTGCCTGTGACTTACATAGGGTTCAGAAAGACACTAGGCAAATCTCGTACTCTAATATGTACCTTATAATGTCCCCCTCACTCCACACTTCAAGATATAACAGTAAAATACCTGTTCTGCTTCCACCTAACTGTTTTTCAAAGTATTCTACAGGCTAAGTCAAAACCTGTCAGGTCTTAGCATTATTTTTAGCATATCCTAAAATCCATTTACAGCTCTGAGGAAAACGTTCTGTAAAGTTGTCACTATACACTGCTTCCACAGAAATAGATTTTATCCTTCATAAGCAACAAAAGGAACAGAAATAACACTTTCTCCGCATACCAGGCCATTCAATGAATCCTCCAAAAGTCTGTGTTAAGCCTTTAAGCCACAGGGTCTTTTCTATTAGAAGTTCAAAATCCATGGCTGGCAAATTCTGGAGCAGGACAGCAGCAACTAGCACCCACGGGCTCAAAACCATGTTTTCTATTTGCAGGAGTTCCATTTTATAAGCTACATCACTGACAAATTCTTGGATATCCTCAGATGGCTTTTGGGGAAGATGCCTGAAGAAAACAATGCAGTTCAAGGTAAAGAGCTCCAAAAACTGAAATATAAATCACACCTTTCCTTGACTTCTTCCATATTGCTCCCAGATCCATAACTACTTTATAGCACCTAACAGCTGGGGAGTGATTCTAATAATGTGCCATGTAGAGCAGAAGTAGAGAGCAAAACATTAGTAGCTTCATGACAGCATCTGAAACACAAATCTCTGTGTTGATGCTGTACACTTGCTATCTTCAAAAAAAATTCTAAAGCATTATGTTTTATATAACAAATTGAAAAAGCCACCTAGTAGTCATAGCTACAGCTCCCTGGCAGATGATCACAAAACAGTTTGAAGTAACCGAGCAAGAATGGAGACAAAGGCATCATTTTAAAGTGTCAAACCCACCAAATTCTCAGAAAACAGAGCTTTGCTTGGCTCACACATCATCATTAGTTTAAAATGGCATCTTCCTGACACAGTACAAAGTTACACAAGTAACAACCTGTTTCAGAGACACCCAATCACAAGCATGGTAAGCTTCTGCTTAGACAAAATGGGTTCAGCAGTCTAAATAGCCCGATAGAGGGGAGGTGAGAGAAGTTGAAAACAAAGTATAAGAGAACATCTTAATTATTTTACATAGGTGAGGACTAAACAAATGCTTTTCCTGTGCATATACCATGGAAAGATGTGATACCTGGGAACCAAATTGTATGGGCACCGATTGATTCTACCAGATGCCAAGGTTCTAAGTGATACCGGCTGTCCAACGTAGATATGTATGGTACCAAAATTGTCACTGAGTATTCTTCTGGCTTTTAACAACCCCTACAAAAATGGGAAGAACAAAACTCAAATTTTGGTGCTACAGGGTGTGTATGCATCCACCTATGCTTTGTTCTTAAGGAATTTACATACAGATGTAGATTCTTTGGGTTTTGGGACTCCTAGAAGTTCATATGCATAGAGAGATTCTTCTAATATTCTCTCATAGCTGATGCTGATGGGAACAAGGTACGTGTCAAAGACTTCACGTTTAAAAAATGGTTCCATCACAATGCTGAGAAGACCTGCAAATTGAAAAAAAAAAAAAAAAAAAGAAAAAAAAAAAGTGAATCACTTTTTCAAGGAGGGAAAGGCAAATGCAATTTAACTTTGAAAAAGATCTCTTAAAATTTTAAAAACTGCTAATAGGTGTGCATTGTACCTTTTCTCTCTTCAAGCAAGTAGAAGCACAAGACATTGCCCAAACTTTAAAACAAATGTAAACAATGCATTTGGCCAGCTATTTGTGCTCTTTTCAGCAGCACTGCCTGGCACTCACACAGCATCTTCTTTCTAAAGATTCCCGATTACTTTTACAGTTAGCTTACAATATTTCTCTGCTAGTTAGGGGATGCCTATTTTCTATAAAGAAAAGGTGACGAGTTATGCAATTAAGTACACAACAGGGCAAAGGAAGAGAAAGCAGTAGAGTGCACGAGACTGTTCTTGCCATTCTTCGTATGGCCTTGGAACCCCAACCATAGTGTTTTCCGCTATTCTGAAAGACCTCACCAAATTTTCACCACTTTAACATCCCTTCCTGTCTGAAGAACTTACAAAGCACAAAGCCACTAATGAAAACACTAATAATCATGAAAAGTGGTAAGTTTTCAATAAACCTACCAAACTTTGGAGTCAGAGTCTTGGCGGTGCGGCTTCTAGTCCCTTCAAGAAAAAATTCAATTGGGGCATAGCCACTCTTCAAAAGTAAAACAAACAAAAAAGCTGGTCAGAAAAATAAAAACATTTCTTCTTTACTGCCCACAAATAGTTTTAAGTAATTAAAATGTACCTAAGCTTTTTTTGCTGAACGCCATGCATGCCTGCCTTCAGTCATCAATAAGCCTATATTCATCCACTGTAATTGCCACACCTTATAGTCATATTAGCAAAAATACTGTGTCTGTCATGAGATATGGGCACATGATCCAAAGCAACTGATGAGCAGCAATTTGTTTACCATCTACTGCTGAACTATAATAACAGAGTGCACACATGCCCTTCACTTAGAGCAATTCTTCGGTAAGACGCATTTAATCAGATCACAGTGAAAACTTTTCGTCACATAGCTATAACATTGTGCACATTGCACATGAATCATTCCAACAAAGTATTTCTTAAGCATATATCTTGAGAGTTCACTAATTTATTTACCCTTAACATGGTTTTTACATATTCAGCAAACACGGCCCAGTAGAGTCTGTTCCCACCAAAGGAACGTCGCATAAAAAAGGCACCTGCCCTTCGTAGCAGCTCACCAACTATTTTCATTCCTAGGAAATCTGAAAAGTAGTCAAAGACAAAAATCACATACACAGAACTTACAGGTTAATATCAACCAGCAGAATCAAACACTTTCTTTAATATACTGATTCAATGATCAGAGCCAGGAAGATCTCTTTCAATGATCCTGTTGCTGCAAATACCTTTATTTGCTTCCAAATTGTCTAGCAAGACTTACATAGACATGAACAGCATATTATAATATGCTTTTGATTTTTTTTTTTTGTAAGCAGCATTCACTTAGAGCAATTTATTTTTGTAATTTAGATGGTCAGATTTCAACCATAATAAAGACTGTTTTTGAAGTATGTTGTCTCACTCATCTTCAGAAAGATCAGTTACCACTGAATGTATCCTAGAAGACACTGAAATTAGCTGACCAATTACACTATATTACACCATTTATGATCCAGACTCATCACTTTGGGAGGTGTACACCAAACCAGCTAAAATTTTTTATAGTTTTCTAGTTTTAAGCAACTATGGTCAATGTTTAACTTGTCAAAACCAGGAAACACTTAACATTACAAATTTATTAGGGAAGCATTTAAAATGAGTCTATACAGCAGTTGGCCATGTGCTGTTTCCAGCTGCAACGCAGTCAATGACTGCTTTGAAGATGTCATATAAAATGTCACACACACATATATGTGACATATATATATATATAAGAAAAAATAGAGTAAAAGAAATTGGCTACGGGACCCTGGGCAGCAATAGCAGCTGTCAGAGCTTCCCATGTGCAGAAGTCTATCTCTTTTCCCTTACCCTCCTACTAGCCTTCCTCTCACCACAACATAGACTCTATCGCCTCTCTTACTTCCACCCTCCTGCTGTGTACTCAACCTCCCAATCAGGATGCTGGCTGCATGCACAGTGCCTCTTCCCACCACGCTGCTACTACACAAACTGGGACCAAAACACAACTTTTCACATACCTCAAGCCCACATCACCTCACCAGCTCTGTGCCAATGTGTTGGGGGTGTGTGTGTGTGTGTGTGTGTGTGTGTGTGTGTGTGTAGCGGAGGTTTGTACTGAGGGAAGTGGCTACAGCTCCCCCAGCTCCAAGCTGGACCCACCTCTGTGCCAAGGCCAAGCCAATTAGCTATGGTGGCCGTGTCTCTGTGATAACGTATTTAAGGGAAACCTGGGAGGAAGAGTTGGGAGTTGTGAGGAGGAGTTCTGAGGGAGACACTTAGGCAAGCACTGAGGTCAGTGGAATAAAGGAGGGGGAGGAAGGGGAGGAGGTGCACCAAGGCAGAGCCCCCCTGCAGCCCATGGAGGACGCAATGCCAGAGAAGGTGGCTGCTCCCAAAGAAGCCTGGGACTCTGTGGGAAGTCTGCATTGTTGTAGTTCAGTGCTGGCAAGACTGCAACATGTGGGAGGGACCCACACTGGAACAGCTCGGATCAGCTGCAATCCATGGGAAGGACTTATTTTGGAGAAAGTTCATGGAATACTGTCTCCTGTGAGAGGGACACCATGCTGAAGCAGGGAAAGAGTGAGGAGTCATCTGCTGAGGAAGAATGAGTGGCAGAAACAATGTATGAAGGACTGACTGCAACCCTCATTCCCTGCCCCCTGTGCTACTGCAGGAGGAAGGGGTAGAGAAATCAGGAGCAAAACTCAGCCAGGGAAGAAGGGAGGGGTGGGGAGAAGGTGTTTTTAAGATGTGGTAAAGCCTCTCACTGTCCTGCTCTGTTTGTTAAGTGGTGGTGGTGGTGTTTGAATTAAATTGATGTTCTTTTTCTTCCCCTAACAAGTCTGTCTTTTGCCTGTGCCCATAATGGGTGAGTCATCCTTCCCTGTCCTTATCTCAGTTCCCAAGCCTTCTGTTGTATTTTTCTCCTTCCCGTTTCTGAGGGAGAAGGAGTGAGCAAGTGGCTGCACAGCGCGCAGTTTCCCTCTGGCCTCAAACCACAACAGCCTCTAATCTGACTTGCTCCCAAGACCCGAGACAGAAACATGACCCCAGCACCAGCTAGATTCCTGCTAATGTACTGTATGAGCATGTACTCTGATGTTACTGGCAACTATTTACCTTCCCTTAGCTAATCCCCATAGATCTTTCCATATGTTGCTTGAAACCAAGTGATAACTAATAAATTAGAGGCACTTACCATCTACATCAGGAAAGCATCTCTGCAGTCAGCATTAAGTACCACTTTGAGAGTGAGTTTGTAAACCAAATCTTGTGAACATCTAACACAATATGCAGTAGATACAACTAGAACCACAGAGAACTGTGTTTTCTCCAGAGAAATTTAATACACACATGCAGCAGTACAATCAAGAGGCAAATCTCTAATTCTGAAGAACTTTGACCCCAAAACACTTTAAAAAATGCTAATTACTAAAAAAATCCCTCTAAACTAAGCAAATAGTATCTCAAGATACTGGTTTTGAGGCTCCAAACTCAAAAAAGGCTCTAATCCAAAAGTCAGCAAAAGATTACACTGATACCTACGTCAGCATGTGCACAGATTCTGAACAATACATGACAGGTGAGCAGCTGCAACACCTTGATCAAGGCAGCTATGAGACTCCAACTTCTGAATGCACCAGAATCTAACATGCATCACCCAGAGGCAAGGTACCACTAACTCAAAGAAGATCAGCAGAATCTCATCTTCCCGGGAAAGCACATTCTCCCAGCTTCTGTTGATTATATACACTGGTTTTCCTAACCTCCTGACTGGAAAAGTAGACTACCGTAGAGTAGTAGGTTCCAGATCTCTTCTAGCTTTCCTGTGCACATTACAGCACTGCACCAGACCTGAGGTTGTTGTCTGACTGCTTAGAAGACCTGGTTTATACCTGAAACTTCCAAGATTAGGTTTCTCTGTTAAGTGCTGTCAGGGTTTGGATTTTCAAAAAGCACATCAACTCAGAAGATACTCACTGTTAAAGTCTTCAAGAATTGTTTCCTGCAAATATACTGGCTTCATCTGCTTTAGAATTAAGTATGCCCAAAATCGTGACCTCTGATGTGAAATTTCATTTCCCAGCTAGCTCTGTTCTCAGCACTTCACACAACAGAGTTCTGCCAATCCTTCAGGGGTATCAGTCACATCATCAACAAGCCCAAGGTGGCTGGCACTTCATATCTGGCTACTATGACTGCACTTAAAACCGTACAAAGTATCACAAAGGGTTCTGCATACACATAGCTCTTGGGCAACTTTTCATCTATTCCCAGGCTGAAAAAGCAACATAGAAATCTTCTTCAAAACACCTGTCTTTGCCCCAACTTTGGGTCTACAGACTTCTGGGTGAACTTGCTATGAAAAAAATTCACCTTTAATTGGACTCAGCAGCAATGGGAAGCTTTCAGATGCTGTGAGCATCTCACCCAAAGAGGTTTTAACAAGACATATTTGGAATAGAAGTTAAACACAACTACTTATAGTAGCAGTTACCAGACTCCTTGCTACCAATTCTCTGAATCCTGAAAATATTGTTAAAAGAACATACTTGCCTATTCCTGCAGCAATAACAGGCAAAGCCAAGTCATATGTATATAGCAAATAAGACAGCATCAAAAAGTCTACGTAGCTTCGGTGACTGGGCAGCAGTACAACTGGATGCTCCTGAATGGCGTGTTGCAACTGAAAAAAAAATACCAGCACAAACAATATTGTTCCAGTATTTACAGACTGACTGTAGAAATTTGCAGTACAGAACTTAACAGGTCTTAAGGCAAACAGAAGCTGATTTGTTTGAGGGTGGTTTCTCTGACCACATATGCTATACCTTTTTCAGAATGGAACCACAGGAAATTTGGAGCAGTTGTTTCCAGACTAGCAACCTGTGGTTCGCAAGCATTACAGGACTTAAAAGCCAGGGCTTGATAGTCTAAATTCAAATCCCTTTTGATGGGGATGGGAACACCCAAAAGGGGTTGTCAGGTCTGACATCACTGTCTTCCAGGGAAGGTACTGCACCCTCCAGAACAGCAGCATCCTGCAATGAAACAGGGGGACAACAGCTCCCCAGAAAACTGAGGCAAATTTAAAGCATTTCCTGCCTCAGAGGGGCACAATGTTTCACCATTCTTGGCTATATGAAGGTTTTGCAGAACAGCCAACCCACTCAGCCACATAACATTAGGTTTTCACCCCCAATTCAGCTAAATGCATTATTAGTATCGGATAGAAAAACTCTCACAGTGGCTGATCTAACAAAATTGCTGACATATGGTATTCCTTACCATAGGAAGCATTTAGAAAATGTACAAAAAGTCCTGCTGACTGTTTGCCTCTAAAATACTTACATATCATCTGTCTTTCCCCTCACGCTTATTAAGAAATGAAGTAACAAACACAAGTGCAGTCTTTTTTTTTTTCTTGTCAAAAGGTATTTTTCATATTTATTACTTGGAGCAAAGATTAGATCCTTTGTCCAAGTGACTGGTATTTGAAAATACTATAACTTTTTTTTTCCCCCACCAGTACTCACTCTCTGCATTCCTTCTTCATTCACACAAACTCTCTGGAAAAGCTGTTTAAATATTTTGCTCAATGTAAATGCAAAAAATCTGACAGCTCCTAATTGCATACTGTGGCCCATCTCATCCAGGATTTCCGTGGCTTCTTCTTGAATAATATCAGGTGATTCTCCCATCTCTTTTGCTAACTAGAAAGAGAAACAAAACAAAATAGCAGTCAGATGTTGTTCCCTTCTCCCTGCCCACGCACACCGCTCTATGTGCCACGACAATTATGGCAGAACTACTGCAGCAGTCCAGATTTTATTTTATGTGATAGACATGCATCTAATCATACAGAATCTTTTTGGTGTCAGCCAACAAGAGAAAGCCAAGTTAAACCTGTTCAGGGGGGGGGGGGGAAGAGTGTGCAACAATTTCCCCCCCCCCAAACACCCCATCTGAATGTTTTAACTTCTAGCATCCTCAGAGGAGATTTAAATTCAAAGAACATTTCTTATATTACTGATCTGAAGAAGGCTGTGTGCAATTTTGACTAGTAAAATGAAGCTTGTGTTTGCAGGGATATTCACAACGTAAATCTCTGAAGTGCATTTGGGTTAGATTTTAAGACTTGGCTGAAGAACCTCAGCTCTATCATGCTTCAGTTTCTAATGTTACTAATTTATTGGACTATCTTTCAAACTACAGCTGTCATATTTGACAAGGTCAGCAATAATCACCTTTTTTTCCTGCTGTCACACAAAGCTTGTCTGTGTTCAATGCACGTCGTCTTACAGCTCAATCTCTAGACTCACCTGCTTGATAACATATTGAACTTGCTCTGACTGGAGAACAGCACTTTTAATAGCGTTTGGCTTGCAAGGTGAAAGTCCCTTGTAGATCACAGGAGTATAACATTTCATCGCGTATCTCAAGTCACTGGACAATCGTCTTTCCTCCAAGATATCTTCAAACTCATCTCTTTTCTTTGACATGAGCTCTTTCTGCTGGGAACATACAAATAAAGAATGAGACACTGTCTCTAGCCATTCAGTGGTCTGCTTGGCTACAGTACCAAAATAACGGCACGCAATACTTTTGCAATCTTTGGGGTTTATTTTTAGCTTTCTATACTGTTTGCATTCCACACTCTGAGTGCATGAACAAATACTATCCATTTGGAACAGTTCTGCAGAAAGAAACTAAAAAGAAAAGGGGGAAAAAAAAACAAAACAAAACCTCAACCCTTTCCAACTGCAAAGATCCTCAAATCACCCTGTGCCACGTTACTTAATTCTGCCCAAGAGGAAGAAGTTGAAAAAACGCCTGGGCTTTGAAAGCTAAAGTGCCTTGCCTCCAGCCTCTCCATGATTAATAGGTATTAACTAAAACACCTTTCATTCTGACTCTCACAGCTGCATGAAGACAATGCTGTAATGACATTATAAAAACATAATCATTAACACATAAAAAAATAATCCCTGCTACTTTCAGTTGCATCTGGGACTTTAGTGATTTGTGCTGGCTTTCACCAAGCCTGGACATAAGGTACATAAAACACAGGCAGGAACAAACAAAAAACCCCACATTATCAGCCATGTGAAGATCAAAATGCAATATAGTACACACAGAGGTAAAAAGAGAGCACAGCCTCTGAGTAACCAACACTACTGCTAAGCAGGAAAACAAAAGGTACATCAAGAACTAATTGTGGATCTGTCCTGATGCAGAAATATCAGTGACAAAACTCCTCCCCTTAAGTCAGTAGGTATCCCCTGTGCTGGAGAGAGATGTCTCCTATTATCTTCTAGAACACCACAGTTTGTATGAATGACCCCTCAGTCCTTCCAAAACTGAAAATGTATTACTCTAAACTTCAAAACATCAGCAATAGCCACCAGACAAGCAAGGCAACTGGAGCAAGCCTCTGTGAAACACAAATACGAAAGTATTGGTTATGATCAAGCATATTTATTAAAAGAAGATGCTAAAAATAAAAATGTTTATGACTTCCTCTACAGCATCCCTTGAAGGGTAGCACAGGCATCCCTTCCATTCATTCTTCCTCCTCTCCCTATATACAATCTGTGCAGAACCAGTCTGATAATGGAAGGGTAAAACATGTTGTTTCCTGAGCTCTTTCAGTAACCTTTTCTGGTGTTGAGAGGTAAGTCTGACCAGCAAACATACAGAACACCAGGAAGAGATAAGGAAAATGCCCAGCAGTGGCGTCTGGGTTTTCAACCTTGGTGGAGGGAGTCAGGTTTCACTGCCAGCTGACCACAGCCACATCAGCAACACTCTCAAAGCATTTGACATTTAAAGTAAGTAGAGAATAAACATTTAGTTCCTGTCCATTCATCGAGACAAGATAATGTGGCAAAACAAACAAAAAAACCCTCAAAACAGGAATATCTCCACTTAAGAGCCACAAAAACAATCCTTCAAAGCCTCAACTGTATCGAAAGCCAAATTCATTTTTTCAGAGAACACAAATCCTGCTATAATGTTTGACCTTCTCATATTCTTTTCCCCACACAGTATAGTCAAATTTGGATACCATCCTTCTACTACAGTAGGTCATCTAACTTTTCTTCGCACTACTGTAATTTAGAGAATTGTCCCACAGTAACCACAGAATGAACTTTCCAGGGACTTTTAAAAAATCCTATACAAGGTATCAAACCCAGGCTCATATTAATTTAAAACTTTTAGGGTTTTTTTCCTGTATGCTTTAGCATTACAGTTTTCAATCTTTCTTCTTCCACAGCATTCAACTAGTTGATGTTTTGCAAGAGCCAAGTAAGCTAAGAATTGTTAAGAGGACTGGAAATAGTTTGTATTAACCATCTGTTGTCATTGATACCTTATATCAACCCCCTCGATTAAAAATAAAACAGAAAAAAAATCCTTTATGCTCTGTAATAGCAAAAAAGAGAGCTCAGAATAGCATCAGAAATTATTAGTTGTCTCTAAATATACACCTACTTAGATCAGTATGCAACAAGTCATTGCTCAGAAAATATAAGCAACATTTATGTCAATTAGCAAAGTTTAAATCCTGCAATGTGCAACTACATGAAACCCAGACAAAAAAACCCAGCAATCAGCTCGGATATCATCAGCCACATCAGCAAGCACTGTGCTGCTACAGCCATTCCCCAACACAGCTCTGGCAACCAGTTTTGTAAAGGCCGTGGTCAATTGAAAAGTCACCTCTCCGCCACTGCTCCCCATTTGATGTCTCTGGATTTGACATGCTACTGATTTCTCTCTGTGGCAATAGTTATTTTCACACCCCGTACTGAAGTAGTGCTGAGGGAGCCAAAACACACACTTTACCGATCACTTAAGAAGAATGCTGCTTTTGCACATTATGGCCAAACTGTTCCTCCAGATTCAATTGCCTGATTGAAAGCACATTTAGAAAATACGCTGTTGGAAACCCTGACATCAGAAAATTCAGTTACGTGCAGTGTTACTGCAACATTGGTGAAGTACAAAAGCAAACAGCAGGAGCCTCGAACTCCTCTCCTTCCAAATAACCTTTGACAGCAATAAAACAAGGGTGCTCATGATGCACTTGGGATACCAACGTACAGCCAAGGAGACACAGGAGAGGAGTGTGGGAATCTCTGCCAAAACCAGGAGCTGTTTCCCCCTCTCCCCAGTGCAAGCAGAGAGGAGGGGTTAGCACCCCATGCCCAGATCTCCTTGTCTGAGGCTGGCACAGGAGCCACAGAGAAAAAACAAGGTCAGTGAAGTAATTTCCACCATGTAATGCAGGAAAACCCGCTTTGGCCACTCCATCTCTGTGACAATTTACTAGTGCTGAATTCGTTGTCGCTGGCAGGTTCTGGTGCAGCCGTGGGGCAGCCTGGCAAAGCGCCCAGTGCTCAGGCACCCGCTGCCCACCCAGCCTCTCTGCCAGGCCTGGTCCCAGCGCTGCTGGACAAAACCCCTCTAAAGAAGAGTCCCAGATGCTTCCAACCTTTTCTAGGCCAGGTGGCGTTTCACAGCGTATCTGAGGCGAAAACCGGCACTCGGGATCGGGAGCTGTGACTGTCGCGACTGACACGACTAGTACTGTGGAGGCGAGGCGGGCTTGGGGCCCGCAGCGGCTGGGGAAGGTGAGCTTCTGAGGGGAAACGTCCGCTTCCCGCTTGGCCGCGACCTGGCCCCGCCGGGGCCGGGGA
>NW_020799097.1:79377291-79427373 GCF_003259725.1 Athene cunicularia
TTTTTTTTTTTTTTTTTTTTTTTTTTTTTTTTTTTTCTGTCTCCCCAGTCTGCCACTGTAAATTGTGAGATACCTTCCATTAATTCCCCTTCCCGTGCCTAGTCTTCCCTCCTGCTAACACAGCTGCCTGGGGAAATCCGGGATCTTTTTGCAATCTGTGCCCTCAGCTTGATGGTATCCAGTCCGGCTGATTGCCAGCCGGGCTGCTGGCAGGGGCAGGCTGAAGCAAGGAGTAGGGGCAGGACTTGAAGACTTTTTTTTTCCAATTTTAGGAGATCCCTGGATAAGTATCCTATATTTGAAATAGGTCTATCCAGCAAAATAAATTGACCTGCAGATAGGACTGCAGATACAGCAAGAAGTGAATGAAACAGGAAGCAAAGCCGCTTGGCTACTTCTGTGCTTAAGTGTTTTGTGTGCTGCTCTATTCTCGTTAATAGATGTGGGTATGAGGTGCCAAAGCTTCCTTCTCTTCTCTGGCATCAAGCAACACTTGGCTGTTCACAAGCAACATGCGTCTTGGAGGATCAGTGTTGGGTGGTTGATGGGGCAGGCATGACAGCATTAGATCTCAGTCCTCTGGTTTGGTTTGTTCATGCTAAATTCCCTCATGCTACCAAAACCTGTAGCTGAGTTGCTTCAACAGAGAGGCCTGGATAGGCTTGGCTCTAAGCTGAGCTGCCTTCTGTGCCAAGCAGAGGGTCCCTTGCTTGTTGATTGGTCTCCAGATCTTATAGCTTCTCTGTTAGTTTTCTTTAAGTCATGTTTATGTTCATAACATTATCAGAAGCCTAATTCTAAAGTCCATATGGACCAACACTGGCTGTCTTGAATTCAGGAACACTTACTGATATCTGGGGTTTGCTTGGAATTGGGAAGTTCAAGAGACTGACCAAGCAGCTGGTTGAATCCATAAACTTTTGTGCTTTTTTGGGCATGTTTTCCTCTAAAAATTGCCCTATTTATTTTCTTACGCTTTTTATAACTTAAGTTTTTCTGCCTGAAAAGACTGGTGTTATGCTTGCTAGTAAAATGCTCTGAAAATAACCAGGTTTATTTGTGATTGAAATGGACAATTTTATATAGAAGCTTTTTCAGAGTTGAGAGATGTTTGGGTTTGGCTTTTGTAGATGCAGAGGGAAGCCCTGATGTACCCTGGGACCTGAACCTGTGGCTCAGTGTGAATTAACATCCTGGAGAGTAAAAAGGAAATGCATTAAAAGCATTCAGGTTCAGTTTTAATACATCTGTAGTACTCCTGCTTCCTTAGAGGCGATAGTGCCCTTGAGAGCAAACAGGGAAGGACGAGCAAACAGATGCTATTCTTGAACAGACTGCAGTTGTCTGCTTGCATCAGCACAATTGGGAGCGGGCAAAGCATCCACTCAGGTTGGTTCAGCATGTCCTTCCTGAAATCAGGAGTTGGACACAGGCAAAAATAACCTTGGGAGGTTTGTTACTGCTCTGAAGCATCCCATCTGGGACACTCCCGTAGTGAGCAGGCGTGGAGCTCTCTTTGGGGATTTTGCACTTCTTTTTCTTCCTAGGATATGATCTGTCCTCCCCTGGAGAATTCCTCCAAACTGAGAACTGCTGATGGAAGGTCTCAGTGTAAATCATGAGTAGAAAATATGTAGTTTTCACTGATCTTGTTTTGAGCAAGTGGTTTCTTTAGACAGCATTAAGTGGGGTCTGCCGTTTCGTGACAGTGCATCCCCTGGAGCTGTTTCTCTTGCATTAGTTAAGCTGGATATGTGCACTAATGTATGTCCATGCAGTTGCGAATTAAGCTTCTGCGTGTTGCCACCAGCTGTTGGTACATGTGCTATTACCACTGCACTGTTACCACTGCCCTCTCTGTCTCAAACAAAATAACTTAAAGTTCATGTCCTGCCCTGCGTTAGCAGTTTGGTACAGATTTAGAAATGTGCGTGACATGTCGCTCACGTGGCAGGTTTTATTTTATAAAATTTAATTTATTCTTGAAAGTATAAAAATTAATTGCAGCTGTTAATATTTTAGCAGATGATCCAGGCAAGAAAGTGCAGGACAAAGCTATATGCACTGTGCTATGATGGTATCCTATAAATTGTGCAAGGTTGTTCCAGTAAGGCCCTATAATATCTACATATTAAAAATGCTGTTGAGAGTCTCTTTTCATAAATCCAGGTAATAAAGATAGAAAAATATACTGCTGGAAAGCTGTATGCTCTTCTCTACAACTCTTTTTACATTTCACTGCTTTCTGAAAAAATATCATAATCAGCATTTAAACTGGTGTTCCTTGTTATATTAATTTAAAATGTTTTATTTTGTTTATAGACCAAAATAGTGGATGAAGATAAATATGCAAAGGAACAAGAATTTAACTTTGAAAAAGTAAGTCAACAGGACCTATCTAATCTCACCATTTTAGTGTGCAGGTATGTGTATTTATGTCTTTGGGAAAGCTGCAGTGGGACCAAGGGAAACGCTTCCAGGAAAGGTTATCTTGTAGGTGAGGATTTCCTAACAGGTAATTTTGACTGCATGCCATGCCAAAGGAGGAACATGCTGGCTATTGTCAACTGCTTTGTGTGAAGAGAGGCATGTGGCAACTCTGCAGCCTTTCTTTCTGATCTTTCTTTCAGTGAGAATTTGAGGGGATCACTGTATGTTAGCTGTGTGAAGCTTTGTGAGTACCCATAATGTTTGGCATAGCTCTTTCAGGCCCATGGTGTTAATCTTGGATTTCTGATCTCAGATGGGAGGGGGAAAAAAAAGTATATTGGCATCTATTTTTGAAACAGCAGATTACTTGTTTCCATTTGTCATCTTATTCTCATCTGCTCTTATATGAGCATAACTAGCATTGACCTACTTAGATACTGTTTCATTTACAGATCTGTGCAAGAAGGTTTTATATGCCTGATATTTGGTCAGGGACATTCTGTGATCCAGTGAAATCTTTCACTAGAGATTCTGCATGGAGCTCTGTACTGCTGAGAACAGTGGGGATTTAACCACTGACTTTAAAAAGATTGTCAACTCACCACAGGTTTTGCCACAGTATTCTTGTATAGTGTCAACTGTGTGTATGTGTGTAGTCAAACTGTCTGCCCATCTGTGTTTTTCAACCGGTTAAGTGATCTGCAGCCAAGGAATGAGGACACTGTAAATATTGGGTGCTGTGGGTAGCACATTTCATTGTTCTTTGTGCAGTGCAACATGATTCATTTTTATGCGGTGGAGATCCATTCCATCTGTTGTTTTATATGAAATGAGGAGAATCAAAAATTGTCACCCTGACAGTCCTCACCATCCAGAGCTTAGATGGACAGCAGTTAACTGTTCTGCAGTATGGCTCCAAACTCAGTTTTATAGCATGCTGATTTCAGGTATTAGTGAGGGTTTCTTTGGGAGTACAACTTTGTTGTGGTCTGTCAAGAGTTATTTTATAACAGGCTGGACAGATTATTAAATAATTGCAATTTTCTGTAATGTTCTAGGCTCGTCTGGAAGTGCACAAGTTTGGAATCACTGGCTACAAGAAGCAGGAACAACGCATATGGGAACAGGAGCGTGCTATCATGCTGGGAGCCAAGGTAATTGTCACTTGGTTTGTGCTGTGCAATCACCCAGCTGTTAACAGTGCAGGAAAGTGGTAAAAAACACCAGGGAGGTTTTGGCACTACTTCTTTAAAAGACAAGATTCCCTACCCTCACTCTTCTCCCACTTTATCCTTACTTTTACATTTTCTATTCTGTCTTGTCTGTTTTCTGTAGAAGTTTGAAAAATTAGTATGGTTGTGTTATTAGAGAAGTTGTATAGATGAAATACAACTGATTGGCATGGAAAACAACATTTACTAATTTTTAATCAGGCTATTCAAAACTAAATTGAAGGATTTTCTTTTTAAAGCTTCACTCTCCCAGTGAGTTAGAGGGAGAAAACTTTTCAGTTATATTTATCTTCAGTAGTGTAAAAGAAAAAAATAATTTTGTAGGTCTTTTTTGGTGGATGAGGAGGGGTATGGGTTTCCTTTCTAGCTCAGAGAATGTAGAAACCTTGTAGGACTGATAGAGCATAAACAGTCATTCTCTGCTCTCTCCACCAAGAAAGATACCGTTTCTGTGTGTTTACCTTGCATCCCTTAAGTCCCTTCCTCTCACCCAAGAGGAAATAAACTATTTCTAAAATACTGTCCATGCAAGTGTGTGAATATTTTTTTGAACCTATTTGAAAATTTCATCAGTGGTATCCCTCCCAATCTTTATTGCAGCCCCCCAAAAAGGAACATGTGAACTACAAGACTTACCAAGAGAAAATGAAAGAGAAAAAAGCAGCAAAGGAGGATGATAAGGGAAAGGTTCGTGTGACATTTTCTGTATTAAAAGGCAGCATGTAAGAGCTAGTCTAAGAGCCTGACGGATAACACCTCAGGCACAGCAGGAGTGCCCGAGCTTGACACCTGCTGCTCCCCATGGAATGGGTTCCTGGCTCCAGCAGGACTCATCTCATTGGTAAAAGCTGGTTGTGTGCAGTTTGAAGGTCAGAGTTAGGCTTGTGTTCTGGTGGGTTTTACTGCCTCAACCTTTGAGGCTGATAGACTGATGACGCAAAATCAGCAGGTTTATTTTTCTTACCTCTTAAGGGAAAAAAATGGCCTTCAATTAAAGTTTGTTGCATGTTGTGTAACCACAGAGAGCCAGATCTTCAGCTGGTTTTGTATCAGCACAATTCCGTCTAGGATCTTGCTCATTATTTAAAGCAAGGGTGAGGTTTTTGTTGCATCCATCCTCTAGCACAGCTCATCTGGCTCCGAGCCTACTCCCTGTCTCCCCATAGAGTCTTCTCATGTAGGTGGGAGCAGGCTGTGGGGCGGGTAATTGTTCTGTCAGCCTGTTTCCTGCCCCCCTCTTTCCCAGGGGACCTACTTTTTCTCCTCTGTCATGTGGCTCAAAGTGCATCCAATGCATGACCAGGCATGGCTGAACCCTGTTATTTGACAGGTACACTCAGTCAGGCGAGTAGACACGCCTGCCTGGTAGTAAGTTCATATTTTGACCCCAGGATCTGTCATGTGCCTAAGAAGCAAGCTTCTCTCCTTGTGCGCCTGGATTTGTGCCTCCGGATTTGTGCCTCCTCATGTGGCAGGGGGGGCAGCACATTAGTCATGAGAGGGCTGTACTTTCCATAAGGTGACAGGAAGGGTTCTGGGCACTCCTAGCAGTGCCTCCATAATGTGTTGCATCACTTGGCCCTGTCAGGAGGTCTCCCAGCCTGCTTTAAATGTCTGCTGCTCTGTGAAGCAAAGGATACCTCATGTTTTGTGTGCAGATGGTTGTTTAGTCAAGATGCACTGCTCCTTTTCCATTGAAATATGTATCTTTAAAAGCAGGAACATAAAGGTGATTCTCTCAAAAAGAAGAAGAAGAAAGAACAGAAGGAGAGGTGAGCTGTTTTTAACATGGTTAAAATTAACTTGCTTTTGTATACCCTTCCCAGGGTATTTCCCCTGTGTAACTATACACAGTCTTATACCAGAAGTCGTGCAGATCACAGTGGAAGGAAATTCTCCAATTGCAGAAGAACTTGATCACAAAATGATGACGTTGCTCTGTGTCTAGCAGTTTCAAGACGCTTTAGTTATGCAGCTTAACTGAAAATACGTCAGTTCTGCCCCAGCGTGTCTTAACACTGCAGGTGGAGGTGAGATGGATGGAAATCCCTGTGTGCGGCCCCAGAATATGCCACATGCTTAAAGAGCGCTTGCCCTAAGGTATAATTTCTGCAAAACACGAGCCACAGTATAGAGAGGCATGAAAGATGAAGTGGCATTCTTAGAGTGTAGCAGGTTCCCTGAAATGTACTCTTTATCTTCTTTCTCTATCCAGAAGTCTCTGTGTTTCTAAACTTTTTGAAATGTAAATCATTCTGTGATGAATCTGCTGCAAATTTTGAATGGCTACGCAGGTAATAAATATTCTGGGGTCATTACATGCTATGATTTCATATTCCATAATAACAAACACTGATTGCACAAATAGGTGACATTTTTCATCATATTAAGCATTTTCATGAGTTTCTGTTGCTTCTCTTATTTTTTTTTTTCTTTTTTCCTCTTCCTATTTCAGGAAGGCCAAAAGGAAGAAATCAGTGCCTAGCATTTGGCCTGCAGGACAAGTTGGAAAATTCAGAGATGGGACCTTGATTCTGCAAAGCTATGACATAAAGAAAATTAAATCATCTAAAGTTATCAAATGAACTTACGATAGAGTGAAATGGACAATATGCGTAAGATAGAATTCATGTTGCTACCAACACAGACTTACAGAGCCTCTCACCTTCCCGACATATCCTCATTTTTTTACTTTATTTTTTGTTGCAGGATTTCTATGTTCCATTCTGCCTTGGGAAAAATATGAGAATTTACCATTTTATAAATAAAAATAAGACTCTTTATTAAGAATGTTACACAGGCTATTTTTATTAGTCAATGCATGCTAAAGAAAGCATTTAACTTTCTGGAATCAGTTTATTTGCTATAAGTAAAATATTCATTTAATCATTCATTCATTTAATCCATAATTAATGAATTAAAATATACAGCTCTTTGCTTTCATCTGGAAGGAATATGGAAAAAGCAATACCTTACTTGCTCTGAAGCTGAAGTAGGTATTCTCAAACATTTATCATGCATACATCTATCTCTGTATCTTTATGAATTGTTAGTGGATTGTGGAAGTGCAGAACAGTGTTCCTGTCCAGGCAAACCTCTTAACGTTTCAAAATTATCTGCTTTGGAATGAAAATGAGATCCTCTGAAGTTTTTTCCCAAATTGAGTTACAGACTCAATTTATATCTCTGCAGAGATCTCCAAATAAGCACTGTTTCAAATGGTGGTTTGGTGGCTTGATTGGTTGTTTTTTGAAAATGGAACCATGTAAGACTGAGTCAAATGAGGCGTAGACACTCGATAACTACTGGTTTTTCATGCTTAACTCATGTTTATTTTGATCAGTGTTCTCATGTCTCATAAGGCTTTTCTATGAAATCTTTGTCAAAGCTGAAGTTTCAGTGCTATTTGGATTTCAGTAATTTGGTGTTTCTGTAAGAACAGTTTTGTCCTCTGTAGCTAAATATTTGTTTGATTTTAAAGTTGTGTTAGTAACCCTCCAAAATGTCCTCTCCCTCCTACCTCAAGATAAAGAAACTTCAAATATTTTAGGGGGAAGCAAAAACATGGTTAACTGTTAAATGACAGACAAAAAAGTTCATGTTGTGCTGTTTATAGGCAAGGTTATTTGGAGCTTGTTTTGAACACCTGTGAGAGATGACTTGTAACTCCCCAAAAACAGGCCCTGAGAGAAACAGGTCTGCAAGAAAAAACAGCCTGGGAGAGGTAAGGGATGGGGGGTAGCAGAGGACCTCTGAGCCGAGGAATGTCTCAAGCAGTTGCAAGTAGTGAAACTATAGTCATGGGGTGGATAGTGTAGAGTTTGGATCTGATAAGGCTGCCTGGACAGCACAGGGATGCAGCTGGAGAAGGGAGCTCTGTGAAGGCAGGATGATTCTGCTCTGCTGCATCTTGTAAAGTTTCAAGGGCCATCTGTTCAGTGAATGACCTTGGCTTCATTATCCAGAAAATGCATATTAAAGTTGACACCCCTGAATATGCTAATAAAGATTAACAGGATCGTGCTAATTACATGATCCCATGAAGCACCCTACCCCTCTCCATACATGGGATACATAGGTATGTGGGTCAACCAATGGTACGGACCCAAGGAAAGTGTGTGTAAATTGAGGGCAGGGTGAGGAGTGAAATGGAGGGAAGAAAAGAAGACATGAAGAAGTGAGGAAGATGGATGCATCCCTGACAAACTCAGATGGGACCAACGCAGGAACCCAGGCTGGTGTTTGCTATTTTTCTGTTCTCTCTCTCCATCTCCCTCCTTTATTTTTTTCCTTTTTTTTTTTTATCCCTTTATCCTCGCTACCATTAAGTGACACAAGGCATACTATATCTATTACCATAACTGGTTACATATTTACCCAATTACTGTGTATCCAACACCGTTGTCCACTCCATTGGGGATTTACTAATCTAAGTCACTTGTCTCCCTCATCTGAGTGGGATGTGATAACACCTCTGGCAGTGAAGCAGGTATGAGAAGGAAACCAGCCCTTACTGGAGAAAGTTCTCCCAAGTGTATTGGTGAAATTCAGCATACCCCTGTGGGCTGGAGAAGAAAAGCACACTTCCTGGCTGCCACCTGGGAGCCTGAGTAAGGTGATATCTAAGCCCAAATGAGCAATGAGGTCTGTGTCAGCTTGCAGCTAGTAACAAGAAGAGCAGCATAATCCTCTTGCCAAACAACAGTATCAGAGGCTGCCCCCTCCACAGGATAGGAAAATATGCTGAAGTAGGGAGAGCCACACCACAGAAAAGGGATGCTTTCTGGTGTGCTCCTTCCCCCACACCTCCCACCTTACTTTCAGATCCTTAAGAAATGCCCTGTCAGAGGACTAAGAGGAGGATGAGGTCCCAGAGGGAATGAGGTAGGTAAAAAGAAGGGGGTGTTTCTGGAGCCATTTGGGAAGAGGTGTGTGCAGAGTTGGGTTGCTAAATACTGTCATTGTGTTTCATGATTGCGTGATTCAATTTCTGCTTATTCAGTATTGATTGTTGATTCAAATTGGAATTGATGATGCTATCTGGTTACAGACTTAGAGAAATGTCAAATCACGATTGCATGTGAAGGTGTAATCACAAAGCAGAATTGAGTACAGTGCATCAAGACTTGCTGAGGCAACTGATGGGTTTTGGATGTTGTGGCTTAACCTATATCTTTTAATTCCTGGTTAATCCTTGAGCTCAGTTTTTCACTATTCACTTCTAGACAAAGATTTGTTCAGCTGACTTTGGGTATAATATGTTGTGGGAGTTTGTCCTCAATCAGCTTTGGTAAGTTAAAGGGTTCACTTTCCACCTTCACAGTTCCCAAAAACTGTTTAGGAGTGAAACATGGTCAGAATAGAGTGTCTAATTTTTGTAGTTCTGGTCTCAAGCTCTGTTAAAGAAGAGTTGAAGGAAATTCGAAAATTCAGTTCTTATAAAGTTGAAAACCAAAATGCCAAGCTGACTTAGGGAGAAAAAAACAACAAACAAACCAAACAAAAAAAACCAAAAAACAAACAAAAAAAAAGCTTATTTAAAATTTTGCATTTTCTCACTCATTGAACTTTGCTGTGTATACATTATGAAGGGTTTCTGTTGTATGGTGATAGATTGCTTTTTTGTATCAAACCACCAAGGTAATTTGAGCTGGTCATGCTACATCCTTGTAGGATGCTGTTCTCAGGTAAACACGGTACATTCAGTCCTATGTTGTTACTAGCTGCATTAACAAAAATGGTAACAACTGACACTTGGCAAAAAAACTGTTGAGGACCTGTTATTCACCTGGTGTATCTCGGGACTGGTGTGTGTTAGTAATTAACAGAGTATATAAGCGTATATTCAGGCAGCAGGCTGTGTTGCTGTTGGAGCATGTGCTGATACACAAAAGCCAGTGTTGACTGAGTAACTGATAGATTATGGGCAAGGGAGAGCAGGGACCATCTTATTTTGCCCTCTATCTGCAGTTGAATAGAGGAATGAGGGATAAAGGAAGAATGCAAGGATTTCTCCTTATCTGTTTGCTTTCACGTGCCTTTTTTTCTGTGACAGCTTTATTGCTGTTTCCTCATATGCTAAAACTACTGTGATTATCTTTCCTCTCAGTCAAACCCTTTGCCATGAAGGAGTTGATGCCAAGTTGTCGTCTCTTAGAAGGGGGGAAAAAAAAAAAAGCCTTGATGGATGGTGTCTCCACACTTGTCCACACTTACTCCTGATTGTTTCCTTATTGCCTGGGTTTCTGTTTCTTACTCTGGTGCTGCTGTTAGTGTGTTGGCATGCTTTATTCTGCTTTATTAACAGACATTTATGAATGTCTCAACTTCAATAAGTGCCTTTTTGCAGGGGCTGAGTGTGCTGCCTCTGTAGCATTGCTCAGTCCCTCACAAGGCATCTGCTTTATGGAGGTGTGCAGCTACAAGATTATATTTTAAATGCCACTTGAATGTAATTTTAAAACATCTTTCAAAGTTTTCTCTTTCTTGCCCTGACATGCTTTCTGCCCAGTCTGACTTTTACGCTTACGCAAAGGCCTTTCCAATCAGATCCTACTGGTGTTGCAATAATTTCCAGGCTCTGCTTACCTGACTGTCAGAATCTTCTGGAGACTGGGAAATCACTCAAAGTGTCTAGGGTGGATTGGAGCTAATAACACATTCTCAGGTCCTTTATGACCAACACGAACTGGAGCTAATGGCATGGTGCTGAGAGAGAGGTGTTTCATACCACTGAATCCAGGCTATATATGAGGTTGAGGCACAGATGGTTGCTCCAATGGAGGACTCGGCTTTCTCCAGCTACCAGATTATTCTTGACTGTGGTAATGAAGCAGGTATCAACAGCTAAGAGTTCAGCATGCATCCTTCATGACTGCATTACATTATGAAATACCTTTTTTTAAATAATCTATAATAATAAATAGGGTACTGATGCTGAATTTGTTGGCAATGTTTTAAGAATTTATTTAGAAACTGTAAAACAGCATAAACTCATATGTCTGGTTTTCCAAAAGGGCAATAATAATAATAATACACAAAAGTTTTAGTTGGACCGAAAGACAAAAAGCAGTTTGTTTCCAATTCAAAAAATACAAACATTTGCTACAGGTACAAAATTATAAAAAGTTTGTATTTTCCTCTTGATCTGCTGACAGACACATACAGCAGAGATGTATATTTCACCAGCTTCAAATCCATATAAGCTATGGGAAATGGCAATAAAGAAAAAAATGTCGTGGTTAAGAAGAAAACGCAGAAACAACATCTCGTCTTTCATTTAACCAGAAGTGAACACCGTTATCTTATTCCTTTGCACTTTTTTCGTTGCCAACATTTAAATTAGTATTATTCATGCTTCATATAACAATCAGAAATAATAGCAGGTTTACCTCATGCATTTATTTTTAATATTCATCACATAATGTCTTCTCACCATGCTACCTAGAAAGGTTAGTGTTTTTACTGACAACATTTACAGGAGGTGGAGGATGAAGGAATGCAGTTGGGATCCAGGAATATTTCAATCTAGTGCTTCATGAGAAGATGTTAATAAATCTTCCAATTAACATAAAAAATAATTTTGTAATTCTGCTCGGATCTGTTTGCAATAACAAATGTAACAAAAAGGTTGCTTAACAGAAGGGGAAAATGCTGCTGAGTGCCTCTGCCAGTAAAACGCATGTCTGTCTCTTGTGCAAAGGTGCAGAAGCCCCGCACGTCTTGTCTCTGTTGCTTGCATATGGGCTTCTGCATGTAAGATGGATTTGTGCTTCAGGCTGCCACTCCAGTTGGTTGTGTGGGTGCAGCGTTCAGTAATGCTGGGTGGAGAAATTGCCAGAAATGTTGTCAGTAAAAACCAGAAGCAGCTCAGGGTTTTTTTTAAAAAAAAAAATATTTAAAAAAAAAAAAAAAAATTTTAAAAAAAAGACTCTCCACCTTTGTTTGGTAATTTTCAGTGACAAGTGCCCTTTATGTTTGCAATGTGGCTGATTTGTTACCATAACCTGTTGAAGGACTTGAAAGTGTAATCTTCTTTCCAAAGTTGATCTAGCCAAGATTCTTGGGGTTTCCATATTATCTTGCCTGGTTCAAAGTTGAATTGTTGACTTTGCTATTTAAGCAGAATGCTGTAAAGGTGATAAGGCCTGAGATGAGGTCTAACACCTCTCTTTTCTCATCTTTCTGTTTGTGAGCAAAGGATGTACCAGATGGCACCAGAAAGCTACTGTTACCAGGTTTGCATCCTTTCTCCCAGGAATGGGTAATTGAATGGTCCAGAAATGCACCACCTCTTGTTGGCAGTTGCAAACACGGTGTTTTCCATGTAGTGGCAGCTTAGCCTCGATCTCCTCTCTCTCTTACCTTAAGTAATGTTATTATGTAAGAAAGAAACAAAGAAAAGCTGCACCTCTCATTTCTTCTTGCTTTAGAACAACTTGGAAACCAGAGTATTGGGTGCTCTCTGCCATCTTTACTAACTACACTTTGGGGAAAAATAAAATAAAAGCTTACGCAGCACTATGACAGAACTCTATCACCAGCCAAGAACAAACTACAACAATACACTATCATGGCATTATTTACAACATGATGGAACATTATGCATATAGTAAATTACATTTTAATACTTTTCCTCTTAAACTCTGATATATGTAAGCTTATGCTTTTAAAATTTTATTTATTTTGTTCAGTCCAATATATTTTCCTTTATGTATCTTAACTGAATAGGCAAGTATAGGAGGTGACAGTACTATTTGCCTATCTTTTCTATGTTTTTTAGAAGCCAAATTACTTTTCAAATTCATGATACATCACAGTATCCTGCTGTCCTTACTGACATTTATTTTATAGCACATACCTTTCCACAACAGAAGTACTAAGGGATTGTCAACTAGGCCTGTGCTCATATTGACATTGTCTTAGTAAGAGACTTTCTTGTGAGCTTTTTTTTGAGTTGATGGGGAAAAGAAGGGAGGGGAAATTTTGTAGCATTGCACGCCTTCGGAAGTCTGACAGTGCTCCTGATGGCACTGCTTCTGTTTGTTCCCACTAAACTTAGCAGGGCAATCTGCAGAGCAAAGAGCCAGGAAGAAGGTTCACAAGGGTAGACGAAAACTAAGACCCCCTTGTTGCTCTGTAGAACAGAAAGCTTGCCTGCTGTATTTATTTAGCAGCTGTGCAGAGGTTCCAGATTGGTGTGTGCAGAAGTTTATTAGAGGAGGGCTTGTTTGTTTGTGGGTTGGGGGTTTTTTGTTGTTTTTTTTAATATTAAGTCAATTTACAGCTACCTTGTGTGGTCTCTGTACCATAGCAGATGGGACTCATCCCCATGCAAAAGTTTCTGCTCTCCTGCTTATAAGGAGCAGCATGGCCTCTAGGAGCAGAAAAATCCCATGAAATGCAACTCTGTGTGGGCCCAGGTGCCAGAGATGCTTTTCATCCCAGAGAGCTGTTCAAATACCCCAAGGAATCAGAAGGAAGCAAGAGCATCCAAAGTGGTCCCCTTGGTTATCTATGCTACTCATCAGCCCCCCAGGTTCTCCCTGGACAGTCAGCAACAGTTTCTGCAAGGACCATAGTACTAAAGGCTGACTCCCTCCTAAAGAAGGGATTTGGAGGAAACAAAAGCTGGCAGAAGTGATGCTGAAGATGAAGAACATGCAAACTGCTGGGTTTATGAGACAGACCTTGTGGGAGTTACCTGCAGAGAAGCAAACTACCTCCACCACTCTCAGGATGGAAGTGCCCCACTTCTTCCCACCTGGTTCTGTTTTGCAAAGGGAAAATTCTGCTCTATGTTCAGATGGCCACTGCCATCTGGATGCTCTGTATAAATATTCACATGTGGAGTAGGTAGTTTCCTAGCATAATTCTAACTACTTAAGCATTATTTCTGTTAATCAAACCATCAAAATGTAATCCAGCTGAAGTCATGAGACTACACTCTATTGGGGTAATTGTTTTACTGCTATGAGTCATGACAAACGCAAGCCCTTTAATGTGTACACAATCAATATATACAACCACTCTGTTTAGTTTTTGACCTAGTTTAAATTAGTCTTACTAATGCAGGTTACCTACTTCTAACTGTATTCCTTTTATTTTATTTGCATTTCTGCTAGGTTAAAAGAAGACTGTAATGGTAGCTAGTCTCTACCCTACTTTTATGAATGTTATAATGTGTAGAGGACAACAAATGAGCTTCTCTACAGCTCATGTATGTCCTTACCTACCGTCAGTATTTCCATTAGAAATTAGTAACCTGTATCACTCACTGTGTTCTCCCCAAGGTATAACACACCAGGAACTGATACCAAAGCAACTATGAAAACCAAAACCAAGTACTGCAAACACTTCTAAAACCCATTCAGAATTAATTTTAAATACCTGGCAATAGTTGAAGATTGGAAAGATGTAAATTCATTTGAGTTTCCTTCACAGAAGCTGGGAGTAAAGACAAAGGTTCAGTCCCAAAACAAACAACACCCTTTTGTTTTTAATGCAACAAGTGAAAGTGGAGTGCCTTCTCTATTAAAATTATCACAGGATGTTTCCCAATATAAAAAACTATGTGCAACTTATGTACATACACAGTATTCCCATACACTGCTCTGACTGGCAATACTCAAAGCCAGTGCTATGATTACAACTGTTAGGTTTATAGAAGAGCACACTCAAGAGGAAATTAGGGATCTGGTAGCATTCTAGCTGAGGTAGGTTAAAACAGACCCGCTAATTAGAAAATCCTGCATGAGTTCATATGGTATTAAACAAAACTGAAAAATATAACACAGTATGTCTCTGCTATTCTTTAAGAAACCAAGATGAGCATATCACAGTTATTCCAATGTCTACAAGTTTACTAATACAATCCATTCCAGACTTTGAAGAAAGTACTGTTGCTTTCCCACTTAAAAGCTTACATTATTTTTTCC
Source organism: Athene cunicularia (assembly GCF_003259725.1). Taxonomy (NCBI): domain Eukaryota; kingdom Metazoa; phylum Chordata; class Aves; order Strigiformes; family Strigidae; genus Athene; species Athene cunicularia. The sequence continues at coordinate 79,391,891 of NW_020799097.1, forward strand.
CCATCCACAGTTTTATTTCCTATTTCAGTCCTGACATCACTGAAAAGTCACTACTGTTGTGCAGGTGAGGTGGGCTACAGGAGGGTTGGTTGGTTACAGTCAGCGTGATGGCAGACTGCTTTTTGTCTGTGCAATACGCCAGGACCGTTTCATTCTGGGCTGCCTCCCCCTCCCCACAACAGCTGTGAGGTGGGATGACCCCAGGGAGGACCCTGGCCATTCTGCCACAGGGAAGCCTTGCCAGCACTCAGCACTACCTGAGTGATGTGCTCTGGCCAGAGACCAGAAGTGGCCCTGCAGCAGGATGCTTGAGGGCTAGCAGGCTGCCCAGAGGCAGGTCTGGGCTGTTTGTCCTGTGGCTGTGGTTTAATGCAAGGCAGTAAACTGGATTTTGGTTAGAATATTTGTTCTCACATTTAATAATTACACATCTGATAACAATATGCGTGTGTGTATACGTATGTTTGGAAAGGAAAATTTGTATAAGCAGCAGGATTTAAAAAAGAAAGTAAGTGGGATTTAAGTTTATGTTTTTCTTGTTTTATAGCACCACGCTTATGCAGGATTACGTGACAGTCTGAGATGTCATGGGCTCACACAGTCTGCTGCATCTTGTCCTTACACATTATCGCTGTACACACACACTTGCATATGTTAACTGGGTTCAGAGAAAAAGTACACATACACCAATCAATGTGTTTTCTGACAACAGCACACCAGTGACAGTGCCATGGCTGTGGGAAAAGTTCCCTGTCAGATTCCAATTGTCATGGGCAGCACCTGAAACAGCTGCTTGTTTTCATGGGAGACGCCAGACACAGGTAAGTCTTGGAAAAGATTTATGGCCCAATCCAGAAAAATTCTTAGAGATGGATTTCACATTAATGCTATGAATCTCTTTCGCTCAAGTGCTTCATCTAATCTAATAGAAAATTAAGGCTTCTGATCTCAAAGCTACATTGGAACTACAACTACCCAGGGTTTATCAGGATCAAAGCTAGAAATGGGATACTCTGCATGTGCCATATCTAAATAAAACACTTATCAGTTCAACTCAAAGGGGTCTCTCCTGCGCCATTTTTCAAAAATTGTGCTGATAACCACAATCAGATCTTGTGTATGTGATAGTCCCCATATCACACCTAAATAACAAACACTAAAATGTATCAAGGGTATTTTTCTCTCTGCTTTCCATATCTGAATCCTGCATGTATCACAGTGTTAGCTAAAATGAGTGCAACTATTACATGACAGTATTTGGAAACTAATCTTACTCTCATTGACGATAACAAGATAAATTCTGCCATTGAATTCTAGGGGAACATTATCCCATAGCTTACTGCAGTCTAGAGCCAGAAGGAATAATTAATGGTCATTTGAGCCCCTGAATGTAATGGACAACCAGGAATTCTTGAGCACACAACCTCCACTTCAGCTGTCAAAATACATGCTTTCTTGATGTAAGGACTTTGGCAAGGAAAACCAGTTCAGCTACTGGTAAATTGATCCAACAGCCACCGTCCTTCAGTCTTAATCTTACCCATTTTTTTCTGGCATCCATAATATCTTTTAAGCACAAATCCAGACATGAGAGAGAAAATACACCCATTTAAGCTTTTGTTTTATAAATGTATGTGTGTGTGTGTGTACATGTGTGTACATATGTATGAAATTCAGTGTAGATATGTTCAGGTACCCATCTGCAGCTGAGTGCCAGTTCAGTGGGTATGCTTGCTATGACTGTTAAATAAAAAATGGAGTGGCCTTGTTGTAACCAGCAGACTATTTGGTGATCAACATGCTGTACAATGTTTTAAGTCAGGGAAGAGAATGCTTTGTTACTGACTTACTGAAAAGTGCCAAATCACACTGAGAAATCTTACAGAATCCAGCACAGGGTTGGGCAGGGGCTTCATTAGTTGTTGGGCAACTTGGGCTGTTTTACACATTGTGGCACCTCCAGTCCCGTGTGCAGGGTCACCTGCGCAAAGAAGAAATAACATGTAGATTCAGAACTGGAACATCCTCAGCAGAAAGCATTTGTGAAGGCCAAGAGCAAGTAAATGACAGGGGAAGGGCCGTGGGACTTTGGGACCAGGTTTATGTCATCAAGAGTATTAATGAAGATGATATTGAGCCCCAGAAATAACCAAGACTCCTTCTCCCTCACCCCTCCTAACATCTTGGGGTCTAGAAGCCATATGTCCATATCTCTTGCCAAATCCAGACAGCAGTTGTAGGTCTCCAGCAGTGCTGCTTGCTAGATACAAGGTGGATGGCGCCATCATGTGAGGAACCCTGGGGTACTTCAGGACAGGGATCACACAGTGGAGCCCATATACTAAATATAAGCAAATCCTTTTACGTTTGCTGTCCTGGCAGGACAGAACGCAGGACATTTTAGTGCTTCTTGTATAACCTGACATTTCTACAAGGTCAAGGTTCCCACACAGATGTACCAGAGCACCACTCAACAGCAAACACAAGCTTAGTCTCAGAGTATCCCCCTGCTTCCTTGTTGGCGATGGTCTGCCTTAATTCAGTTGTGGTAAGAAGGTAATTTGTGAGTAAAAATCTGTGTTGAATATAGAAGTGAGGTTCCCGGAGAAGTGCCTGCATCTTTCACGTTGGTGCACCAAATACAATAAAGCTATGAAACATTCTTGAAAGATTTGGATGCCACCAGTAATGAATGCTAAATGTTCATGTACTGGTAAGGCCATACAAGGTTTCTGGTTTCAATCTGGGTGTTTTAAATGAGTGTTCCACCCTGACTGCATTGGTCCTGCTTGACCTAAGCTGACCTCCTTCAGTCCTCAGGCTCTTGTGTTTCCATAGGTTGTCCCTTATACTACATCCTGCTTCTAGCCATATGCATTTGTCTTGAAGTAAAAATGCATTAGATTTAAAGAGGACTCCTCCAAGAGAAGATCCTCTTGTGGCCAGAGAGCAATCTCCAAAATTCAGAAAGAGCCAGAGTGATGAACTGACTGGGTCTCCTCTGTTGCACAAATTCTCTGACCTATGTTGTCTTTGCTCTCCTTACCACTGTGCTGCTCACATTTCTGTCTCTTGCCAAAGTTAATGATCTCCAAACATAAGATCTAAGGAGGAATTAGGATACTCATGTTTTTTAGTCTAACTGGCAGAGGAAGCTTTAGCACCTTTCCGAGGGGATTGCTGCAGAAAAAATAGGTGTAGGAATTAGTGCATGTAGGTACTTTCACTTGGTTTTATGGCATTACTCCTCACATCTGTGAGGCAAGGCAGAAGGTCAGATGCAGTTTTCCAAAAAGCATTAGTAGCCTATGTGTCTGTCCAAGAAGGAAAGAGCTACTATCCATAGTGACTACCTACAGATGACATTAGCAGCCCCAGCAGCAATGCCTGGTAGGATACATTCTCCTTTAGATGAGAAGGGTAAGTGGGACTAAACTGCAGACCTACCTGGACGTTTCGATTGAGGCTCAGTGCAGGCATGAAGACACCTTCGATGTTTTCAAATGCAGGGGGCCCTTGCTGCTGCCCATTTATGTAAAAGGTCAGGTTGTGCTTGTTCAGATCCAGGAGAACACCAACGGTGGCACCTTTAGAAACTCCTCCTTCAGTCCTAAGGTACAAAGGGACCACACTGTTGGTGAAGGCAGGGTGCTACACCACCGCTGCTCTCTCTAAGACAAGGCAGTCTTACTAAGCAAAAGGAGAGCGGAGAAGCACTATGGAATGATTATCCCTGCAGCATTCCACAATGACTGATCCACACCTTTAACTGAAACATATGTACCACATTCATGGGAGCTTAATGGGGGGAACCTAAAGAGAAATTAGGTCCATGCCTACTCCAGCTGCAATCTAAGAGCTGAAAAGGGGTTCCAGAGCTAACAGGTCTCCTTGGCTGAGGACAGATGGGGAGGTGAGCAGGTCAGGTCAGTACTGAGCATGTGGGAGAGGAGTCCTGGAGACATCGCTCCTAAGATCATCCCTACTACAGTGAAGTGATGCACAGCAGGGAATGAAAAAGCAGAAAGCTGGTTTCCTAGGCATTCATTTCTAATCATTATGCCTGCTAACAGCTCAACAGTTAAGATTTCCAGTTTGAGTACTTACCTTGGCATCCCCTAAGGGGACCCAACTTTCCAGAGACCAGGGAACCACCAGAGGTACAACAGACACTGGTTTGGGGGAGGAAGGGAAGGTGGGGCTGGTCAGGAACAAGCACAGCTCCCTGACTGACAAGATGCTCAGATATAAGACTCGGAGTTGTCTCAAGTGTGCAGGCATGGTTATTAATACCAGCGATAATTGGTTGTGTCAGGAGCAGCTGCTGAGAGCTACTGTGGTATCAGAGCTTGGCAGGACAGACTTAGCCAGTCATTACATGCTTGAGTGATTTGACATTAATGCACTTTGATTTGGGGGTTAGTCAAACCCAGTATTACTTTAAAGAGCACTAAGCAAAAAAATCTGCTAGATATGCAGATTGGCCACAGGCACTGCTACTGTGCTAATATCATGGGGACTCTGCGATGGATTTGCAGCCTGACACAATTTGTTCAGGGTAAATCAGATTTCAAATAATTTGCAGTAGGAAAGGAAGCAGCTGTCTTGTCCCACGCACTCCCCTCAGGCACACAACATTCAGAAGATTAATGCAATTTTAACATAAAATTTATCACAATAGGTAGGCAAAACATCAAAGGGTGGGTGGGGAGGGGGGTGGAATCAAATATGATTAGGAAGAATATAGTGCAGGGTAAGAAATTTCGATCTTGTCCACTAGGTGTCATAAACCGGTTTCCTTTAGATTAAATGCAGAAGACGGCATTTCCTCTGAAGGTAAAGGGAGTTTAATCTGTGACATAATAGTGTAGAATACTATTCTGACTTCTCCATCTTAAACTCTTCAAACAATAACAGTATGGCTGAGAATCATGAATTGGCTCTGAGATGTGTTAGATTTCAAACTTCACCATTCTCAGGTTCCTTTTATTTTCTTTCTGGTCCTGTAAGCATTTATAGGGTTCTCTTTGAGCTCTTATCCAAAACCAGAAAGTAAATTACTTTCCAACAAAAGTTACAATGCTGACCTATCCTCAGTATCTCAGTATCTAGTCTGTTTTTATTAAAAGCACTCAATCATAAAACTCATGATGAAGTTGTGGGAAGCAAGAGTACTATGATCTAGAGCTATTTACAAATAGATTACATTATTTTTTTTCTCTGTTTAGGAACAGCTTTGATTGTAGGGCACCATGGTTTATATCCTGCAGTGTTTTAAAATAGATTTTATGACATCCTTTTAAATGACATTGATTCTCTTAGGGAAAGAGAAACAGCAACTTTGCCTTTTTGAGATTATTAGTCTTTCCTATATGATAAGCTAATTTGCTTCTTGTGGGCTAATTAGCTGTGTGCTGCACAGTGACATTGAGTGACTCCTCTGCAGCCCCCAGGGACAGCCCTGCTGAAGCAGGGAGGGATGCTACCTGCACAGCCCTGCCGAGGTGAGTGCAGGACCCATCTGAGGCTTCTCCAGGAGCCACAGGGGCACGGGGGCAGAGCAGAGGGATGGGGACCTCACCCTTCCTTCCTGCCACAAGTAGTGCAGGACTCCAGCAGGTAGATTGCCCCATTCTTCAGCCACCACCTCCCCACAGTGAGCAACCAGCCTTGGCAGGACAAAGCCAGGTCAGAGGCAAGCAGGAGCACCTTGCTGGGCTGCTACCAGGGAGACTGGACTTTTCCTGAGGCTGAACAGCTTCTCTTCCCTAGCATCCCATGATTTCATTAGGAACAGTACCCTGAGGACTCCAGAGCTTTTTTGGACTACTGTCATAGTCGCTTCCTTTAGGAGAAGAGGTGTGAGAGTCCAAGTTTCATGAGCAAACTTATGCGAGACATTTCCTCACTCTTCTGTACACCATTTAGGCAGTATTACAGGATAATTTTTCTAACAAAAGTCTTAGTTGCAATAGAAGAAGCCAGCTAGCTCAAGAGACTCAAATTGATGTTGCTCTCTCCTGGTACGCTTGTGTGGCAGCATGTAAAAAAGCTGCTGCTTTCCTGTAATGCATTTTTAAAACTATTTAATGACAATTATACCAGAGGCCCTGAGTAATCTGCAGGCCATGTAAAAGGAAAAGACAACTATTTGTTACAATACTTCTTCAACAAATACTTAGCTTTCATTAAATGATAATCCACCTTTGAAGATATGCACCACTCTTTCTTTATTTCAAGTAAATCACACTTCTCACACCTCTTTTCTCACAGTCCTGCACCTTTTTATTTTCACATGCAGTGGTAAGTCCTGAGTGTGGAAGTGCTGTGTGGAAGCCTGGAAGATCGGAGTACACATAGGGGAGTTTGGCTACTATGAACAATGTCACTACCTGTGTTATTCTGTTATTCTAAGATGTTTTCAGCAGCAGCTTGGACAATATGCAGAATAGGACTGTATGGATTGGCTTGAGAAATTAAGAACAGTAGTAAGCTCCACTTATTGAAAAATAAAGCTTGACAAGTTACGAACACTTCAATAAACTGAAGAATGTGTTTTACTCTCCATTAACAGTATTTTAATAATGAGCTTTACAGTAACTTAACAAATGTCTATTGTCAAGGACAGTATTTATCAGTCAATTATAACCTTTTTCTGAGATGAAAACCTGGCCTTGAGATCTCTGAAGTCAGGGAAGAGTCTCCCCTGATCACAAGGGTCTTTAAGACTACACTCCAAATTCCCTTGATTTTGACTTCCCACTATCTTTCAGCAGAAAATATTTCAGTGTGTCTCTTTCTTTACATAACCATGTAGTGGCTAGAGTACTGCCTACAGCACTAGATACTCCTGTTCTTGGGAACTTTGCCAAGGAACAGATCTATTGCAATGAATGCCAGTGCCTCTTAGCAACAGGCATACATCTCTGGTGTGAACTGATTATTTCCAGGAATAGGCTGAAAGCTACCTCACAAAGCTATATCCCTGCCCTAAAGTGTTTTCTTAACCAGTTTGCTCAACTGATTCTCAAAGGTTCCCTCTGGTTTTGATAGCTTTAGAGTCTTCTGTTCATGCTTTTTCTTCTAGCATTACAGAAGTCATGGTAGTTTTCAAGGATGTAGACAGGTCCAATTTTGCGTGCTGTGAGTGAAAGGAACAGGGAAGTACTCTAAACATGACAGATCCCATAAATAGGTCCTCCAAGCTCCACCTCATCTTATCCTTGAAGCTAACAATTTATTTATTTATTGTCCCAATTTATTCTCATGAAGATTATGAAGCATTAAATGATTACTAAGATAACACCACAATAACATTCAAGAGGCTAAAAGCTGACAATGAATTTCCTTTGGACTGTGATACTGTGCTGCCATGCACTTGTTTCCAGTGGGGAAAAACAACTAGGCAGCAATAACTGTTTCCACAAGACTATTAAGCTAATGAGTTAAAAAACTGACCTACTTGACTGTGACAGTTAAAAATACAATGCTTAGACCTAATTTCATCGAAGCGCATATGATTTCATAGAACTACATGTCATTTATGAGTGTATTTCACTTGAACAGACATTCCATGGGATCTATCCATGCCTTGGTTGTGCCTGCAAAGCCTTTGTGTGTTATCTAGTAAAACCTGGGAAACTATCATCAACGGAAAGCACTTTGTTCCCCTGTTTAAGCAGGATGATTGGAAATCCAAAGTGCTTCCATTGTTCATGCTTCCCAGAAAAAAAAGCTTTTGCTTAGCTCCTGTGATGCTTGTTGGGAGGAGCATGCTGAGGACCAAAATCATAAAATAGGTTTCTGAGACAGTAGTACACAGAATGGTTGCCAGCTTTTTTCCAGAAAACATAAGCTGTTTCACAGAGCATTAAAATTAATATAGCTTAACATTACTTCTGCCCAAATTGAATCAAGATGTTAAAGGGACAGAGAACATTTTGATATATTTATTATACTGATCTTATTTTACTCTACATGTCTTAGGACATGATCTAAGGTCTTCGGAGCCATGGAAATTATTCCAATTGACTTCAGATAGCTTTTGATCCAGCTACAAGATTCTTCCATCTGTCTGTAAGGAACTGCAATATCAAACTATGCTTCAAACAAAAATTCCCAGAAATTGCAGTATACTTACTTAAAATACAAGTATGCTTTAGAATATAATTGACTAATCAACAGGACACATTACAACCAGCTTTAGGATACAGTACATGTGGGCATGAACTTAACTCTTTAAGGAGATAATACCTGCATTTGAGCATTTTAAAAATCACTGCAAGCCTTTCTTTTAATCGTTTGGTATAACAAAAACAACACCTGAGCTAGTGAGTGTGGAAGACCTGCTGGGACTGTCAGTAGAAAACTGAATCAAAATTGATTCCTGCTCTGCCACAGACCCACTATAGTGACTTGGTCAGTCACTTCATTCATATATCAATCTCCCATCGTGATAGATTAGTTATACAAATACACCATTTTTTAAAATAAGCAAGGGATTTATGATCCTAAATCACACTCTTCAGTGGAGATCTGCTCCTGTAGTACCCAGCTGACCTTCAGCTAGGGCTGACCCTCTCACGGGACATGGAGGGAGAGCAGTGCAGTTCTGCTCTGGTGATACCCCAGGGAGCTTCAAGCGAAGTTGACCATGTCTCCCCTACACAGACCAGCATCACATCAAGGAAACAGCCAGCACTAGGCAGAGGTAACCATCACCAGCGCTGAAAGCCACACAACCATGTCAGCACAACACTGGATCTATGCTGATATGCATTGTCTCTGTGCGATCCATCCTTGGAGATAGATTCAGTTAGAACGCGTCTCCCCACCGCTCTGTTGTACAGAGCACACAGAGCCTCTGAGTGGTGGGAGAAAGAGGGGTTTGGTAATGATGGCTCAGGGGCATTCTGAAATCCTCCTTTGTGCAAGTCAGTTGTAAACTGGTTGAGACATTTTTCAAAGCTCTTCAGTACAATGGCTCAGTTGGATGGAAGCTGTCACTTAGCCCTCACTGCCAAAAAGCCCCTTATGTCCAGATCACCCGAGGTGTGACCTACAGCAATACCTTTAATCAGCTTTCAAGACTGGCAATAAACACCTGCATTTTGTACAGGCAATCACCAGTGCTTTGCCTAATTACTGTGCAACTCTGCAGTCAAGATTCCTCCTAAGAAAGAGAATCAACTACCTTTCTCCCTGTACTCCTCCAGCAATGAGAGAGAAATCCCGCATTCTAGTGCGCTGCACTCCTCTCTGCTGAGATGCTGTGGGTGGGACATGCTATAACAGTCTTAAATCACATCAGGGTGAATTTAGGCTGAATCTTAGGAAAAAATTGCTAACAGTGAGGATAACAAACACCAACACAGATTGCTAAGGTGCAATCACTGCCACTAGTGATTTTTAAGAAGGAATAAAACAACTGCATTTATCAGGGAGATGACCAGTGGCTTGCTGAGACCCCTGCCTCTGATGCAAAGCAGAAAAAACAATCAGTAATGAGAAAAGCATGCAAGCGGCGCTTACCGATTGGTGTGAGAATTGCAATGCATGAACCAGCTGCGGTTGTTGTCAACGTACATGGCCCATGCCTTGTCGTCCTTGCCTAGCATCATGTCCTTGACAACGTTAATCCTGGCAATACCAAAGGCTGGATCTGGATGGTTGTCATACCGGTCCACATGCAGTTCCCAGTAATGAATGCCCTTGGAGAAGGCTGCTGTGCCTAGAACAACTCGGTCATCGTAGCTGTTGCAGGTGGCAGTCTGGTTGTCATTCGACAGCACTATGTCTCTGTGAGCTGAGGAGGGGTCAAAGGTGAACCACGCCACTGTGGAAGGGGAAAAGGAAAGGCAGGAATATGGCAGAATGGGCTGTATTCAAGTATCATCTGCTTTACTTCAATTGGGAGAATGAAAGTCTGCCTTCCTAAAGACCCCACTACACCTTCAGGTAATAAAGACAATCTTTCCTGGTTACTGTAGGCAGCTACATATGATTGCTTTGAGCTGGTGCCCTGCTGTTTCTCAGCTCTTTCGTGCATTGCATTATCTGTGCTTGCTCCTCTGAACATAAGCTGCTATGGGCAGTGACTTTCTGTTCTCACACAGTAACAAGTCACTGACAAGACAAAGGCTTCTCCATGATATGGAAACTGCTCACACAGGTGAATTGGTTCAGGATCACCTTTAATGGAAATGAGTTCCACTGTGTCCATGATGGTTAGGACTGACTTCACTACTTTATCAAAGGGAGAAAAAAAAAAGGAAAAAAAAAACCCAAAAGCCAGAAAAAGCTCTTAAAGTATAAATATTGTATACTGGCCTATTTTGGCAACACAGCATAAAAGTTTAAGCAATAATAGCATGCATGTCTTGATTCATTACAATATCATTAAGAATGATGAACTTCTTGTAATGCCCACACAGATGTCAAGTATAATTACAGAGGAACAAGCATGAATTCCCATCTCTGTATTATCAAACCTTGCTGTGAAATTGAAGCAGTAGTGAAAAAAAGGCAAATTCCAAAGATATATGGAGAAGTGGAGACAGTGGCACAAAAATATCCCATGTGTTGCATAACTGCTTTTGTATACTAAAGCAAATAAGAATCTGTTAGACCTCAGACTTCTACAGACAAATAAAATTGCATGATTTGTAACCTGAAGTGTTACTGATAATGGAAAAACCCCAAAAATGCTAGGAGAGCCCAGTCCCTGTGCACACTCAGTTCCTGGCCTCTCCATGAAGCTGGTCTAAAATCTCTGCACCAGTAAGTGCCAAAGATATTAATGGGTATAAAGGGATGCAAGTGCCCTGCCACTGAGACCTGCAGCTTTTCTCTTAGAAACTGTCAAAAACCCAACTCACCATCTGATGTCTGTAAAATAACTGTCTTGCTGTAAGGACCAACTCCCGATGAGTTGAAAGCTTTGACTCTTGCATTATAGGTACTGTTGAAATGAAGGCCATCGATGGTGCAGAGAGTTTCCTTGCCAACATATACTTCCTAAACATTAAAAAAAAAAAAAAAAAAAAAAAAAACTTGTGATCACGTTAAGACTTCTAAATGTAAGCTACAAGCAACAGCTTCACATTGCTTCCCAGGATGTAGAAGTTACGCTGTTATAACACAGACAGCTACAGCAGTGGAGACATCAGGGATGGTTAGCAGTGGAGATACTAAGATGAAGATGAAACTGGAAGGGTACAGCAATAAAGGGCAACACAGAAAGATCTTAATTTTTATCCTCTTTTCTTAAACATCTACTCCAAAACACTTTTGGATAGTAGTCCCAACATCTGACCCACCACAGCCATTCTCATGGCCATTTATGTAGGATCAAAAAAGGGTATGAGAAAGAATAAAAACCCGAAGTAAACACAGTTTTATTCTGTTGGAAAGATTGTCGCATGCCTGTGTGAAAATATAATTTTGAAACCTGCAAATACAGAGCCAGAAGAAACTGATCTCCCAAAGATTAGACTTGCATGCATCATATTATGAAACAGCAACTAGATAACAGAGACATCATAAAAGTCTGCAAAGATTTATTAAACAGCAAGCACTTGTGTAATGTGAAATATTTCAGCAGGAGGAACATCCAGGCAGACTAATGAAAAGGATCAGATTATACAGTCTATGATGAACAGAGAAACCTAGAAACACATGTTGTTGGAAAACTGAACAGAAAATGACAGAAAAGGAAAAAAATCCTGTCTTGGCAGCAAGTTGAAAGCCACGATTGCTTTCCACCTCCGACTTCTCTGATTCTGTGAAATCCATAGATCTGTGGTAGCAAAGGCCCCAAAGAGCTTAAGGATGTAACTAAGCAGCCCACTCAGGCCCCAGTTCAGTTAAGACTTTAGTATATGCCTAAGAGTAGCCCTGTTCATTAAGGCTCTTTGATATGAACCTAAAGTGAATTAAGTATGTGATGAATAAGAAATGGATTCCTTAAAGTTACAGCAGGTCATATATTTGTCCACTTTGCTACCATGGCAGCTGCCACAAATAACAAAATCTCTTGGGTCCTGAGTTAGCTGATGATCTTTCATGAAGAGAAAGAAGAGTTTTAATAGAATAGCTTAATTTATCTCCATGTTATAACATATGCTGTCATGCAAAAAGTTGTATTTGTAGAACAACTTTTACATTTTTTAATCCATTTCATATTTTTACCACTGTTCACTGCTTGTGTTTATTCAGATTGATGCTCTCTGCTATGATGGGAGACAAAAAACATTCTTTAAATCCAGCCATCAAATACTGATAAAGTGTAATCAGTGTTATTGCTTTCAGATACATAAGTCTTCATGAAAAGGGTCAGAAAACTCTTACTGAAATGGCATTGCTGAAGAGCCTGCAGTTTATCTTTCAGTGAGTAAAACTGAGGGCATGTCTACCACAGCAAGAAAAGTGTTCCCCTGAGAAGCTGTCACCCTAGATTTTTAAGGTTTTAGACTGGTTTGTAACTTTTTCAATCCAAAATCTTGACATGGCAGTGCTGGCAGTCCTAAAACCTTTGCCAGTTACAAACCTCCACACACAAATGGGCTTGGATATACACCATCTGAAATTTTGCTTATTCACAAGTATTTATTTAGATGTGAAAAGCACTTGAAAAGGTTTATCCAAGACACTGGGATTCATAAACACCTTGCTCCTAACTCTTCATTCATCACACACTGATAAAATTCTAATATTAACTATATAGGCACCTCCCAGCCGCTGTTCACAAAGCTGCTTTTCACACTTTCAGTAGTGGAGACCACCCTCTTCAAACCCATGTGAAATGGTACTTGGATCAAGGAACTGAGGAGACCGTCCAGAAACACAGTGTCCCCTTCAAAATGCCCTGCCAATATCGCTGTCTCTTCTAAGAAGGGGCATCCAAATCAGGTGCCTTTGCTGGCTATGGGTGTAGCAGTCTGGCACAGGGAAGCAGTTAGGTGGAACTGTGCCAGGCCATTTTCAGCTTGAGAAACCTTTAGGTTTCCAGTGAGGAGCCAGTTTGCAGCTCCTGAAGACATGCTGTCACATGTTTTTGGCAAAATTCCCCATTTTTGAAGAGAGCAGCTGTACTCCACACCAGATGCTTTCGAGGCACTAGTCCCTAGAAATGTACTGGGCCAGCCTGGTCCTGGAGCGACGGGAGCATAAAGCCTGCCCGAGGAGGAAGGGACACAGCTTCCAGCAGGACATGGCTGGCAAAAAGCTGACTGAAGTATTTCTGTAGTTTGTTTATTGGGATATGAAGAAAAGGGATGGGAGTCTATAAGTATCCCTCACCTGGAGCCAGGAGCAAGCAGTTGTGGCATCACCCTGTGGGTCTGGAAGGACAGCACTTGGGATGCCTTCCCATACTTACCAACCCCACTGCAGTGTGTCTGCGGAAAGCTTCCACCAACCTGGTCTCATTCACTGCCAGAGAAAAGATCTAGAAATCCCGTATTTTTATGCAGGATCCCATTTTTACTCAGAAAAACAGAAAAAAATGAGTTGCATTTCTGGACCAAGAATCTCAGCTGTTGAAACCAGGTGCTATGGACAGATGAAAGTAGGGGCTTCAAAGAAATCTCTGGTTTGTGGAACGAACCACTTTCAGCTCCTGTAGGCTAATATAGGATTTTCTGCTCTGGTACACTCCAGGGGGACGCCAAGGCCTTCTTTGCCAGAGCCCTAAGAATAACCTCAACCAAACCATACCCAAGCTGGGGGTCCTTCTACTAAGCAGCATTGCACTGTTTTCTACAGCCATGCCATGGAAGCAGCGATGTTTTGACAAGCCGTATCTTCCCTACCCCCTCTTCCCACCCTTGGACAGACACAAATCCATTATCTTGAGGAAACTCACATACAAAGAAACACAAATAAATGCTGAATGAAATTCTCACTCGGAATTGGCCACCATCTCCATCATCAAGTTCCAAGATATAACCCTCCACTGGGTTGTGGCTCAAAGGCGGCATCCTCCAGGCCAATGTCACACTGTTGTTTCTGGTGCAACACTTCTCCAGCTGCAGTAATGGGACGGGTGGCACTGTAACAGGAACTGGGTACAGATTAGTGTAACTCTGCCCTACCCCATTAGTCTGTGCCATGAGCAGTATGGGGACCTCTCACCTCCTTCCCCTTGCAGGGGAGTCAATATCCGTTAGGAAAAGGGCCCATTCCTTCCTTGAAACAAAAGGCAATAAAAATGTTATAACAAAATGTCATTATTTGGTTAGACAAATCATTTGGCTGAAATACATAAACAGCGACATATCTGGACATGCTTCTGGTGCCTTGTAAGAACTACAGTCTGGAGACCTCACGTCTGGTTTCCTTCTCAGGGGTCACTGGCTAGAGGAGTTTTTTCTCAAGTTAGAGCACTTTGACCCTGTTGTCCCCAAAAGAAGAGAGGGAGAAGCAGTGGCAGGGGGTGTTTCAGGCCACAGGGTGGCATGGCAGATGCAGTGCTGCCAGGAAAACCAGCTCACTGATGAAGAATTGGGTTATTAACCGGCAGTGCAGCCACTCCTCCCAGAAAAGCAGCGAGATAGAGCCTGAACTCCACCGACAACAGGAAAACATTTCTTCACAATAGGGTTGGTGGGTTTTTAATATAACACACCCCTACCATTTTTCATCAAAACCACCTTGGATATGTGATCTTTATGGCAGCCATAATTAGAATAAACTGTTGAAGAAAAATTGTTCCATTTGAAAATTTTATGTAAATCATTTGGTTGAGGTAGTAAAAGGAACTTCTGCACCACAGGAGACTGCTTATGGCTCTCTCCTCCCAGAAATTACAGGTGGGAAGTTACCTACCAACATGCCTTTTTAGTGACTCACTCAGGAGAAACATCAAGAGACTGTTGAACAGACCAGCATCTTAAAAATAAAAATAAACCGAATAAAACATTCAGCCACGCCTCTGTGAGAAAGAAGCCTCCAGCACATCTTCTCTGCTAAACACAACTAAATTCCCCCCGTTCATTCTTTGCTGGAAATTATGAAGTGAAAATTCGGTCTTCTGCAGAGATCTGGCACATATCTTACGCACTGTTGAAATCACACAGTTTAAGTGGGATGTAAGTGATGCAAAAACCCTGCCTGGTCTTCTGCCCAAGGCTGAATTTCACCATTCAGGATCATTTCTGCAGAGCTCGACCGTGTCTTACAAGGAGCTGAGTGCTCTGAGAATTCATTGACTTAGCTCTTAACACTGTCAGTTTGCTCTTCTTTTATCTACTATGCTTTGAGCCTCTAGTTTATTTTCCTCCCTCTGTCTGCGTGAGAGCTAAGCCCTTGAGCTGTTCCTTTCGTCCTATTTTACCTCTCCAGATTAAAAAGACTGTTTGTGTTTTGTGTACTAAGCAGTCTGTGGGAAAATGGACACTACTGTGTAACGGGTCTAAGGCTTCACCCCCACTTTGGAAGTGACATGAAAGTTAACATCACACTTGTGATAAACGGTGCAGAAGCTACCATGGCTTTCTGCTGGCATTATCCATCACCGCAGTGAACACAGATGGTTGGTAGCCCAGAAGAATGACTGTGGTCTAAAACAAAAGAGCTTTATAAATTAGCTCTTGAAGGTTTTTCTGTGAAAAGAGAAGAAAAAGCCTTGTTCCTATTCCTTGATATTTAAGAATGATTCAGAGGGTGTCATAAATAAAAACCTTCTTGTTTTTTCACATGGAAAGTTCAGACTTTTCTCTAGGAGACACTGTGTCTGGAGAAGTAGCAGAAATGCGACAAGAGTCAAAAACCTGAAAACGAGTAATTCAGGGATAATGGGATGTTTTAAGTGAAACATTTTAAGTTTAGGGTTCTGTCGGCATTTGTTAGCCTGTGTATTTCCAGTGATTGATGCGCCTGGGAGAAGATAGGGCTGTATCAGTCATCCACACTCCTGCCACTCTAGCTAAAGGGTTAGCCCTCCAGGAGGCATTCACTGGGTCCTCCCCACTTCTGAGACTTTCCCTGGCAAAACTGGAGGAAGTCCTAAATCCTGAAGTTTATAAAGTGCAAAATAGACAACACCCACTCACCACTGACCTCTCCAACCCCCTGCAAAAATCCAGGAACACTGACAGTAGGCTTTCAGGGACTGTTCACATAATGCAGTGTGGAAAAAAAGAGTGGAATTTTTGAGGGAGGGTAAGTGGTTTAAAAGTCCTTACTCATTATGTAGACAAGAAGGCCATCTGGGATTAGAATATGTTTTCATACAGTAAAGTGCTGTTGCTTCCACTTTGTAGGGGCAGTATGGATTCTGGCCCTACATGTGAGAGTCACACATACTATGGGGAAGTGCCTGGGCTTCTTTACTGTGTCACAGGACATTTAAGTTTTTGTGAGTAATCCTTATCAGCCTCCACCTCCCTTTGGGCCAGCCTGTGGCTTGAACTGCACAAACTACAGTAGCTGAAGGAGAGGTAAGAAGCTCCCACCAAGCAGATGTGCAACTCTGCTGGATGACGCTCACTGTTCCTGCCCTCCTCCCCTGAACACAGGCAGAGATCTGTCTTAATCTCAGATTCTCTCTGGGAGCAGAAAAGATGAACACTGGTTGTAAAAGTCATAGGAAAGTGTGAGCTGAGTTGAATAATCAGGGCACTGGGATTACTTCATAGTGAAAAGCAATGGGACAGGACTAAGAAAAGAAAAATATAGGCTGTGTCAGGAAAAAAAAAGAAGATTCAGATGTTAAATTACAGTGTTGTCCCACTTCTTGTTCAACTTAAAGGCCTCTAGAGAGTTTTTAAAGGAAAAGATTAAAAATATAAAAGGAGAAATGATACTGCATTGGCACTGCAAGATCTATTAATGAGTCTGAATGATGTCCTGCTATTTTAAAAGTGCTCCATGCAGGTCACACTAAGCTGAAAAATGTGATACTGATATCTCATGTCAACTCAGCAGTTTCAAGGATGCATTGCTCAATGTATCTCACAGCTGATCTCCTCTCAGAGTAGAGCTGATCTAAGATGTTGTCTGTTATTTATCCTCTTGACAAGCAAGTTGTGCAATGATGCCCTCCACCTTCCCAGATTAATTTTTAAAGGACTAAATGCAGTGAAAGAATGGGACCCTCAGAAACATGAAAATTTTGACTTCCTCCAAAACTGCACTATGGCCCTGTAATAGCCTGAGTCACTGCTGTAGCAAGTGCCTTACAGTCTTTTCAAGAGAGAAGGAAAGACCACAAGCAAAGACCTGGGTCCACGATACAGAGTAGACAGAACCAGGGACAAAGCCTACAATGTTCTTTCATTATCAGGGCTGTGCAGCTCATGGCTGGAGAAGCAGAGATTTGTGGCAGGAGATGTGTCTGGGGAATCTTCATGTATGGGTTTGCAGTGAGGGAAGGAGTCACTCCTCACAATGAGAAGGGGCGTATGAGTATTCAGAGGTGGTACAGAAAAGTAGAGAGTAGCTATAGTCTTTCCTTTTTTTTGTACCAAGTGTCCATTTTACAACAAACCAATATCACATGACAGTTCCAGCTGATTGAACAAAACAAACCTAGAAAACCTATTTGCCTGTGCCCACAGTTTGAACTGAGAAAATGTGATGTACACATTGAGCCAGTCATCAAAGAGGACAGGAATTTTGTACCGAGGCACTCAGAAAAAGCAATAGAGAGAAGAAAACATGAACAGAAGAAAGGGATCTGGGAAAGCTCAAAACTCTAGCAATTACTAGAGCTGTGCGTGTGTCTCAGCAGGTCAGCTAGCCTGGGGACATGGGACTCTTGCCAAAGGGCTATCAGTGAGGTCCTTTGATCAACATGAATGTTTAAGCATTACTTCTGCACCTATCACATTTCTGCACATTTAATTTGTTACCAAATTGCTTTTTCTTTCTGCAAAAAGAAAAAACAACCCCTGATCTTTATTTCTTGAGTTGAGGTTTAGATAGGGGCTTACAGAGAGTCCACCAGTAAGGTACATGAACGAGTCATGAAAGCAATTGTAATGTGATTTGTTCTCATTTTCATTCTTCTTTGTCTAACACAGTGAATCAATGTTTACTTACAAGCGTGCTTTCACTCTAAATGACCCATGCAAGCTCACTGAGGTTGAATGAGGCCAGAGTTTGAAAAAAAATATAGAAATTCAGTCATGCACTAAGCATCGATAACAATAGTACAGACCTTACATAGCAAAGCTTTTGGAACAAAACAGCTTGCAGTTGGAAAAGCCACACTGGCCCTATTCTCCTAGGTTTCCCCAAAACTCCCTTTACAGATTGTCTCTGATGTCTTTAATGCACCTACACTTGTCAGATCAACCAATATGGTGACTTACTAACACTCCCTTCAACAATGACATCTGTCAAAGATTGATGACTTGTTGGTGTGCTGGGGTAGGTAGAATTGGAAAGGAGCAGATGTGAAGAGACATGCAGATTTTTCTTTGTGAAACTGGAGGCTCAGAAAGATACAAATTCTGATGGTGATAAAGAGCAAAACATCACCCTGCAACACCAGCTTCTCCTCAAAGTCAGCAAAGTGATGTTCCCAGTAAGTCTGGGTGCTTGCAGCTGAAAGGCTGAGCTGATTACTCTGTGGTACCTGTATTTCTAGATGCAAGACCATTATGCATGAGAAGATAATCAGAGCTGGTTGAGGTTGTAGAGGTAAAATTTCAGAAAAAAAAAAAAGCACCAAAGTGTCAGAGTGAGCAGTTCAAATGCAAATAGATTTGCTGTCATAAACTGAAAAATATAAGTATACCTCTATATACTAAACAATCCTCAATACCTATGAATATTAGCTGGGGACCAGTCAGTGGCTTGTTCTGCTTAGGCACACAGAGGCATGAAATGCTGGGGTTTCAACCCCAAGCCCCAAATTAAGGGTGACATATTGGTGATTCCCACAGCCCTTCACAAAGGGGGGGTGAGTTTACCTTTAAGCTTCCCTCCAGGGTGCAGCCGGCCTTGCAGGGAGAGCCATTGGGTAAATGAGCCCCAGGTGTCCCACATTAAGTAAACAAAGGTCAGGTGTCCCACTTAGGGATAAAAGCTGGGACCACTTGCAGGCAGGGGCAGTGTCTGTCTGTGAGGTGGATGAACTTTGCAGAGTTCCCCGTTGGGGAAGGAGCTCCTGCCTCCCTGGAACTGGGCTCCAGTCAGGTCTGGCTTCTGTAAACACAGGCTGTGTAGAGATTCAGTATGTGGCTTCCTTGGTCTTATGTATTTGGCTTGTTGACTCAATTGTCTCTGGTCCCTTCTATGGGAGACTGCATTTCACCATTTATTCCACCCATTATTGGTTGTGTGGTGTCATTCGTGGGGTCAGTGGGATTGATGTTGTTTATGTATAATCTGACTGATTTGTTTGTATCCCCAGTGCTCACCCATGTACTGACCCTATTGTATCAAATAGAATTTGGTTATTGGTTCATCTTCATACTGGCTGTGTCCTTTATGCTAGGCCTAATAATTGGCGAAACAAGGCACAAGAGGGAATAATGCCATTCCATATGCACCTTCAGGAACGGTGGCCAGGTTAACACCATTTCCACCATTCCTTGCATTGTGCAAGGTCATGCTAGCTGTACTGACCAACCTGATGGGACGTGCAAGAGGCAGCTCCTGGTCAAGGCCGAGACAGCTCAAGGAAAAGCCTTTCCCAAGGGCTAACTGTTAAGGTGCCTCTGGGGAGCGAGGCCTGAGGGTGTTCATAAGCCCTGTGCAGGCTTGGGCAGAAGCAGTCCTGTCCTCTGCTCCTCAAACTGTGTCTAGCTTGGTACCAGAGCTTTGCTGTGATAGTATGGTAAGTGAGAGCACAGCAGACAGGACTATCTTTCATAAAGCTCCAGTGAATCTGGCTCAAAGTCTCATAAGTCTTCAAGCTTAAAGCCAGATGAACATTCAAAAGCCAAATACCTAAGCTGCTCTCACCTCAAGTGACCTTAATTAACAATCTAAGTGGATAGTTTAGCTAAATTTTCTATGTTTGGGAAGGAGAGTGGTGGAAGATTAGTATTAAGGATATTTAACAATAAATATGGCCAGCATTAAATATAAACTGATTTAAAAAGACAAGTGCAGAAGTGGAGAAGTTTTATTAGTGATACTTTTTCTCCCTTGACTGCTTTCCTGGCTGTCAACATTTCAAAGGAGCAGTTCACAGGTGTTTTTTTCAGTAACTTTAAGATAGCCCGATTATGCCAAGATGCAAACCATTCCTAGGAAGCAGATTTTGGCCTTTATCTGTTTATCCATTGTTTCTTCACATATTTATCTGCCATATTATCCACCCTAATTACTTCATCTTGGGTCTCTTAGGTTCAGAATTAGGCCCAGAGAGAACAGATAAACCGAACAGAAATCTTTATGCTTGCTTGGAGTCAAAAAAAAGCACATCCGACATCACAACACGATTATCCTTAACTCATTCATTGACTTCTGGCAGCCTCCATCCTGTCACGCACATGTATAATTAAGGCTTGAATCGCCAGCGAGGGAAGCTAATGGCATCATTCCCAGGGACCACAATGGCCTTCAAATCTAGCTGGTCTATGGATCTATCTAATTCTGATGCAGTTCTCATCCTGCTCCATATAAACCAAGCTCATTACAAGTGCATGATGTTAATTATTTTTTTTTGCCAATGGCATCAACTGTTCATCAGCTTCTGCTTTTAAATACTTTTTTCAACCTCCTTTCCCTTTAGCATGTCCCTCGGAATTATTCAGACACCTGGAAACAAGGAAGGGTATAGTTGTGGAGCTACTTTCCCCTTGTGAATCTCTGCCTCACAATTTTATTTTTTTTTTAAGCTGGGCACTGTTCGCAGCACAGTCCAGATACAAGTCAAAGGGTTTTTTTTTCCCTCTTCAAGAATATGGGGGGGAGGGGAATATTTATTTTCTACTTTAGCTGCTCTTGACAAGAGAGGGGTAATTGGTATTTTAAATTAACCATGTTAAATCTAGGAATACTGTAAAATGACATAAAGTTTCATGCAACTAATTTCTTTTTAATATAAGATAGCCCTACTCTGAAGAATTTATCTTTTCAAATTTTTAACTGTACCTGGTATCTCTGTCCGAGCTTGTTCAGGTCACTGCATGTGAGGTGAGCCCCACCTTTCTAGGAAACACAGAGTAATCTGAATTTGCTTGAAAACCTTTTAAAACTATGCAGCAATTTCAAGTCATTCCTCTTCCCTCTCTCTGTGTCCCTGTCCCTCCCAGCACTGTTTCAAGACATGCACAAAAAACAGAAAAAAGAAAATCATAAAAGCTCACCCCTACATTTCATCTGAATAAAATCCAGCTGGTGAATCGACTGCAGTAAAGGTTCACTATCCAAAGTCAAGTCAAACTCAGCAGACACTTTTGGCTCCAAGGCTCCTTTGACCCACTGTTCCTGAGATACCTGAACACGCTTGATTAAAGCATCCGAAATCTGAAAGAGAGTATGAGGCTTATGATGAAATGGCAAATGCACACATTGAAAGTGACAGAATGCCTGTGAGATACAGCACAAAGAAAGCAGGAATATGACAGCACAACAGCTGAGATGAGATCTGGTTGTTTTGGGGTGAGGTCCATTTATGTTGCATCCTTTCATCTTGTCTTTTCAAAACAAATCTCATCTTAGGGTAGGGAAGTAAAAATCGCATTTATAAAGCCTGTTAAGATTATGTTAGGTATCATGCCTCTGAATGCCACATACACTTCTGCACTCTGTTCTCTGATCTACACAATCTAGTTTTGCTCTCCTGTTTGAAAAGCAGTTGCACAAAGAGAGGCTTAAATGTTAGAGGGTCTCTCCATTCAGCAGAGCTGATTCAGCAGATGAAAGCAAAAAAAGAATAAAAAAATCAGATGGAAAGGGAGGTATGTATTTCTCACAGTGAGGGTGCTAAGTTGTCAGATAGATTTTCAAAGAATATGATTAATTTTCTATCATTACATCAAAATTGAATTTCATTTTTAAAGCTTTGCTCTAGCTCAGCCCACAGACAATTAGGCCAAAAGTCAGACTAAGATGATTGCAACGGACTTTTCTGAAAGTGAAATCCCGATTCTGTGGAAATCAGTTAATTCAACTGTCCTTGAGTTCAGTGAAGCTGCCACTTGTATATCTGGAGTTCCTCCCAGTGAGCTTCCTGTAAGTCACAAGGAGCAGAATTTTCTTCTAGATAGGTCAGAGAGAGTTTTTCTTTACTGTAGGAGTTCAGGTACCTTTCTTCATTACTGTTACCAGAAGACACTCCTGCCTGAGCCCCTGCATCAACAGCTCCTAATCAGCCTGTGCAGTAAGCAGAGGAGCATCTCATAGCCTTCCTACAACTCTGCAGTGACTTACTGGGATGCTGGATCCCTCAGCTGTGTTTCAATGTCCTGGCTGCAAAAGTAGCCGCTCTAAGTAATGCAGTGCCTCAGTGCTTGCCAGCTGCCTTGAAAGCATCGTTAGATAAACCAGGAAAAGGTGAAAACAAAAGTGTTTTTGTATAAAAGATGACTACAAAGAATGAAGCCACAAAGGTTACAGGAAAAGTAAGCTGAAATGAAAACAAAGCATGTATCTTGCTAGCACGTAGATACGACCTAAAGACCTTTAATTTGTCCTGCAGTATCCAACAGACAGCCTGCTAAAATCTGTGTAGTCTTGAGATTAACGTACACTACATATTCCACACTCTTGCTTGAGACCTGACATGACAGTAACAATCAATCTGGAGTGTTAATAGGTTTAAGGTGGCTAATTCTCATCGTGTTTTTTAGGGATGCTGTGACAGTCCCCTGACACTCATGTATTCACGTGTGCAGGGTGCCCTGTTCAGCCGACAGCCACGTGCAGACCATTTTGTTTGATGTGCCTTTCTTAGACAATTAATAAGGCAACAGAACTAACACAGCAAAATAATTAATAAAAATAGCAGAATTAATTGGGCAAAATAATTAATTGGTTAATAAAACTGTTATGTTTTGTCTCATCGATACTTTCACTGCTTGCACCTAAGAAACAATATTCTGCAAATTAAGGCAATTGTTAGTGAGGCCATATTTTGCAAAGAGGGGTTACCTGGATCCTCCAGCTACAAGACAGGTCTTGTAGCCCAGTGAGGTGCAACAATCCCAGTGAAGTAAAGCTACACACAAGCTCTTAAGGCTGGATTTTCTCACAGGGGAGATTTCAAAAGGACTCTTTCATAGGGGAAAAAGTAATGCAAAAGGGAAAAGCAAAAAGGGGAGAAGTACTACTCTGCTGAGTCATAGACCTTTCCAAATTGATCAGAGCTCTGTGAGTCCCTGTGTTGGGTTTCTCAGATGAGAATAAAATAATATCTTGCAGAAAGTCATTATTAACTGCATAGTATCTGTCTTTCAGCTCAGAAGGAAGGGCTGGCAAGAGGAAAGATGTCAGCAGTCAGGGAAGTGGCGTGACCACTAACTCCACATCTCAGTCAGGGTACAGCTGTTCAAAGCCATCCCTTCCCTGGGACATTCATGCAGCCACCAGGCTATCTGAGCTTTTAGACAATGATAACAAGATTTAAGATGAACCTGTCTCAGAGGTGGAAGACCCTAATTAGTAAAGCTGACCATTTTTAGATTTAATTTTAATGTCTTGTCTTTTTTTTTTTTTTTTCCCCCCGAACATTGGAAAGAAAAATACCTGTAAAAACCCAGAGGGATCATTTTCTTTGATAACTTCTAGGCAGTACTCCATAAGCCCTGTTGACTGGCGTAGCTTGAGTGTACAGTGATTTATCTGGTCCCAAACAACCTGGAAAACAAGCATCAGTACAGTTCTGATGACCGCCTCAGCTGACAGTGAATTGTATAAGATTATTTCAGAAGAAACAACAAATGGAAGAGTGTGTTAAAGCTGTGCTTAATTTAGCTGCCATATGGCCATTGCCATATCTCCATCAGCTACACTCACTTACGCTGTATTGCAAATACCGATAATTAGCCTGGCAAAATGTTGTGCACAGGGGATCTCAATTTTCAGAGCAGATTAATTGCTCAAAGATCAGGCTTGAGGAACATGTTTCTACATTTGCAGTATTCACATGTACAATCACACTTCCACTAAAATCTGAGCTTTTAAAAAATCGCTCACTTAAAACGCAACTATTACAGAGGATAACTGAGGAATGTTTTTTTGCAGATTATACTCTACCATTCTCTTCACAATTCACCATTGATCCCACTCTGTTTAAGAATGCATTGCTGGAATTAAGAAATAAAAAAGCTGCATCTAATTTTTCCAGATTTTGAACTTGATTCTGCTGCCACATTGCTGTAGACTAGGCCTAATTGCACCGTGCTCGATAGCACAACTCCCACGGTACAACAGCCTAACAGGAGTAAACTGCAGGATTAGCTGTGCTCTTAGCAGTATGTCCTAAGTGTTGGTTCTTGTTAAGCATGGGGGTTTTTAAATGCTGATCTCCGGTAGATTTTATTAATTCTTTGCCATCTTAGATATTTCACTTCAATTTTTTCTTCTATCTTAGATACTATTAATGTTACTGGCAGTACAATACCTCAAAATCAGATATGCAATACAACATTTCAAGAAATGTGTCTATTTAAACATTTGTTCAACCATTTACAGCTTTCCTCTCCCCACCCCCCTTTACTGCATTTCTTTAATATCTTCTCAGTGGCACATGGATTTCTGGAGGTGACTTACCTAAATTTCAAAGGTTTGAAGAGACATCAAAATCCCAACATTTTACTTGGGCAGAAGGTTCCAGAATTCAAATCACACACAGGTTTCACTGGTAAGCACCTCTCTAAAGATAGTCCCAAACCATCAGATAAATAAAGACTGATGGCCTGATTCAACAAACTACTGAAGCATATGCCTCATTTTAAGTGTATAAGCACAGTTCCACTAAATCACTGAACTAGAACCTGATAAAGGACTTTAGGATTTGGTCACTAGGAATTTTCATGGTGTAAAGGGCTGGGAACTTGACGAAATGCACAGTAACACCAGGTATCAGCAGCTGTGCTCAGCTGATGAGAGTTGTGCTCACCTTCAGCTTGTGCTCACGTTCTTTGGTCACCTTTGTGAGCAGTTTTGCCTTTTGTCGCGTTAATGCATCAACCAAGGCATCACACTGAGCGACAAGACAGGCTTCATAATCCAACCCGTTCTCCTAGAAGAAGGTGAGAGTCATATTCATCAAAGAAAGGATATTTTACAATTTAAGCTATTGCTCATTCTTACCTGTTTTTCTATTCAGGAAATAATTCTTTTCAAGACCTCAGCATTTCTGTTGCCCTTCTGATTTCATTATAGCTGTATCAGCAATAGCTGCATGCTATAAAACAAACAGTAAAATGCTATGCCACAAATGGGCTTATTTAAAACTTCGACTTACGGGCACTTTCCAGATAACAGATGTAGTACAACATAATGTAAAAGCTAAACCTAACATACACAGTGCATACATATACATAAAATGATTCTGCTCCATCCTGTTTTAATTATTCCAATGTAGCAACTTTGAAATCACTGGCTCTACACCATGGCAATTCAAACAGAATTATGGACCTGAATCTGGTCTACAGGCTTATTACAAGGAAATTAATCAGGTACAAAGCCCTGAGATTTGTGTATTGTTTCAATTCCTTTTTAAAAAATAGCTAGCAGTTGGCAGTGGAGACATGTATTTGATTAGCTTAAAAAGCCCCAACAAACACGGTCAGTCTTCATTCACGTTGTGGTAAAACTCTCTGCTAGGCAGAGGCCAGCATCTGAGGAACACAACACTGAGCCTTGAGTAGGTCATGGGTATCATTCAGTGTTACATAAACCCTGTGCTCTCAATGGGGAACCAACCATGCTACCACAGAATCCCATGCAGATATAGAAATCTGAGTAGATGGTACTACAAGGTCCTGAGCTGCCTCTCCTCCCAGGGATGGCTTTCTCTGGCTGTGGAACAATGCTACATCACCCACTAAAAGGGAGACTCTCCCTCGCTTCCTCTGCTCATGAGACAGCTTTCAAGGTCCTCTTTCAAGGAGTCGTTCAGTTACCCTATCCGCTTTCCTCCCAAATACCCAAACGAAAAAAAAAAAAAAAAAAGTGCATTAAATGTGAAAATATTTTAAACACATGCTGAAGAAGCATCTCTGTGGCAAGCCATCACACGCCCCTAACTCATTACTCATTACATGTTTTTCCTCTTCTGTTCATTTGCTTTGTCTTCATTCTTTTGAGAGCAAAATTTTCAGGACTGTATTGCCTTCCCTTATTGCAACCCATGCATCCTGACCTCCAGCTCAGGGACACAGGGTCACTCTTTTCTGAGAGGCCCCTGCCGCAATCCTAGACCTGCCAGCAAGATGGGTGGGGGGAGAGACACCAGACGGCTCAGTTACTGTTCACAGGTTTGTCTTAGACTCTTCCTGTTTGCATCTCTCCCTCCTCGGCTTATATCACACCCAACTCCTCCTTAAGCCCATTTCCATCCAGCTATTCTTGAAATGCTGGTCTGTATACAGAGCCTGAATCAGCCGATGACTGCAGTGCATCGTTTCTCTCCTCATTTTCTGTTCACACATCAAACAGGGTGTTTGGCAATATGCCTCTTTCAAGTGAGAAAGGATGAAATTGTTACAGCAGATGGGAAAATCTGAAAATCAGATAATGACAGCAACAAGGAGGAGCAAGGAAGCAACAGGGGCAATGAGGAACAGGCAGTTTCTGGAAAGAAGAGACCAAGAGATTTAAAAGTGACCTCAGAAAGGAGAAGGGAAGGAAAAAAGAGGGGGAAACAATCAATCTGCAAAGCAGGGAAAAGAAAAGTATGTATTTGCAAGCTACCCCAAGCAAGATAGAAGTACAGCTCCTGGTAGCTCTGGCAAACTCAGAGAGGAGAGGAAGAGTGCAGGTGGCTGTCTGGTCTGCCGTGCACTGAGACAGGATAATAAAATGTACGCATTGTTTACACTCCTTTGTGTAAACATACATTTTAAAGACATTTTTGCTGAGGGGTAAATGTTGATACGTGTGTGTGACAGCCATCATAATACTCCTATTAGAAATAACCAGCTCTGAGATACATGGTTCTGGGTATAAATCTATGTACAAAGGCTACATCTATTCCTCCCCAAATAACAGTCCAAGATCTGTTTTTTCGTTCAAGATACCAAAAGGCACAGATCAGCTCATGACACATCTAAACCCTTTCACCCTAAATAGTGTGGCTGTACCAAACCTGCCTACCAGGAGTATTCCTTGATACGTGCTATCATCAAATGCTGCTTGAGCATCACCTGGGAAGACTGGTGTTTCTCATGGGAGAAAACCATGCCTGGGAGCTCGTTAAGGGTTAAAGTGCGTGGGTGATCATCTCAGAGCTGTGCCCTAGACTTGTTTTACTTAGAAATACATTATATACAGGGATATATACATATATTAAATACAGGGCTGATTAGCCCTTCTCTTTAGGTTTGCTGAAATTTGATGTCCTCACTCAGACTCAAAATAGAGACTAGCACAATGTGTGAGGGTCAGATCCAGCTTTGTGCCCAGACATGCCTAAATGTTACAGGGTAACTGCTGGATACAGTTTCATCCTCTGAGTTCTCCTCTAGCACTTCAAGCAAAGAGCAGCATCAAATAAATGGCTAGGTCTTTTGATGTAATTGTAGCAGCTCCCTTATGCAGAGCAATTTGGCAGTGATTCTATTGAAATACACTGAAGAATTTTACAGCATAGTCATAAATAGTCGTAATAGGCCAGGTTTAGGTTTCAGGAGGGAAAAATACATTTCTAATGGAGGTAGGTGACTCAAGAAAAGACTGGTGATAACTACTGTTTTGGATGAGTTATCCCATTCTAAAATAGCTGTTCATATCTGTAGGAAGAACTGCTTTCTTGAGGTGCCTGTCCTTCTCCTTGGACAATGAAAGAAGCCTAAATGGCTAAATTAGATGAGCTACATAACTTTTAAATAGGTAAGGTCAGCTGAGAGAAACCTCACATTGTGTCCAAAACATGGCATATGACAGACGCCAGTTGGTGCCTTTGCACTGGTTACTTTCAGTTAGATGTGGTGGTCTTTTGCCAGTTCCTCAGTCTTGTTTTGTTCCCTTCCCCTTGTGGTGAAAGACTGTGAGGATGGGTAGCTACGCTGTCCTGTGGCAACCTGAGAGCTTGGGCAGCCTTTGCGGTACGAATTCATCATCTGGAGTGTTCAGTGGAATATCTTAATGATTAAATTCTAAACTAAATACAGCTATTTGAACTTCTGCTTGGGCTTTCTATTACTAACATGCACAGGACTTGGTTGTTGATGGAAGATGAGCAAGTAGCAGAGCGGGCATACTGTAAAGAAGATGATGTATATCCATCCCACAGAAAACCCACCACTGCAGAGCACTGCTGCTGCAGATAACAAGCATCTCCTCCTGGGCACTGTGAAGCTTAAACTAAGGCAGCATGTTTCCAGCCACACTCTGTAGGGTAAAAAGGGCCTTGAGGATCATCTGACCTCCAGCAGTGATGAACCTAAATTTAGTTGAAAATAGGACTTGTTTCATTTTCAGTTTGTGCCCTCAATTACTGTACCCACCATGAGCCCTTTTCTGACTATTAAACTGTTTAATTATAGGCACAAAAATATCTTCTGCTTCAATAAACAGCCACATTGATTTAGCAACATTTGCTTCTTCTTCTTCTTTATTTTGATTTCCTACAAATACTCTAATAAACAGGTTGACTGGATTTTGTCCAGAAATTAGTATATTTTTAGAAAATGTAAGGTGAAAAACAAGTAGCACGTTTTGAATGTGTTAACATGAGAATTTATCCTAAATGCCCAATTCAAGCAATTGCAGTCGGGAAGGAGCCCAGCAGCATGACTGATGGATTCAATCAAATACTAATCAACACAGCTCAGATGTCCGGTATTGAGTATCAGCTTCTTGCAATGAACAGCAAACAATCTAGAAGCTAAGAGGGGCTTGCAGGCATTATTGGATGAATAATTTTGCCTAGCAAATCCATTCAAGGAAGGTTAGATGATTCTGGGAAAGATGAAAATAGCGCAGCAGACAAGTCATCAAATAAATTATTCACTCAGTTTTATTGATTACTGTATTATCAAAACAGCTAATATTCTACAGTTACCTGGATCTGTTGCAATAAATTTTTCAGCTGAACCAAAAATTCTTTAGCTTCCTTTGCTTTATCTGAAACACCGTTTAAAGCCTGAGACAGCTGTGCCTGCAAGAAAAAAAAAAAAAAAAAAAGGGGGGGGGAAAAAAAAAGGAAAAATTAGAGATAAAATGCAAATGTTTTTCTTACTAATCCTTGGGTTTGATGATTAATAATGTTCTAAAAGGCTTACTTGCCATTGCATGTATTCTTACAAGGACAGAGTGTTTGTACTAGAAAAGAACAGTGAAGACTTTAATTGTAATAAGATTTAATAAAGGTGAAATATGCATGTGGGGGCAGTCAATTATTGTGTCTGCACATACCACTTAATTGCAGTGACTGGGTAAGTCAAAATACCTTTTTATAAGACAGCTACCCACATATATAAGGAGATAATAGTCTTAGACAGTAGCATCTGTCATGCTGAAAAATCCCCAAGTGCTTTCCAAAATGCCACTTTTTTTAAAATCAAAGCCTGAATTCTTTATAAATGTGGTAGATCCTACCAAACCTGAGACACACTAGGACTTCAAAGATAAGTCTGCATTTTCAGACTTCACAGTAACGTCCCTTTGGGGCTTCAGTTTTTCGTGCTCCAACCCAACAGAAGAGTATTTCTGGAAAAGTTGGAAAAAAACCCTTCTAAATTTTTGACTGGTGAGACATATGGAATATGTCTTTTGCAAGTCCACACTGAAGACCTAAATTCCCCTCTTCTCAGCTGCCACCTGAGATCTCTGAATCAAACTGGAGGCTTCTTGATGGACTTCCAGGATGGGAAAGAAATGGCAGTTCTGCCATCTTCTGACCGGAGCAGCCCTGGCGCAGCTTCCCTGGAAGCCTGGCTGGGATTACAGAAACTGTATTGCTCTGCTTGTCAGCCCATGGCAATTCCAGATCCAGCATTACTGCTCTGTGCAGACATAATGCAGAGTGACTGGATAGGTCCCATCATGAGTGTCCTGCAGGTTAGATATTCTCTTCACAGGTCTACCCCTCAGGCAGACTTGGCATCTACCAGAATGCCAATGCCCGGTTAATTATCCTCACCAAAGAGACACAACAACATTTCCAACAGGAAATGGAAGATGAAGTATCTTTGCTAAGATCAGGTTTTCAGGAGGTTGCCATCTCTTGTTTCCTTAGGACTACAGTGTGCCTTGAGACAAAGCCTTGTATGTCAGGAGGCACAAAAGTTATGTGCCCCTAAGATGAGACCTAATTGAAATTCAGTAAGTCACCACTCATTTTCTGCTTCCCTCTTGCTCCTAGAGGGAAGTAAATTACTCCACCCCTGAAAAGGACACAGTTCACTTCTTCAGGCTGTCAAAGTCTTGAGTTTACCTCCCACCTGCACAGACATGCTCCACTTGTGTTTGCTCACTCTCACAGGACAGCAAAGAGCAGACCCTGGCAGTTCCCTGTGGGCACCTCACAGCCCAGCTCCGAGGCAGGCAGCCTTACACAGGCAGAGCCACTGCCTAACCCCACACGGCGCTGCAGGGAGTGCATACAAACCCTGACTGGGAGCTGGGACTGAATTATAGAGAAAGAAACCAGCCTAGGTTTTTTGTCCTCATATTCACACAAACTTTTTCCTTTTAGCCCAGTTGTAGCTATTATATTAGCACAAAATTTGAAAATATAATGTGCTTTACCTCAACTCATTTGTAACAAAGGTAATGGGAAGACACATTACTGTGTATGTTTCTCAGTATTTGAATATTCAGCATTGTCTTTTACAAACTCTTGTCGCTGCAGAAAAATTTAAAGCGATGATGTTTGATACGACTGCTACTTGAGGTCACAAAAGCAAACTCCAGGTCCTTGAAAGGGTCCCTATTTTCTGCCAGATCAGACAATCAGGACTTCAGATCAGCTCTCCACATGCTGATCACAGTTGCCAGAGTTTAAAGCCCACCCTTTTTGATTGCACTTTCTTCTCCATCCACAAGCCTTTGGTTTGTCAAGCTGATGCAGGACAAGGTAGAAGCAGCACACAACTAAGCAGGTGAGGAGGAACTGAGAAAGAAATAGGTGTGCAAAAGCATGGTATCCTCTGCCACTGACTGGCCCAACCAAATTGTCCCAGGGAGGCAAGGGCTCCTTTCTTTCAAATCAAAAGCAGTGATTGGTCCCAACAAAAGTAAAACTTCTACTTTTCCAACATCTGCTCTAGCTCTCAAATCATCGCAAAGTGCATTTAACCAGACGAGAAGAGCCAAAAGCTATATGCGGGCATCTCAGTAGCCATAGAAAACTGAATCACTGCAGACGAATTGTAACCAACATACAGCATATGTACCAACGGCAATTAGCACAGTTACTCCTGGCTCCTGCCAGGCTCCCATCGCAAAGACCTGCAATAGAAACTCAACAATGTCATTGTTGAAATGGCTTGTAAACGAATTTCTGTGTTCATTAAAACCTGTGGTTGCATTAACGCAACTGCAGCATGAAGCCGAGGAGAAGACCAG
This sequence comes from Athene cunicularia, assembly GCF_003259725.1. Lineage (NCBI taxonomy): Eukaryota > Metazoa > Chordata > Aves > Strigiformes > Strigidae > Athene > Athene cunicularia. The sequence goes on from NW_020799097.1 coordinate 79,423,529, forward strand.
ATCTCCATTTGTGAAACCCACTTAGAGATAATAGCCTTGTTTTTCCAGGCATTTGTAAAAGATACCTTGCAAAGCAGTGGAATTTAGTCATGCATTTCCCATTAAAATCAAATGGAGCTACATGACTAAGCCCTCACTAAACCAACCAAGCCATAAAAAATGTCCTATACACTCAGAGCAATCTTTCATGATGCAGAAATACTTACTAGAATCCAAACTGAATGTTACAAGCTCCACTGACTGTGACACTTAATAACTCCTGACAAAGAGTATTCTACCTGGTGTTATCTTTACTTTAATGCCTGGTCTTGCAACCAATAATGTGGGTGCTGGAGATGGATAGCAAGTTTCTACTTCAATCAAATACAGGAACAGGGAGATAATAAGGGTGAGTAATTAAACCCTGATGGGCATGGAAGACCGATGCTTCCTTCAATTTTAGAAAATGAACGAGATCATGCCCACATCCTTTTTTCAACCAAACAGTTCATCCTCATTTAACTTGTTTTCTCTCTATCTCTCTTTAGCAGCAGATTAACTATTGATTAGCTAAGCTTGTCCTGGTGCTGAATGCTGAAACAGCCCACATGGTTTTGGGAACACAACTCTTTAGGCCAGCAAATAAAAGCAGGCATTTGGACTCCAACACTTGTCTTCAACTGCCTGCCATCCTGTCATTCACAGACCTATCCAGCTGTGGCTTTTTTCAGCATTTCGGTATATATATATATATATATATACATATATATATATATATACATATATATATATATATATACACACACACATATAACCATTTAGAATGGGCAGAGCTGAAATGTGTCCATCACTCCTCATACTAGCAGGTCAAAAGGTCTACCAACTTAAATCTGACAACAGTGTCACTGTTCTTGCTAAGAAGACATAAAAGGACTTCACTTTGGCAGAAGACTTACACAGTTTTACTTAATAACCTCAAGCTGCTGGTCCATATGCACTTTTAATGAAAGAGAATACAATAAAGCCCAGCTAAGTCAGTGGATTTTCACAGATTTATGTCATTGGGGCCCTGTTGTTATTTTACGCCATTTCTAATTTCTCTGTAGGAGAAGTTACATACAGCAGTGTAATAGGGAACCTGCACCATTAACAGGGGCCAACCAGTGGCAGTATAACTGAGGGTAAATGCACGTTTCAATGCATGGTCTGTAGCACTGTAGGGATAAACTCTGTAGCTTGCCACTAGATCACTACATACAGTACAGACAAAGAAGTCAAACAGTTTGAAAAGGCTAATACAGAAGTGGGATGGAAATGGATCCTAAAGCTGAAGGTGGTCAGAGCCTCTGGAAAAGCAGTTTTGCAATCAATAGAAAAAATGTTTGAAATTTGCTGTTGTGGGATGAAACTGTGTCCTGAGAGGTGGGGAAATGGATCTGGCAGCCCTCTACCAGTCACTGGCCTTAGAAAGGAGATAGGCAGGTGCTTATCAGCTGACGGTGAACAACTGCCAGTCTGTCAAAATTACTGGGCTAAGAACACTCATGGACAAGCCCTTCCAGCTGCCTCTACCAGCTACACCTGGAGCATCTGGAGAGAACACATAAAACTTGAATTACGTTTCATATACCACTCAATGTAAGTAATTTATGGTTTGGCTAAAGTAACTACAGGTAATAAACTTGTAGAAATTGCTGTATCTGAGAACTATTTCTAAGCAGAAGTATCTAATTCCAAAACAATTTATCTGAATGAAGGTGAGCTGATGATTTAGGCTGTCTGGCTACATGGTTCCATTATATTTATTTTCTGCCAAGCACATTGTTCTGAGAAAATCAACATTCACAAGACCACAATTTTGGAGTCCCCAGTTTAGTTAAATTTGAGTATTTTTTTTCTACCACTAGAATTTTCACATTGACTGAGTCTGTAAATCAAGAGAAAAATCACATTCTGTGATACATTAGACCCAGGAAAAAAAAAAAAAAAGCAGTAAAAATATAAACCACCAGGGTATTGTTCATTCTTTTGACAACATTTGACAGTATGAAAGAGAAAAAATGACTGACTGAATTTTGATTACACCGGAGTTTATCACATTGTTCAAAAAGGCATCAAACAGTTTAAACTCAAGGTAGACCACAATACAGCACAAGCTTGTCTCTCACACTCTCCAAAACATCAGCCATACTTGAACATTGAACTCTTGTCCTTGCTCACTAAAATAATTCTGCTCAGAAGTGGATTCTGCCACTGGCATAAGCAGCAATAGCTGCAAATTTGTAATCTGTTCCTTCTGGGCCAAGAGAACTTCTCCTCTGCACAAATACCCATCCTGTTAGGGAGGAGATGGCTGAGCCCTTGGCAGGGCATTCAAACTGAAACAAGTACTGAAGAAGTTTGTCTTTCTCAGATGGACAATGCATATTAATCACTCCGAGGGGCATCTTTTTTGAATCTTAAGACCATTTTTTGCCTTGCCAAATGTCTTAGCCTAGCTTGTGCTCATCCCCTCTGTGGCTGAAGGATGATGAGACCAGTCTTGATTTGTACTCTCCTGCAGTGTCTGAGAGGATCCCTCTGTACTTCTTTTACTACTAACTGCAGCAGAGAGAGAGAAGAAGGGAATCCTGCAGACAGCAGAGCTGGCCAAGTGCTCTTTGCACAGCTGTGGGGGAAGTTCTTTCCCTCCACTACAGCGGGAAGCTCCAAAGGTCTGCTCTCAGCACTCAGGCATTAAAGTCCCCTCTGTACATTGATACGTATTCACTAATCATTTTCCCAGGGTCCACCGTTCTTAGCAAGAACGAGCTAACTTCATACATTCTTTCAACTTGTATGGTCATGTCTTGCTCTTTATTCTGATGGTTGCAAAGTCTTATTTTTACCAGGAAGTGCATGGCCAAGTGACCCCCGTCCCCCAGGGGGCTCCAGGGAGGTCTAAGGCATATCCCTTTCAGGGAAGCATGAATCAGACCATTGCATTCTGTGATTCAGGAAAATCTCTACTTGTCCTCAGACCCCATCCATCCTACAATTCATCGCTCATCTTTGTGTCATGAAGGTCCCACTAGTCATTCCTCCTGACGTCTTTGGGAACTGAATGGGAAGGGAGACCTCTCTGAGGCCCAGGAGAGAACACAGTGTCCCACGTTCCTCCTTATCACTCTTTCCTGTCTAAAATATTTGGGTGGCTCTGGGCGACTCTCCCTCACTGACGTGTGGTAAGACATGGTTGTGGCAATTTGCACAGAGTCCTGGATGAAAGGGAGGTGGTGAAAGGCAGGAATAACCATCCCGTCTCCTCACGGGCAGCTGCTGCCACCCACAAGAGGACGGGGTGGCCAAGGGCCCTGTGGAAGGCAAACAAGTTAGTGAAACGGACTGGCTAATCCCAGGTGTCTGCCTGAGGCGTGGTTGAGCCTGAGATTTGCTGACTGAGGCGAGGCCAACGTGTTGGGGAGCCCGTGGGTGTTCTCACCCTGAGCCGGGGCTGCGGGGTCACTGGGCAGTCAGGAGGGACCGGAGACCTAAGAGCGCAGTGCCCCGGGGGAAAAAGTCTGGGAGGACGATGGAGGTGAAGTAGCCTCATGTCCCACAGAGTGCAACCCGACATCGGGGCATGGGGAGGGAGGAAATCATCGCCCCAGCTGCTCCCGGCCGGCCGCCGGGACTCACCTTGTGCTGCTTCCACATGGCGCCCAGGGCCTTCACGTCGTGCTTGCCGTGCTGGCCTTCCTCCAGGCACCGGTAGCAGACGGGGCTGCGGCAGCTCACGCAGTACATGCTGTAGTTCTCCAGGTCGTGCTCGGCGCACGTCGGCAGCCTGCGGCCGCCGCCCGCCCCCTTGCCGCCGCCGCCGGGGG
>NW_020799097.1:79427423-79452608 GCF_003259725.1 Athene cunicularia
AGGCGGGGGAGGAGGGAGGGCAGGGGTAGGAAGGGGCGGGAGGAGCCCTTTCCAGCGAATAAGTGGTCGCTCTCTCGACGGCTGGGGACGGCGAAAACATTTTTTAAAGGATCTCTGTACAGCGGTGTCTTTATATGTTTAAATAAAGCCATTGTTTGGGTAGCGGATTGAACGCAGGCGGGGTTCCGTTATCCCTAGTAGCCCTTTCCCCAACTCCCCGAGGCAAGGAGGGAGGAGGGCGCTTTCCAACAAACTGAGCGTGTGCCTCTCCTTCGTACAGACCTCGCCGTGCCCGAGCACGGCCGGGGTGCTCCGGATGTGGGGCACTGTTCGAGGGAAGAATGAAAAAAGGGTTAAAAGAGAAACGAGAACCCCGGTTACAAACGCTGTGGCTGAGAGGGAGGGAAGAGTGTAGCGAGCGGGGAGAGGTGCCGCAGCGCACGGGCTCGAAGCCGCGTAACCCCAGCAGAAATTGGCTGCGAAGATAAATCAGGGATGACAGCTGAGAGTTTGTGAACTGAAAATAACTATCCTTAGAAGAAAGAAACCAGCACTGGGAAATCCCCCATCTGTTTTGTTTACTCTACATATGCTTAGCGTGGATGTAGCAGTGGTTTATTTTCACAGTGAAGAGATTATACATAAGAGGGATTTCACTGCTTTATTATTACCATTGTTATTGTTATTGTTGTCGTTATTATTATTATTATTAATAATAATAATAATAATAATATCCTATCTTTTTTAAAAGCCACATCTGTATTAACTTCAGGTCCATAAGCAGATCCTAATTGTTTGTTTGTTTCTTTTAAAAATCGAGCTGGTTGTTTCAAAGCAGCTATTTTAAAAATGCAGAACTAACTGGTGTCAAGTAAAAAAAAAAAAAAAAAAAAAAAAAAAAAAAACATATTAAATGCATCCCCCCTCATCATAATGTTTCTTAGGACATCATGATGAGCATTTTGTGACACGGGGTAGGAAAGGATTTTCTAGTTTCAGGTTTTGCTTTTGCCAGATTATTAAAGCTGTTGATGCATAGAAAAGGAGGAATGGGGACAGAGAGCAGGAATATATTAAAGGTTCCATTTTTTTTCCAGTCTTTCCTCTGCCGTCTTCCTTCTTGCATCTTGCCTAGCTGTTCTCATGTCAACCTGAGGGGGAAAAAAAGTCCTGAGGGGTTTAAAGCTTTGGAGTTCCCCAGTTCAAGGTGGAAAGGGACAGGTTTGTCCTCTGGCACATAAAAGAAACAGCACTGACCCACATAAACCTGCCTGTATCTTTTTCTCTCATGTGACCTCTGTGCTGAGATTGAGAGTTTATAGACTGTGTGTTTGGGCTGCCTCCAGCCAGAAACCTCAGCAGTGCAAGGAGTGTTCTGAAACACCACTGATTTCACAGCCACCTTATGTTACCGTATCACAGGGAAAAAGCTGTGGGTGAAATGCTGTTATCTTCATAGTCTGTTCTCTGCTCTACCACCTGTCAGCAGCAGGAGTGGATGTATGCTAAAGATTTCTTGCAGGTCTATAGGTGAATCTATGGCACGGATTTCAAGTCTATGTTGGAAGCTATAATCCTAAAGGTAATTAGGAACGCACAGTGGCTTTTTTTCCTGGACTTTTGCTTTCTTTCTTTACATGTGTTGTGTGTAAGATGATAGTGATCATAATGTATGTAATGGTCGTATTGGGTCTGAGGCATCTAAGCAAAACTGGACATAGCAGACAAGAAGTGGTGGAAATGAAAATCTTTGAACGCCAAATCTGTCCAGCTCCCCTTTATAGCTGCTTTTTACCTGGGGCTTACAACTTCCACGGTTCTCATACAGTGAATTTTACATTTCCATTTTGACCATTACTCTAGAGTTTATGTAAAATACTGGGATTGCTTGTGCTTGACTACAGAGGGAAATGGCAAAAAAGAAAACACCTCTGAAGTACAACCACTCTCACACTGAACTTTACTTCACATCTCCACAAACCTTAACTGGCCTCAGAGCATATTTCCATAAGAGATGGCATTTGAAATGGAGATGAAAAAGTGATCTGATATTCTCTGTACTTGTACTTCATTTAGTATCTTTTTCCACCTACTTTAGAAGTTTGTCTGAAGCATTTATGCCCAGGAGAGTTACAGCTTTGAGAGAAGGCAGAGCTGTGTGGTCTGGTGCACCCATTTATTTATCCTACTGATCCCAGAACAGCTCTTGTTTCCAAGGAATTGTAGAGTTTGAATGCAGAAACCTTCATTCCCATGGCACCAGAGACTGCTGATGGAACTAGCACCTACTGTAACAATACTCAATGCTATGATGGGTTTAGGTTGCAGAGCACGGATTTTCCTCCTTAGGACAAATAGTTATCTAAGAACTGTGTGTTACTGATGATGGAGATGAAGAGTCAAAGCACCGCTGTCATCCTTAATGCTCCAGGGGCCAGAACAGAAACTGATCTAAGGGTTGAAAAATGCCACCAAGCTTGATCAGACTGACTTTGGACACCCTGACTCTTGCTGAGGAACAGATCACACTGAGTCAATCCTACCAATTTTAATGGAACTATTCATAAAGCACTGTTCAGTCTGAGCCTGATAGAATCGGGCCTTTACTATGTTTTGTAATCAAGCCATTTTTATAATGGAGATGATTCCTATGATTTTCATCATCTTTTTATGTTCAAATGAGTCTTTAATCTGTTAGAGCTGTAATGGTGTATGGATAACCTAGAAACCCTATACTGGCAGTCCTGGCTTTGATCTTTATTTTAATACTTCAGTATCACTACTATCATCCCCTTAAACTATTTACCTTCTGTAGAACTTATTAGCATCTTTTGTATCTGCCCTGACAGGAAAAAAGCTAATGAAGTTTATTTATAAATTTATATTTTAAAAAAGGCATGTTGCAGTACAACCCCTCAGTAAGGAGAGAGATTTTATTCATCTTTTTGCCTCTCTTGTTTTATTGCTTATGCCTTCCCCTTCTGTTTGTTGTTGGGGTTTTTTTTGTTTTGTTTTGGGTTTGGTTTTTTTTGGGGGGTGGGGGGTGGTTGTTTTCCCATTTTCTTATACCTTTTTATGTTTTATATTGCCCTCACACATTAACTCCTTTCCAATTAGTTTTCCTTATTTCTTTTCTCATTTTTTTCCATCAGTAGCTGTCCACCAAAGTCACTTCACTTTCCTAAGTTTTCTTTTTTTGCCACTGCTATTTCCCCATGTGGAACTTTTTGATTCTAGTATTCCAGCATCACTTCTGCTAATGGGTACCACTCCAAGCACTCATCCTCTCGTTTGAAGGGTAACAGGAAAAAAAAAAAAAAAAAAATCTCCACAGTGCTTATTCCATTGCAGAAAGGAGGACAGAGTTCACAAGATCAGAGAAGACAAGATGCACCTGAGCTAATGATAGCAGCGTGTGTGGCAGTGTAAGGTGAAGAGTCTCACTGCCTCATTATAAATGCACAGTGCTCAATTAGCAGTGGAGGATGCCCTCAGCAACCACTGCAGGCAATGCAGCTGCAGCTGTTGGTCGTGTCTGAATTTTAGCCTGGAGTACTAACCAGTGGCTGAGTGTTTTGATGCACAGCCGACACACACCTTGGCATTGTTTTTACACATAACAGAGATCACACCACACAGTAACCTCTCATCTCTGCTTGTTCTCCATCATGTTCTTTACCCAGACTCTTCTTCCCAATATTACCAGCTCTAGCTGATGCTGGTGTTGCATGTTGTTCGAGGGATGATATGGCAAAGAGGCATGGGAGGGTAGGCTTCCCCCGTGCCTTAGAGGAAAAGCTGATATATACGGTCTGGGGGGCAGGACAGCTTTGGAAATGGTAGCTGTGTACTACCCCTTCCCCTTCTTTCCCTGATTTTGTAGATTTGCATTGGGTACATTATACAGGTGTAACAGTTTTTAAATCAGTTTGGTTCCAGGGGATTTTCTGAGCATGCATTCAAGTAGCCATTATGTTATTTAGGGTTTTCAAATGTTTGCACATTGATCTGTTCGTGAAAGGAAAGAAGACAGAGCTTGGCAGGAGCCCAGAAGACTGCCACAGAAGCATGGCTGCTGATAAAAAGCTTATCTGTTGGCTAGCAGAAGACTGTATCTGTAAAAGAAATGCAGCTACATATTGAATTTTCTCTGTCAGAGGAATAAATCTGCCATAAAAAAATATAATTCACAACAGAGGACAATTCTATAGAACAGAATTTTATTCAGACTGTCTGCTGAGTATCTGCTTGTTATGATGGTTAAATGGCAAAAAAATGATGCTTGATCCTAAACACCGCTTGACAAATACACTTCTAAATCTATTTCCACAATTTATTAATTAAATTGGATACAAAAAGTGGTAGGTTGGCACAGACAAATTTCCCTAAGAGGTTGGTTTCAACACTTCTTAACAAATTTGCACGGAAAAGAAAGCACAAAAGGCACTAACCTACAATCAGGACACTTGAAAAATAAGGTGTCATGTTTCTGTGATGTTGGCCTGCAAGCTTCAGGAATTATTCCAGGGACATCTTGGCTTTTCTGCTGTGCAAGGAGTCCTCTCTTTGATGCTTTCCTGCAGTGGAGTGAGATCCTTTCCTTTGCTGCTACAGTTCAGCCTTGCAGGCAGCATCCTCAGAAGGGTGCTTGCTCTTTTGAGAGGCGAGACTGCTGGACCCTGAGCAGCTGCGCATAAAGGAAAGCAGGAAATTTTGCCCTGCTTTGGAGCCATTTCAGAACACCGTGGACAGTGGGATCACAGTTAGCATCTTCACAGTACGATTATTATAGAGAGCTCTTGTCACATTTGCTGCCCTTTCTTTAAAGTAAGTGTGTAAACTTCTCACAGAGCTGATTTGGTTTCAGTGGTATTATGGCCGAGATTGGGTTACAGCTCCTCATTTCGTTTCCTGTGCCTGCCTGAGGAGAGTGTGGTAGGAAGCTGTCCTGGAAGGGCATGTAGGAAGCATGGACTTGCAGTCTGTCTGAACCCTCTGCACCTGTCCTGCCATGGTTCCCTGCTATCCCCAGCTGTCCCCGTGGTCATCCCATTCATGCCAGTAAGGAAAAGAAATTTTTATGTTTTTTTTAAGAAACTAGCCAAGGATTATGTAAAATCCAAACCTGTCCCAATATTCTCTTTTGGTGGTAAGACTGGAAGGGGGTAAGAAAAATTAAGGGCATTCTAAGCATTGGGGAGTGGGAGAGAAGAGAGGAGAGGGACAAACAACCCCAAGAAAAACAATGGAAGAGCATGTAATCTTGACATGGAAGTGCCAGTATTTCCTGAGAGCACAGAATGTGCTGAAAGAAAACAGATATTTGGAAAATAAGCTAGACTGGGTCGGGTACCTCTATATACAGTTGTAAAGTGGAGATAAATTGCCACCATGTGGCAATCTCTCCACATGTAAAGAAATTCCTTACATAAAGGGGGTAGTGAATTTTTGTCCCTGAAAGGGCAGGCAGTATCCTGTGAACCGGGCTAGGGACCTGATCCATTTGTGACTCACTGAGATGGGTCTTTTATCAAGAAAGGAGGCTCAAGTAGCTTTTCTACAGCTTCACTATACATAAGAAAAGATAAAAAGTGCTATCGAAGTGCTGTCATTGTTTAGCAAAAGACAGCTAGTGACACAATTTCCTTGAGCCATGAAGGAGCTATAAATACCCTAAGGAGACCGGCTTTGCTTTTCTATTCTGTAAGCAGCTGGAGATCAGAACATCCCACAAGGTCTCCAGAAACTGTGCCCTGAATGCGTATTTAAAAGACCAGGAGACCTGTGAAACCAGCCTTGGCTGTAGTTGCTGGGATAAAATTTACATGGAGTTCTCATGAGTTTGACCCAAACTACCTCTATTTATTGCAGTGTCACCCAGGAACACTGACAATCAAGAGACTTGGAAGCTGCAAAGAGAAACAAGGGGTAGGAGCCAAGAAAACAGGACCACTGGAGAGAAGTGTAGGAGATGATAACTGCAAACGAGGCCAGATTGACAAGTCACAGACACTGGGGCTGCCTTGGGCTTCCCCTTCCCTCTTCAGCTTGGTTTCTGTTGAGTAAACAAGAACTCCTACATTGTAACACACCAGAGAATCAAGACAGCAGAGGCATTGTGGGGGCTTGTGTCCTGCCAGTTGGTGATGAGACAAGCTCTGTAACCTGGCATAAATCTGTGTCACTGCTGTAAAGGGAGGTCCTTCCTGCCACCATCCCTAGCTGCCCATTTTCATCACCTCTTCTGCGCTCACAGAAGCTTTCACACAGCCACAAGAATTAATCCAGCCCAGGACAGTTAGTTTCCCGCATCAGTATCTTGATTCAGAGATGCCCATGACTACACAAGGCCAGGACTGGGAAGCAGTGGCCCCCTTGCAACACCACAGAGAATTTGTACCAGATCCGAAGAGTGATGTCTGTGGCCTGAGACATCAGCATCAATCAGGTGGGGAGACAAGTCCACAAGATGCTAAGCTTTATATACCTTTTTTCATCAACGCAACACCTCACCTACCCAAGATTTATGCGCCCCTCTCTTCAGTGGCTTGTTGAGCTGCCCAGTAGGAGGGAGAAAATAGATGTCAGCCATATCAATCACCCTCGCACCAGCTATGTACCTTATTGCTTTGTTTAGCATTACATTTTCAGATTTGAAAAGCACTTATTTCTGCCATTGTCCTCTCTTCCCCTTTGCTGTTTTTCTTTCATCTATGATAGTATCTTTCAGTGTTCTTAATAAATACAGAGATTCTGCTTCCCTCTTCCTTATGTTGCTTTCCCTCACTACTCTTCACTCTCTCCTTGTTGCAGAGAAACTCCCTCGCTCCTTCACCCTCCCCTCCTGACACCCATCACAGCCAGTCATCTCACAGACAGACACCTCCTCCTTCCAAAATTCTTCTGGTTCCCCACCTTACGCCAAGCCCAGCCCCAGGTGCACCTTTGTCTCCCCCATGGACAAGAGGGAAGCGATCTGCAGAACATGATTCCTATACAAAGAAGTGGGGTTTATCCCGTCAGTCCTCTGTACTTGCTATGGCAAGAAACCCTCATTCAAGAGAAGGAAGATTTGCCTGCCTGTCCCTCAGGCACTAAAGGATCACCCTTCTCCTGCCCTCACTGCAGGGCACCAGCCAGCTGATGGGGTACAGTGCTGACCATGAGGTTTTCTTGTTCACATCACTGTGATACAAGAGGCAGAGGATTCTCCCTGGGGAGAACCCCTCACATAAGAGATTTTGTTCATCAGTGTGCATTGCCTAATGCCACTCCCCACACAGAACCACAGCAAACAGGAGAGGTTTGCACAAAGAAAGCAGCATCACCAGACTCCTGTGCATCTCCAGCAATCTGGGTCATTGAGGGATGTGGGAAGCTGTCACCATTTAGCCTACTGGGAAGTACTAACCTAGAAGAAATGCAAGGTTTTCTCTGGTGCAGAATCAGAAGGAACAAAGACCACTATGAATCTTACAAAGCACACCAGACAGTCTGGTCCATCAGCTTCAAATTCTTATTTATGTTGCTTTTGCACCCTTGTAACTACTGATTTCCATAGCATGAGCTGGTTCTCACCATAGTGTGTACATGCCATGAAGAATACCACAGAATCGAGTATATTCACTGACTAGTTCTTCTTTATGCTTCTGCTATCATCCTGTAGAAATGGCTAATCCACTTTCAGGCCTCCTGTTCATTCCTCGAACTTCATCATTTCCCAGTACGCACCACATGGGAAACCAGAATTCCATAAAACCCACCTTTCCAGAAAAAAACAACCATTATCAATCTGATGTCAGTTTCCTTCTTATAATTGCTTTGATACCCACAAAGATAAAAGAAATGGCAATATTTGTGAAATATCCAATCTACTGTATGCATATTTAAAACTGAATCTGTCAGCACCTTATCCCAGCTGCAGAGTGATTAGTCAGAATCTCCCCCCTCAACTTTCCCCTCCTAAGTCTCTTGCTGGGCTCTTGCCTCTTGAGTTGATTCCACTTTTAATTTTATGTTTTCATCAATAGCAGAGAAGTAAAACAGCTGAAGGGGACAGATAAGGGACTTAGCCCACTACAACTACCATCCAACTCCAAATTGGATTGACTGGCTGAGTGCCCCCAAATCCTCCATGGATATGCAATTTAATAGAAAGAAAAAATCCACATACAAAGAAAAATAGGCAAAAAGTTAATAAGGACACTTTATGAAACTTAACAGTTTCAGCAATGTGTATATGATTATAGCCTTAATTCAGATGAAATGTAACATACATGCTCTTATGTTACCCAAGGAAAAAAGAACCCCAGTTGATTACTTAATTTGTTCTTTTACTAAATGATGTAATTTTTAGCAAGCTGTTACCCAAGGAAGAACACCAAAAAAAGGCCATATCACATCAACTTAGCGATGAACCTGGTCCACCTTGTCTTTGACAGCAGTCAGTTATGGATACTGAGGGAAGACTACAAAATAGGAGTGCAACAGAACAAAAGGGAAAAAAATGCAAAGGAGAATTTGAGGAAGAGGAAAAACAGGTTAAGGCAGGTGGAGGAACTAAAATAATTCCCTTAGTTTTGTAGACAGCTGTATATGTACCATATCAGTGCACGCAAGGCTTTACTCCCATGGATGAGTGCACATGGATTTCTAGCGAGGCAGCTGCAAGCAGAAGTGGTGCTTTGCAGGGGGCAGAGCTCTTGGCTGTGCATGAGTGCTCCCTCACCTGATGGCAGCGATGGGGATCAGCTCTCTTGCCTGCAGAGGCAGAGCAGCAGGGTTGTGGCCCTCCATTATTATTTTTTTTTTAACTTGAGATATTCCCCCTAAAATTCAACCAGTTTTACCTGCAAGCAGAAATCATGTATCTTCAAAGCATGTGTTGGCATCTTCTGTAATTGTTCAGTTAATGTGAAGATTAAAACAGTTCTACAAAACTCTGTTGTCCCAAACCAGGGAGATCTCTCCCCTACTAGTATGCTGTGTTGTCCTCATGTTTCCCTCTCACTAGCCTTCTATTGAATTAATCCATTTGGCTTCACAACTTGCCTTCCCTTGATCTCCTAATAGGATGGTGACCCCCTGATCCCTTTCCAGGAGCTCTGCCTGCAGCCTAACCTTTCCAGACTCCAAACTTCCATTTGCTCCTCATTTGTCTCCTGCCGTGCCACCAATGTCATCAGTCCCTTTCTACATCTCGAGATTTCCATTTTCTTTCATTGGTTTTCCTGCTAGGAAAACTCAGTTTAGCCTGTTCACTGCCACCACAGTAGTTGCTGAGTAACCGAAAAATCAGTGGAACATTACAACATTTGCAGCAGCTGCTTTAGCAGCACCACAAATGTTTTTCACGAGGAGAGTGCAGTGATTTCTATTTGCTCCTAATATTTGGAATATCTCCAGTTTCAATGCTGCTGGGTTAGGGGGTTTGTCTGATTTGGTAAAACTGAGTCTCCCTTCATGATGTGCACACAGCACAAATCTGCAAGCAAGAGGTGGAGGGTGGGATCCATTTCACCCTGAGAGCATGGCACATCCCTCCATGGGGACCAGCCACCTGCCGCCCCCCCTTGTGCCGCTCCAGGCAGCTGGCAGGGTCAGACCTTCAGGTGGCTCAAGCTGGATGAGGGAAATGCTGTCTCCAGAGGACTTTGCCTGCTAAAGTGACAGCAGCACCTTTGGCTAGGAGCTGGAGAGGTGCTGTAGGCACAAACACAGAAGGAGACGGGGGCATCATTCTTTTAGCAAAATGCCTGTCTGTACAACAGATCCCCACTCTTCTCACTATCCTGCCTGCTTCTGGGCATTGGGTTATTTCTGGCCTTGCTGACAGCAGTTTCTGCTCATACGATGGCTGTGGGAAGCAATGCTAGCTCTGACATTGAGACTTAATTGACCCTCATCCCTCAAGGACACGGAGGAGAACAAAGAAAGGCTACGCTATAAATACACTGAAGTAGGCCACGCACCCTTGTCTGGAGAGCCCTTCATCTCTCATGTCATCATCTTGCCCAGGGGTTCAATGAGACTGTGGGTTCTCCATGGGGACTGTCACAGGCATGTGGCCAGGAGCAGCCGCATGGCTATACAGTCTTCCTCAACCATGGAGCTGGTCCAGCCCCAGGTCTCTGGTCCCTGCTATTACCTCTTGTGTGTGCTGAAGGACATTCCCCTAGTCCTCCTTGTCTTCTCAGGAATTGTTACAAATCCTGGTTGGCTCACTTCGTGGCTTGTTGGGTAGGACAATGTGTTCAATTATTTCTTCAGCGGAAGCCATAATTATATTTCAATCTAAGGTGCAACTGCCACTGATGCACATCTGCTCAGGCTAAAGACATTCTAAGCTAAAACTCAGGTGATGCACAGGTTGGACCCACATGTGGTGGCATCATTGTTGAAGTCATTATTTCAGACAACAGAGGTCTCAAAATAGCAGTAGAATTTTTTTTCATGCATGTAAACATGTTCTATGTGAGTATATGTACATAAGATCTACCTGTTCACCAGCTCTGAGTAATTTCAGCCTGCTTTTATATAGTTCTACCACAACTCAGAGAAGGTGAATGGGAATCAGGGGTGAATGAAGTCTGCAGGAATTCTGGAAGAGGCTGCTGAGGTGATCCCAGTGAGACCAGAAGGGCACTCACCTTCCATTTGCTTCTTCCTCTTAAGTATTTAAAATTTCAAATATTTTTACTGCGCCATTTGTCAGTCCACTACTAATAATTACAGTGATAATCACAAGATCACTAGTGATAATCACTAAAGTGTAGTTTTGTGATGTTCTAAGACACTCAGGGGAACAGTATTATAAGAAATTCAAACTATTTTTCCCCGTGCATTTTTAAAATTATTTTACATCTCTGTTTAAAAAATAAAGATAGTATGCCTTGCATCTGGAATATAAAAAAGCAGCACCTACACGTTCCAGCAATACAAATACAGCATGACAAACTATACACATATATATATACACGCACCTCCCCTCAGCCTGAACAGCTGTTAATAAATATGTATTTTACGTTTAGCCAGTAATGGCTGTTCAACGATCCTTTCCAGATGCTCAGGGACAAGTTAAACATCATTTTGATTACAGGGTAATGCATTCCCCATATTAAAAGCCAGCAAAAGGAGCTCCTTTGGTAGCAAAAGAGACAGCCAGTGGTGATTAAAACAGGCAAGCGTCCTGAGGAAGTGTTTGAAGCAAACTGCAGACCCTGATCAAAGCACAGGTAATGTAAGCAACACAAGGCAAGTAGGAATAAATCCTGTCTTTTATTAGACCAGCACACACTACTGGAGAAAATGGGCAACTTTTGATACAAAGGCATTTCTTCCGGTCTATTGTTTGGTCTAATAAAAAGTGTTGTGTCTCCCTACCCGTGTTGCTTCTCTTGCATTCACAGACCACTGCTGAGCCAATACTCCTGCTGATATGTCAGAGGTAAGTCTCGCTGACAGACATGATTGATGCCACACTGTCTTAACAGTTTAGGAGAATAATCTCAGATCTTACTTATTCCAGTACAGAAATGCAACTCCCAAGGAGAGTTTATTTGAATTACTGAAAAAGACCTCTCTTAGAGGAAGAAGAAACAAGCAGTTGAAAGACATGTTTGTCAAAACCAACACTTCTATTACGATGTGGCAAAATCTCTTTTCTAACATGGTGAAGGTTACCATAGAGTAAAGTCTGTCACAATCTCTCTCTGGCTTTGTGCAACTTTATTCCAGTGACTTCAGGTATTTGTTTCTTAATCTGTAGCTGTGCACCCCTCTTTCCTACCTGACTGGTTGCCTGCCAAATTGAGACCTTCTGCCATTTTCTTCCAAGATCTGCAAGACTGACAAGAAGCACATCTGTGAGCAAGCAGAGAGCTGAGAAGAGCCCTCTCCAGCTCACATTTGCAAAGGGTTCACTGCTTCTTGGCTCCTTCTCAGCTCTCAGCAGCAGCTTCTTCCACCTTGAGAACTTGTGACTTCCATGGGGAATGAGGCTGAGCTGACAATAAGAGCCTGAGCCACATGTGGTACTGCAGAGAGAAATCAGTGGGACAGGGAGGGAGAAGAGAAAGGTGATTAACCAGCATGAGAATTTCTGCAAAGGCAGCATTTAACAGAGTGATGGGCAACAACTTGGAGAAGAAGAGTCTCAAGTTCATGTTTGGGCTATGTGAGGACATAAAACAGACTTTGGGATTGGAACTGATTTATCCTAAACAACAGTTGGGTGCCTTGGAGAATTGTGGGATGGGACTTGAACCGGGGGGAGGTAAGTACAAGTTCTGTGAGGGGAGTGTGGCTCTTCTATGAGAAGCTTGTTTAAAACTGCCTCCCCTTCACTGGGGTGTGCATAAGGTTCCCTAAGGGAAGGAGTAAAACAAGGACAAGAGGGGCAAAACATTAAGCCAAGTCTTTATTTTTTGTGATACTAAAGTGAATCCTTTAGTGAAGCATTTTGATTGAAGGTAATGCTGACACATGCTCCAGTTGTAGGTCTGTCAGTTTGCTTCCAAACCGCCTGTGATTAGAGGAACATTTCCATCAGCCTGCTCCACTGACAAACAGGCAGGCAAGCAGGACTGAGACAGAGTGGCTGACTAATTTCCAAATGTCAAGGCTTGCCTTTAACTCTCTCTCTCTGCTGCCAATTTTACAGAGGCAGGCTGCCCATTTGTGACAGCAGTGCCTTTGGCAAGAGGACTGTTACTGCTCTTGGGACACTAGCTACCGATGCTGTACCCTGCTCCTGAAGTCTTGTCACACAGTAATCCCTGAGGAACACGTCTTCATCTGTTTCTTCAGGGACTGTTTTTTTCCAACCTGTGTAATGTGTGAAAAGCTGCTGTGAATCCTGTACAAATGTCACTTGCACTTTCCTTTCAATGAAGAGCTGAACTCTTGTTACAGATCCTGGCTTTGTATTGGCATGTACCCATTTATTCCTCTTACAGATTGATACAGTCCATTGTGTAGAAGACTTTCTAGAGAGCACATATATAATTTAACAATAATATATCACCAAATGTATTCCTTCTCAGAGACAGAAGAAGAGACAGTATTTCCCAGAATAAACACATCTATCTATCCAGTCCTTCCATATTCATGCAGACAAAGACGTGGAGAAAGAGGTGAAATGGTAACCTTTCCCTGAAAGCCACTCAAAGGTCCTTGCCTGACTAGAAGGCGGCACAGAGGTCTTTGCTGGGAATGTTGCACAGCTGTGCCACATTAGACCTAGGCACATGGCATGTAAATCCCCAACAGCTCTTCATGAAAGAATTGACTCTTTAGCAGTCAAAAATCAAATCTTGAGGTATATTCAGAAGTAAACAAGGAACTCCTTCAACTGTTGAGAAATGGGGTGTCAGAAGTGTCCATCAGTTACTGTCCAAGGGATGCGCACACTGCAAACCATCAGTTTTGACAGCTCTGTTCTGCTAAGGCTGTAGCTTCTCTGAAAACTCTCAGGGGTGATGCAAAATGAGGTAACCTCATCTGTAAGTCACATATATATGGGTGGACATAGAAAAGTTACATGCAAAGGTACAGAGAGATGCAAATGGAAAAATAAGAGCTCTTCACTATGTATGTTAACAGAAATTTGAGAAGAAATGGGAGAATTGGAGCCCCTTCTCCCCTGCAGGGATTTCAGCACCATTGTTTTTGTTTTTTCCTTTTCCCCTTCTTTTGGCTTCTCCTTTCTGTCTTGCTGACCATATTAATAACTGTTTTAAGGGTGCCATTTTTCTCAGCACTGTTTCCAGCAAACTTTTCTTTCCCTTTGCCACACGCTTCTTTTTATTTCTTTCTTTACTGTCTCACTGGTTACACACCTCACCCTACTGCTGGGGCGATATCTCCCAGATGCACACTTCAAATTTGCTTATTGCTCTCCATTATCTTTGCTCCAGCCAAAGCCCCAATGATCTTTGAACTCAGGTCCTTATTCCCTGCAGAGGTCTTCACCTCACAAGAAGCTCTTCTCTCTTCACCTTTCCCTTATTTTACTGCTGCTTTTTCAATGTCATTATCTCTTTTTCCACCACCAACACAACCACCTCAAAGCTGCCCCTATGTTTCTTGTCTTCCAACCTCTCCTGAGACTCTCCTCATTGAATTTCCCATAAGGATCCCTGTGAAGATCACAAGACCCATAGAAAACCCTGCCAAAGTGATGAAATATGCATTGGCTCTACCTGCACTGATAGCAGTAGCCCTTTCAAGCCTCCTGTGTCAATCATGAACTCTGCTGTTCACACGGTATCCTGCAAAGACGATAAACTAAGCATGGATTCCTGCAGAGAAAATAAAAGCCAGAAGGGCTCTCCTGGTGTTTCACATTACACTGAAGCTTCAAAAAGGTATGAATAAATACATTCAACCTCTGCAAGATGAGGAAGCATAGCAAAATGTTGCAGAATGACTCATTTAAAGGAGTTTCAGACATGTGGAGGAAATACACAGTCCTGGGTTAAGATGCAAGGGTGATACACAGCAGAGTGGTATAAAGCTTAGGAAACTTCATAGGAAAAAAAGGAGATTGGGACGAATTAGAGCCTGGAAATCCAAAATTAAGTTAACCCAACTGTTGCATATATAGGCGATCAGGAACAAGTTGACTTAGAAAAGCTTAAATCTGTCTCAGCACCTTGCTGCCCCAGGCTCTTTGACATGCTAAACCCTCTGTATCCTTATCAGTTCTTTGTCCCATATTGCTGTCATCCTAAACTAGGTCTAGCACAATTTAAGTTGCAGAGGACACATAAGGGAATATCTTTGCACACAGAGCTGCAGTATTTTTGAAAATCATAAAAGCTTAAAGTAGTTAGCAATTTCCCAACTACCGACATCAATAAATTATATGAGAAAAGCAGGCTGGAAATGAACTGAATCTTTGGATGAAGTATGAGAAGAAAAAGAGGGCAGGCACTGCTTCTCTCTTATCAGATCAAGGACATGAGAAAAGTCTGTGATCTTCTCGTAGTCCTTTGGGCAGGTTCCTGGGTACAGCCACGGCTCGCTGTGGGTCAAGGGTGCTATAAAGACTTGAGCTCTTCCTCCTTCCGAGGCAGCCTAAACAAGCAGCACCTCCAGCCAGATCATGGATGTGTCCCTCTTTCACTGACTAGCTGACCCAGGACTTTAAAACCCATGATGCCACCACTGGCACCTGTATACAATTCATTTTGTAGGCATACATACCAAATTCTGCAGATTAAGCTTTTTCTCAAAACCAGTGGAGTCCGCTTCAACTGTCTTAAAATGTAGCTTGTTTTCTCTAATGGTCCATTGCAACAGTCAGCTTTGACTTGATTTTTTCACTGTCTTTATATAACTATTTGCTTCTACACCAGAGAACAGATGATGCCAGCTAAACACAAATTTATGCCAGTATGACTTTAATGACTTCAGTGGAGTTGAATTAAGTGATGTGTTTAGCCTTGCTTGGCAGTGTTCCTTTCCTTCTGTTATTGATAAATTAACCAGTTGTTTTAAATTAACCATGGGTTTTTAGAAAACTGACAAGGTCTAATTTCTTCTTACAGCTGTGGGCTCCCTACCTGAGCATAAAACAAGACTTATTAATACCACTATTTTTAGTCATCTTTTAAGCTGCATTGTTCTTGTTTATATTTCACTTGAGGATTTAAATTTTTATTTATGCATTATTTTATGTTTTGCCTAAAAAGCAGTAGAAATGAAGCAATGCATGATGATAGAGAAAAAAATACCATATGAGCAATGTTTAAAAGTATGTAGTTGTACAATGCTGTAAACTGGGAGGAGAGGAAGAGCCA
This sequence comes from Athene cunicularia, assembly GCF_003259725.1. Taxonomy (NCBI): domain Eukaryota; kingdom Metazoa; phylum Chordata; class Aves; order Strigiformes; family Strigidae; genus Athene; species Athene cunicularia. The sequence goes on from NW_020799097.1 coordinate 79,443,227, forward strand.
GAGGGGAATAAGGCTTTTTTCAGGCTAGGCTGCCTCTGTGATCGGAGAGGACAAAATTAAGACAGTAGGGCATTGCCAGGCTGCACTTCCACTGCCATCTGAAAAGTGCCCAAGGGGAGTTACGCTTTGCTAGCTGAAGCTATTTCCCTTCCCATCTGCTCAAGTTGATTTAGAGAAGTGCATTATGCAACCTAACTCCTCTGCTGTAGTCCTGCTATGTTGAGGCTCAAATGGATGTGGCAGTACACTTAGCAGTTCTAGGAAAAGTTTTGAGGAAAAGGAGTTATTATATCAAACCAGGCCTTTCAGTCTGCAATGGTAAAGGTATTACTATATGGCTATTTAAAAAGAAAATAAAAATTATAAAAAACCAAAGTAACCTGAGGAAAGATGAGTATTCTAACAGAAAGGCTGAAGTACACTCAATCATATCAGCAAGAAGTAATAGCATGAAAACCAATCAGGATGAGGCTAAAGACACATTACCTGCACAGCTTGGGCATTTGGCAGTGAAACAGTGATGTTATCGTACACCAACAATCCAGGGCAGGGCCACCTGAAGTCCTTCAGATCGTCTCATATCACTGCCAGCATGGGAAGTAGCATTTGTAAATCACACATTAAGTGCTTGCCCTCAGCTGAAAGAAATTAAAGATTTCAGTAGCTATTTGTGAAATGTGATAAAACACCCTATTAATATTCAGTTTAATGAAATCCTTCTTCAAATTCCCTACATTTTCTCTTTGATGGTGTCCTTTACACAGGCTAGTATTACAAATGACACCATCTTTCTTGATCCTTGTTTATGTGACTATTATGTATCTCCCAGCTCTTTTGGATAAATCAGCGCTGCTCTAAGGATGTAGCTTCCCTAGCTTCCCTAGGGAAAAGGGTGACAGCAAGTTTGTTCATCAGCTCTTTTCTGAAACACTGAATATTCAGACACCACAGACATCCGGTTGCTTTTTAAGAGCAGGGAGAAGTGGTTGGTCACAATGATCTGTGGTGACCGATCACTTCCAGCTCAATCTACCCTTGTTTCTTCCAGAGGTGAATAAGAAACCACAAACACCATCACTGCACTGATTCAGGAGGGCTATATGAACCTATCTCAGGCTGTTATGTCACAGGTTTGTGCTAGTCCCAGAAAGCCCATTTTCGCCAAGAACAGTCCAAGTTGTAGTTCAGGAAGGTGTGGATGTACAGGATGAAAAGCTGAAGAGGCCACACCTCCCTTGACAATACAGTTTCATCTGGTACTTCAAAAAACCCCCATATGCATTGAGTTGGCTCTATGCTGTGCTGTATTTATAGATTACAAACAGCTGTAAGAGTCATTGCTGCTGCTGGGAATGCATTTGACAACCAAGCTGCTGCCTCCATTAAAAACAGACTCATCTTTGAGGTTGCGTATCACTTACTGAATCAGCAGGACGTGCACAGGCCTTTGATATGGAGCTTATTTCAGTCCTAGGACCTAACTCAATTTCCTCTGCAGCTGAAGTCAGTGGCCACTGTCACTGACTTCCTTAAGATTTGGATCAGGCTTGATGAGGCTTGTCTTATGAATGCCAGAGCTCTCTAGAGCATATTAAGAAGTATCTTCCTATAAAAATCTTGGAAACTATCTTAAATTGCATGCTTCTTTCAGTTTTAACTAGTTAGAGCTTTCCTGATATTTCATTAAATGATGAGAATTAGAAGTAATTAATTTTCAGAATCAAGTCTTGAGCAGAGACAGCAAAAGTATTCAAGTTCTGAAGTGACAAAAAAATCATGGTATTTTAAAATTATTACTTGTTTATCTTCTGATTTATGACAGTTCACCAAAGTGATATAAAATTATCAGAGCAAAGATATAAAATATCAGAGCAAAGAATGATTCAACAACAGTAAAGTTGGTACGTATAAATAGGATAATCAAATGAGTGAGTGCCACAGGACCCAAGTAGCCTATTTTCAGAGCACTGACAGAATTATGTTGATTCTATTCTAAAAATTTTCATAATTATTGAAACATAAAAGCTGGTTCTTGTTATTTTTTGCTTACAGTAGAAAATTGACAAGAATTGTGAGATACCCTTAAGTTATTTCAGGTTACTGATATTCCAAAAGTTCTGAAAACTCATAATTAATTAAAAAACAATAGTACTGCAAAAAGTGACCATGTAAAAATGCGAAGTTGAACTCAAAGCATGTATTCCTTGCACTCCAAATCTTATTTCTCACACTGTAGGGGCTTTGTGGCCTTGTATCCATCATGAAACAATGAACTTGTACAATGTCACATTATAAAAAATTCATTTTCATAGTAAATGTTGGACTTATTAGTAATCGTATTTCTGATGGTTCCTGTTCAGGCAGTCTCTGTAGGCTTCCATCTTCCTTGGCCAATTTAGCAAAGAAAGACAAAAAAATCCTTTTGCATTTGCCCAAGCAGAATGATTCTTATTTTTCCAGACTTGCCAAAAATATTTCAGAAATCCCTGTTCTTTCCTTCTAACTCATTTGTATACCTGTTTGTTCCTGTTAGCGACTGATTACAGCTGTAGTGATCGGCTTGATCTGATCTTTCCAGCACAGATGTTTGGTTTTCGCAGCTTCCTCTCTTTGTGGGTATTTGTTATCACATTTCCCCCTGCAGGGCTTTCAGCCTTTTGTTTGATTTTACTTAGGTTTTTTGTTTCCTTTTGCAACCTTAACAGATACTGCAGATTGCTTTTTGGTTTAGGTCTGTGCCATGCTCCAGACGGCAACAAGTTGCAAAATGGCAAAGAAATGGCTGGATTATTGTATGGTTTGATTCTGCCCATATGTGTCTCCAATGATACAACAGGTGCCTAAGGTATGTATGGGAATTGTTGCACTCCAGCACAATTCCTACCTGGCAGCGATGGCTGTTGGCATTACAGCTCTTCCCCAGCGGCTCTGCCAAGGAAGAATGGCTCTGAAAAAAGCTGGAGGGACTTCAGAGAGGGAAGATGAACTGGGCCCCCGTGCTCTGGCTGTGTTTCTCTTGGTCTACGCATCTGTCTGGGACAATGACGTCTGGCTGCCATAACCTGAGAAGGGTGTTTCTGTTGTGAAGCACATAAGAGCTCAGCACAGCTACAGTTCTTGGGTAGGAGTCAGAGACACTAACACTCAGTTTTCAGGACCTGGGAGAGGCATTTCTAATAGAAAAGGAGGGAAAGAAAATGGGTAAATTAGTTTTGCCTTATTTGAAACGTGAACTTCTTTGATAGTATTTCTCTGACAGGTGCATGTCAGGTAAAAATCTGGCATCGTAAGTACTTACACAAGAAGTTATTTTCAAGCATTACATTTGCTGCATGAAATATATTTTATTTTTAAATCCTAACAGAATTTTAAAGTTATTTCTTTGGCTATACCATTATAAAAGTTGACTGCCTGTACTAAATAAGGCTCAGTCTTGTTGCTGCTTAGGTGCCACATACTAAAATGCTGCAAGAAACAATGATTGTAGTTCAGCTAGCAGAACATCTGCTTCCTAGTCAGTAATTACCGAGTGCCCCTGCACTGAATTTAGGAGTCACCAGGTTGCTGAATGTGCTGTTCTTGTATGAAATACGAAACAAAAATTCTAATCACTTGTTGGCCATTAAATAACTGATGACAGCTTTCATCAGAGACTCACAATAGCTTTGCTCCTCTAATTGTGCCAGGTAATTACATTCTCTCTACCTAAATGAACTTTCAATTACGGAGAGTACTTTTCTCCTCTAAACTGTTTAGAAATAATGTTATGCACTGTTAAATTATTGCCCTTGTCCCACCTCAAAGGCAGCTCAATTTCAGCACAAGACAAAGAGATCCAGGTCCATGCAAGGATGCTCCACACAAGCTTTGGCCCAGCCTCAGTTCAGCCTCCAGATGCTGCATTCTCAGGCATCGCTGTAGCCTTATCCATCCTATGCGACCCCAGCTGCTGAAGGGCAGAGGCCCCACTGAAATCTGCTCATCACTCTCGCCTTCTGAGAGCTTGTACAGGAGCACAGGCAGTTTGCAGCACCCGGTAGTACTCCAGCACAGGCAGAGAGCAGTATGGGATAATAACATTAGGCCCAGCTGAACTGAAGGGTATGAATTGGTTTTATTATGGCCTCAGTTTTGCATTTGGTTATGCAGCGATTCTGTTCAGGCACAAATCTGTCTACTTGCATTGTAGGATAACAAGGTCATTTTTCAAGAACATAGGTACATCTGAGTATAAAATTATGCCCCCCTCCCCAGCAAACATTATAGCCATTCACCGCTGAAGAGAAGTGTTTATCTCCTGAGCAGTATAATCTACATCTATCTTATGGAAATATGTTATCTAACAGATTTCCACATTCAGCCTAGAAAGAAGTCTCATATATACATTTACTAAGGAAGAATGCAGAAGACAGAAGTAAGAAATATGATCTCTTTATTAACATGAGTTGAACATAATAGTATATAGAAATTTCCATGTCTGCTTACAACTGACCATTTTTCAGATTAAATAATTATTTAAAAAAAAATGATTGACTACTACTCCTCATTCAAAAATGCTTCAAGGCAGGTATCAAACTGCTAGAGAATCTGCAGTATTCTGCACTCTGCAAGCACAAATCCTTCTGCACACCCGCAGCCATACCTGTTCAGCAGTGCTTACTTTCTGCTGTGCAGTTTGCCTGCAGATTTAGAACTCCCATCATTTTTACCTCAGACGACCTTGGCCCAGCTTAGACAGCATCCTCCAGATTTGACCCCGATGCAGATCTCACTAAAGGAAAGGGTCTGCTCAGTGACAGTAGGATAATAAGACAAATACCCTTAAAGCCTGTAGCTCTGATCCCCCGGCTATCTGCTTTCAGTAATCAGATTCTGGAAAGCTGTTACTGTACGTCAAGTTGGTACTGTTAAGATTAAGAAGTGCAGTGTTGTAAGGCTAACAAACTGAACTCACGGCAGAGCAGCAGTAATAAATGCCCCCTCAAGCTATCTTTTAGAAGAGGCAAATGCCTATCAGAACTATACTGAATTCATAGGAAAGAGGGGGAAAAATATCAAAAGGCACTTTGAAGTCCTTTTCTTTTATGTTTTTGACACAGTAAAAGGAGATGAAGGGGAGGTTCAGAGCCATTAAGAGATGTAGGCATGAGGCTAGTTTATTACATAACTGTCTCACAAAACTTTGCTCGTTTTTTTCATGGCTACGAATTTTCACATAATACTGAAATTATTAATTCCTACAACCTACAGTTGTTTCTCATTTCATTTTGAGGGATTTGCTTTTACCAGCTGATACGAAATACTAAAATATCTTGCTTTCTTAATTACAACAGAAATCCTGAAAACAAGGACACAATGCAGGAACATGAATTTGGTGTGGTCTAAGTGACAACTCCTTTTTCTGCTAGAGTTCACATCAGGGGAAGTATCTATGAAATTGGAGAGGCAGGAAAAAAAGACTGATGCCACTATCTCTAATTTAATAAAGTGAGAGGACAGTGAGGAGATTTTAAAACCAATGTTGCAGAGCACTGAGTGATGTACTGTGGAGATTTACAGTTTGATCTGTAAACAGGTTAACAGGTTAAACAGAGATTAACAACAAGCCAGATTTTGGCATCATCGGGAAAATAAACGGTTGGCTACCTTAAGTCCAGTCAACTTCACTATCAGATCAAGTCCTTATTTCTCCTGAGCATGATCCTTCCTATAATCCTTCCTATAAATCAGAATTTCTGATATAAAGGTACAAACTTTGAATCTTTTTTCTCCCCTTCTCAACACAAACCAGCAGCACTCAGTAACACCATAATGTAAAGGGGAGGGGAGGGGAATGAGGTCCCTCGACACTGCAGAAATGTAACTGCCTATTTGCCACATGCACACACTCTTCAGATTTCCATACTGCTTCTCACTGCTTTATGTTGGGCATAAATTAGTTCAAAAATCCATACCATCCTCATTGTGAAAAGGAGAGAGGAAACAAGAGTTCTGCTTTGAGTAGCTGCCCCTTGCAAACAAAAAGGGAAAAAAAAAATAACACTACATGCACATTACTGCTGGCTGGACGATGCCTGCAGTGGAGGAACTGTTAGTCACACACACTTAAGAGATCTCTACAGACCAGTCCCCCTGTGTAACCTCTGAGAGTAAGTGGCACGCACAAGAGTTTATAACCATGAGAATACATTTCAAGAACTTCAAACTGAAGCCTGGATCCCAAAATCTCTGTATTTCTGTATTTCTAGCAGTTAGTTCTGAAACCCACAGACAAAGGCAGAGGTGTCCTTCTTGGGTATCTATGTGGTAGCATACCTATAAAAAAGATAACAGCCCACTATTGCTCCTGTTTAAGTAGCTTAAATAGGAGGGTCTCATCTCTAGATCTAAGGATACCACTCTGCTAGGCACCTAGCTGGAAGCCACTCTGGTATTTTGTGCATTAGAACATACTTGGGTTTTCACCTTTTAGACACAGATATAGAAATATTTCTGGAAAAAAAAGTGTCAAAATTAGGACCTGACCATTTTTATTTAAAACCACTTCTCTGATGAAGAATGATGCCTACGAATTGAAAAGTTTTTAGCTAAAAATCTAATTTGTGTTTGGATATGCCACTATGTGGCGTCATATATCAGGTGCCAATTATACCCAGCTTCTTCTAAATTCTCCTTAACCAAAGAACTGAATTTCATCTCATTCCCAGAGCACCACAGAATAGCATGATTTCTGTTCCTCCCCATAAGTGATAAAAACCATAGATCTCATGAGAAATAGAGTATGTTCAGGCACTCTGACTACAGGAGCAAATAGAATAGCAAAGCATGTGTCACTAATCATTAATTTGTCTTGCATATGTCCAGTTTGTGATATCTGGATCTTGACCCGTCCTTGACAAGCAATCCTGATTGCAAGTTAACCCAATAAGAGACATCTTGCAAACACAAAAAGGACTTAAAAAGGCTGATGGCACTGACAGATGGGCTCTGGTGCATCTTGTTTGGCAAGTTTTAAGATAGCCCTGCTGCACAGCAGGCAAAATGTGACATTAGCCACATCACTGCAAAATCTGGAGTCTTACTTTAAATCTCTAATGAAGGTGGCTTTGAGCAAAGGTGCTGTTCTGCACAGGGTTGCTTGAAGCACAAGCACACATCCTTCTGTCATTCTGTCGGGTGGAAAATCATCCCTAGGAATCATAAACCAGGCACTTAAAATCAGTAGATGTTTTTTCGCATGACCTATCTTTAACTCCCCGTGTCCGAGTTCCAGTGTGGATAACAATACCGCCTTCTATCACAGGGTTGTCACAAAGAAGAATTCATTAACATTTGTAGATAAGTCAGTTGTCAGAAGGGAAAGCATTACAGAAAAGGCTGTAGGAAACAGTCTTAATGTATCAATTCAAGGCACACTATAATGCATATCGATCACATTTGGAAAGAGGTATGTTAGCAAACGATTTACAAATGATACATGGGCATTGTGTATCCTCCTAATGCATGGGAAAAGGAAAAAACATCACATATGAATATGTAAATTAAAAATATACCATAGTATATTTGCATAAGGAAATTGTATGGGACACCTCTCTTCTGGCACTTCCTAATTCTTTATGACATAAACTACATGTATTTCTAATGTGGGTTTTTTTAGGTAACGTCCTTAGCACAAGACACTTTAGATGAGAAACACATTTCTGTAGTTCAGTTCTAGGAACCAACAAAGACAGCTGGCATAATTTATACAGCTAATGAAAGCTTACTCTGTAACCAAAAGACATAACTGCAAAAGACTCCAGCTTCCATTATCACCATGTTATAACTAGGTCAGACTAAATAAAGCAGTAGATTTAGGTTTTAAAGGATAGCTATTGATTAATATGAATGAAGGCCAGATAAGGTTGCCAACTGTGAGAAGGGTCACTGACAAACCAAAAAGTAATTTTTTTATTTTTCAGATGACAAAGTTGATCAGTAAAACCGCATAAAGATTTTTTAAAAAGTAAAGATACGGCAACAAGGTGCCTAAAGGACCTGAGTGTGAAGAAAATGCCCTTAAAATCTAATGAGATTGGGCAAACTGAAAAAAATAAACTGGTGTAGATAAGATATTCACAGGCTTTTCCAAATAGCTGTCATCTGGAAAAAAAAAAAAAAAAAAAGTGGGTTTGTTGAAAGGAAAACAAATAAATGTATTTGCTAATAAGCAGAAAGATAATACAGTGCCTACATCCCTAGCATACCAAATCAATATTTTTGCTGACAGGCATCCTTGGCCGGGAAGGATGAGGAGGTTTTGTTGATGCTTTTAATCTACAATAGGTATGGTTTAAAATGCCTTTAGTTTCATAAAAGCTATCGGTACTACTTTATTTTTCACAATCGACCTGGGCAGAAGTGGCATCATGACAAAGGGGGAAAAAAATACCTTCTTGATTCCAGTATACAAAACATTAAAAAGCACACCAGGTCACCTGAAAAATCAATCCCTAAAGTAGCATGTAAACATGAATAAAGATCGGCAAAAGCTTCCTCCACTACAAGCAGTTTTAAAACAATTGTCACAGGGTCAGATGACATTCAAACCATGAAAAAGCTATGCAGGTCTGGGAACAAATTTGAAAATAATGTAGAGGCTTAACTCAAACCCCTGTATCTGGTTATTTCTTGAAGAGAAAACCTCACAACGCAAGCAGGCTTGTGGCAATAGGACTGCGCCTTTAAACAATGCGGGTTTGCAAGGGCAGCGCATTCCCAGCACTCCCAATTTTATACCCTGCTAGAGTTTGGATTTTGAATGATCCAGAATTGCCGTAATTTATTCCAGAGACTCCAGAGATACAAACACGCCGAGGAAAACGAGGAGAAAAATAAAAGGCGCAGAGCTGGCAGGCCGAGGCTGTATCCCTGCGATAGCAGGACTGCGTGCGGCCGCCGCGCCGGGTCAGGGCCTCCAGCGCCCAGGCCCCGTCCCGCAGCGGCCCCTTCCACCCCGCTCCCACGGAATGGCGCGGGCGCTGCCGCACGCCAGGGCTACATCCCACACCTCTCGGATTGCGGCATTTGATTCACAGAGCAGATACACCTAAATCTGGTTAGCTGCCGATCTTGGAAAGGCTGTTGATGCGAAGCTGGGCTGTGGAGATGTGGAGGGAAACCCCTCGGTGGAAGGGGCGAGCGCTTTCACGTACGAGGTGACTGAAAGCCACCATGGCCACAGGAGAGCTGCCTGCGCCTGCGGCATTGCATCAGCTTCCACGCACGGTGCTTTCCCCGCGCTTCACCCCCACCCCCCCACGGGATGATGCCGGCACTCCCGGCCCGAGCCCGGGGGCGCAGCCCCGTCCCCTCCGCGACCTTCCGCCCCTCCCAGCCCCGG
>NW_020799097.1:79452658-79485581 GCF_003259725.1 Athene cunicularia
GGGCTGCGGCCGCAGTGGCGGGGGCCGGCAGCCTGCGGGTTGGGAGCCGTTTTTTAAGGAGCGCCTCGCTCCGCGGCATCCATTGGAACCTGACACCCATTTTAAAAGGCTGTCGGTTAAATAAGAAAAAAAAAAAAGCGTCAGCACTGATTCATGCAGTTCAAGTGAAGTGCGATTAAACATCATTTTCTTCAGGACTTCGTTTCGATTCTGTGGCGCGGCGTTATTAGTGGAATTCCTCCAGGCGACCCGGCGCACCTTTGATTAAACACTAATTTAAGGTGTTGGTGCTTTGCTGGTGCCAGCTGCAGTTGTAACGACTAATAACAACCTAAGAGTTGTGTGCTTAGTGTTCCGAAACGTATAAAATACGATATTGCTGAAAATCTGCCCATTTTTAAGGCCTTTTTTCTCATGGTAAGAAGGTGTTTGAGCACAAGGAACTCTGATGAAGGACCTTTTTGTGGATTTAGAAGGACAACGTTGTGTCCTGAAATCCTAGTCTGCCACCATGTTTCAACAGGTAGTTCAAGTAGTTTGAGATACGCATAATACTGTGTCTTAGAATCACCAGTTTGCATTGACGCATGGGAAGCGCAAGTGGCTATCTACTGCTGGGGCTTTTTGCTACAGTGCTCTAAGGGGAAGCAAGGATAGGATCTTAGTTGTCTTACTCCTTTCCAAAAAAGCAAAGGTAACTCTTTATAAAAGTGCAATTTATTTTCTCTAATGGAAAATCAAATTAGATGCTTGCTAAAGTCATTTGACAACTAGACTTCCCCTTTGATACTCTGTTATCCTTGATGATAATTTGATAAAACATTTCTGAAGAAAAAAATACGTTATCACCGAACACATCAAAGACTTTAAAGCAACAGTCTCCTTAGTTCCAAGTGTACTTTTTTTGTGGCCTGTACGAGTAAGAGACACTCTTACATACTAATAGGCTGCCTTTTATCAAGTAGATAATAACACTTTATTATTTATATTGAACACTTTATTGCAGCAAAGGTAGCATTTCTATCGAGTAGCAAGTTTGCTTTAAATTTTCAGTAGTGAATGACGAAGAAATATGCAGCATCTGTTTATGCATGATCAAGCAAGGTACTATGTATATAAGTTTTTTAAAGATGAGAAAGTGATGGATTTAGATGCTTTGGAGGAGGAGGAATGAAAGGTCACTTCAGAACTGTGATCCTGAAGAACAGTTGATTGTGTGGGACTGCATTATAGGTTGTCTCATAGGTGCTATGATAAACTTGCAATTAAAAACTTAATGCTTCTGCTAGCAGGCTTGGACACCTCTTGAGGCTTTTGCTACCTCGGGGATCGTACTTGAAAGCTGTGAAGAGCTAGAGGCTGCATTTTTCGCAGTAGACTTATTGTTCTTGTTTGATTGACACTAGTCTTAGCTGCAGAAAAATAAGGTGTTAAATGTAACTGGTGTTAAGGCCTGCTAAGTTAGTTCTGCTGAGCAATTTGTATCTTGGAGATTGCACTTGGCATATAACTGATCTTCAGAGAAAGCGCTGAAGCACTTTACAGAGCTGAAATGTGAGAGCTGCTGGTGGAGATGCTCCTGCTTTCCTCAGGAGACAAAGAACCAGTTGTCTGTCTCCAGGTTGAGTTTTCTGGCTCAACCCACTTCTAATCGCTCTTTGAACAGTTCTTCACCACAGTCTTGTCCTTCAGACGTTTAGCTCTGATGCAGGTCTGCCTGGTGGGTCTTATGTTTGCATGTCATAGCATTAAGCCTGGCTTCACAGCATCCTTTCTTAACCCGAGGCAAGCAGTTTGTTTAGGTGGGGCAAGCCAAACTTCATTGACTGCCGCCTCCAAAGATTGATCTTCAGACTTTATTCTTGGGCAGGTAAACAGTAACTATCTTAACTGGTCTGAAGAAATTATTTCAGCAGGGTTAGATGGAGGGGTCTGGATATGCTACAGATACCTCCCTTTTATTTTCCCACCTGCAGTCTTGGTTGGCTGGTTTTTGTTTTACAAATTTTTGCAGAAGGAGATTTGCACAAGTGCTGGTTCCCTCTTACAGAATAGAGAGTAAGGAAGAGTAGTAGCGTATGCTTCCCTGCAGAGTGAGTGCTTAAACAATGGGAGAGAAAGTTGTGTTCGTTACAGAGGAAAATGGAGATGGGTAAGAAAAGCAGCACAGATCCAAGGTGGTGGAAAGTCTTGTCTGTAACCTGGCAGCTAGGGTAGCATTCCATGTCCTAAAGTCCTCATGTTCAGTCTGCATATGACATCATGTCTCAGCTTCATGACTTCAGGTAATTTGTGTTGGTCCTGAAAGACAGTGTCCTGTTTGAGTTGGAATGGCATTGCAGTGTATGATACTTTTTTTTCTTCCTGCTTCCATCTGCAGAAAAAGGAGCTGGTAGGGTAGTTCAGCAATGCCAAAGGAAGATCTTCATGCTAGCTTCTTGTGGTTTTCTTGTGTGCTGATGTAACTGTCCTTAGAGTTTAGACATGTAAGGAGAGATTTTTTTGAGGTAAGAGTTCTCATTCTGGGTAAAATGTAGGCTGGCATTCAGCCTGCAGTAAAGGCTACTAACGTTATTATTTATTTCCTTTGAACAGGACTTGTAGCAAAAAATTGTATTTGGTGAAAGTGAGGCTCACTAGGAACAGCCTGTCGGCTTAACACTTATTTGAAAATTTAGGCAGAAATGGCTGCTCTTGAAGATGTTTAATTGGATAGTAGTTTTACTTTACTGCAAGACAAAACCTAGATTTAATTTGATCTGACTTGGATAGGTGGCAATATCAAATGGACTTTCCATTTTGTTGCCAGAGAGGGAAACTGCTTTGAGTTAAATGACTAGCTTTATTTTGCTTTGCAGTGCAATACACTGGTTTTGTACCTGCATAAAGAGGCAGGCTACAAGGTAACCTTTTTTAAAATGTTGCTCAACTGATGTTCTAGAAGTTTGGGGACCAAAATATTAGGCGCTTAATTATAAATCAAGCCTATGCTTGAGTAGCACGTGAAAATATTATAAAGATTTGCAGGCTACAGTGTATGTCCTTATCTCACTTCTGCTTTAGTTTTGCTGCCTTCAAGTAGCATGCTGTATCATGCCAGACATACTTATATCTCTGACAAGGCAAGGTATGTCGATACAGAAAAGAAAATTATAGTAGAAGATGCTTAGCCAGGAGGTGGAAAACCAGCCAGAGCTCCATTTCCAACTTTCAACCCAGGCCATTTTAAACAGAAACAGAAAGCCTGTGATACTGTGTGAGAAGGATGTCTGAAAGACACACAGTGTTGATGGAAAAATGTCTCTTGCATAATGAGAATACAGGGTTTATGAATTTATCTGTAGTGCTTCAGATGGGAGTGAACTGCTAATTGGAGGTTAAGCAAGGCATTGTAATACAACAAGATCTTGAACATTTTGATCATGTTCTGCTCTATTGCATCACATTGTTCCTTGTTCTTTTGTTCAGCTTATCCCGTGGCGAGTCTGTCACCTTAGAAAATTAATTATACTTCCATATTTCATAACTGTTCAAGGTAGAAAGAAGCTTGATCCACTTGTTTAGCAACGAAAGATATATAGCGTTATACTGCCAGTAAAATCAAAGTTGTAATACTGTTTGTTTGGGTTTTTTGTCTGTCTGAACTATTCTCTCAGGTTGGCCTTCGGCAGCTAGATATGTCACTACTGTGTCAGCTGTACTCCCTGTATGAATCGATTCAAGAATACAAAGGTGCCTGCCAAGCTGACTCTAACGCAGACTGCACGTATGCTCTGGAAAATGGTTTTTTTGATGAAGAGGAGGAATACTTCTAGAAGCAGAAAGATTCACCTCCAGGCTGGAAGATTCACCTCCAGAACCTGATTGAGGTTCTTTTGTCCTTCTCCCTGTAACACACCTCAGCAAGAATGACTGGAATCTGTATGGATCCCTCTTCCTGAGGAGGAACACCCAGCTACCCCGAGTTGTGTTAAATTCACTTATTTTAACAGGCTGTCAGTACAAGTTACTCATGCAAATACCACTTGAGGAAAGTGCTGTACTCTAACTTTTGAAGAGTCCTCAGACATGCTTGACAAGAGTTTTCAATTTAATTTGCAAGGTGGGTGTTTCAACTTACAAATGTTGGTAGCTTATAACTGGAATTTTAATTGTAGAAAACAGCAGTGACTCCCTGAGTTGTAATAACTTTGTAAGAGGGGGGGGAAGCCTCCACTGTGGTGTAAATAACTATAGGTGATTTTTTTTTTTGGTCAGTGGTATTGATACAGGCATCTGGATGCACACACATCCTCAGCTCTACTAAGCTAGTTCTGCTCTTACCAGCTGCGTCCAGTTTTGTACTGGGTGAATTGTTTACACAGTTTAAATTTTTTTTCTCCTTAAGCTAATTTTGACTTCCTTACTCCTAGCTTACAAGCTGTACATGTGATAGTGAATGTTATCAGCAGGTTTTTTTCTGTTGATCTAATTCACTTTCTTGGTACTGCCACTTGGCGTTAACTTTTATACTATTGTCTGGATTTCTTGCATCAACGTAGCTCTTTGACCTGCTAAACTCTGTTCTGAAATGGCTTGCTTAGCTTTTACTGTATTGCATAGTAAAAGCACACAGATTCAAACATAGTCTGTCTGCCACTATGTGGCTTGGAATAACATGAACTCTTGTGCAAGTGTTCTCGATCATATGAAGAATAAGGAAACCTCTCATATGACACAATGGGACAAATTGCAATATTTTATACTGGGTGAACTTTGTTTCTGTAAGGTAGACTACAGCTCTTTTTAAAAATGCAAAATAAGTATTTTGAGCACATACTTTGCATATGTTAAAACTTTTTATACTAACTTGTCCTTTGAAGTATAACTTATTTTGTTTTCAGAACTTACTAAAGCATTCGTTTAAGTTTTTATTATTTCATAGTGTGTACATGTAATGCTTAATCAGCTTGGAAAATAAGAGTTGCCAGCTATCTGAGTCCTCACCCTTCTCTATTCTAAAGTAAAACCAGCTCCCAACACAATTTTAATTTCTTTAATTCTAAAGATTGCTGTAAAGCACAGTGCCTGAATCTTGACACAAGCTAATAATTAAGGGCTTAAATCTCAAAGGGTTTTCGCATGGTTCATGTCTGGCATGCATACAGTTTACAGAAAGAATTGGAGAACACATTCTGGGGTAGCTCCTCTCTTAATTCTTAGCAGAGGCTAGGATGTTGCAGTGACAAAAGCCAAGAGCCTTCCGGGGTGGAGTTTTTGTGCATTCCCTCTAAAACCGGCATATTTTAGTGGAATTTAAAGGCCATGAGTAAAGACTGTGCTGTAATTGTGTATGTGTATAAATTCTTAATCTAGTCTGTAGCAATGGTTGGATTTTTTTTTTAATGGTTATTCTGGTCTAATTACTTCACTCACCCAAAACTAAAATGAATGATAAGGCAAACACAGATAATCCAAATGGCTACATATATATTTTAAAAGTTGTGTGCATATGTATGTATGAGTATATATACACACATATGTACCGACAAATGTATGCTTTGACTTCAGAATGTATCAGCTTTGAATATAATTTGCTGTGCTTTTGGTATTTAGATGAGACTTTTTCTAGTCTGTTGAAGTACTGCTATTTTCTTGCTCTTTCCCAAAAAATAAAAAGCATGATGTTTAGCATAACTTTTTAATGTTGTGTGTATTTTAATTTACCCTTTCAGTGAATCCAAACCCTCTGCCTTTCCCAAACTTTGCCCTAAAAAAACTAGGACTAGTCATCACCCCTGGACTGAAGTAAACAATTTTTAAATTACAGTGGAAAATGTTCTACCTGCCTGTAATTGGAATAGGAATTTTCTACTTCTGTCTTAATTGTATTTTACTTTTTGAATTCAACAGAGAAAATCCCGTCTCTACCAGAATTAAAGATTCTGTTTTACAAATCCATACACAGTGTCATTGATTAATAGTCCTGCCGGTGAGAATGGACTTGAGCAAAATTCACAGTACTTTCTTTTATATAAATCAAACCTAAAAAGTAAAATAATTTATGAATTTAACTTTAATGCTCATGCTTGTGAGCGGGGGACATGGAATCTTTGGCTGATGTTTATACCAAGAGAAGCATAAAAGTCTCAAAGCATCACTCCACAACATTATCTGCACAGAAAAAAGGATGGATTATTAGGACTTAAGTTTTCAGCACCTTGTCCCTTTTAATAACACCTTCTTGCATGGGAGGGAAGTTACAGTCTATATTCCTAAGGCAAATTCAAACACTGTGAAGGCTGACTAGCTAGACAAAGGTTTTAAAAACAGTGAATTTGCTATTAAGTCAAGCAGTTGTTCCAGAGGCAGATTTCTGTGGCTGGTGTTCCAGTTGTGAGGTGTTTCTCTTTACCACATTATAACAGCATGAAGTAGGGAAATGGCTTTGAAAGAGAGGTGCTTGGTGGGAAATTATAGCTTAAATAGTGAGTTGATAGTTGCATGCAGCTTTAGGTCAGAGTTTGGTTGTGTGCATGACAGAACAAGCTGTGTTACTACAAAACCTTGCTACCCTTGCTCCAAACCACATACCGACAACAATCCCTTTCCCGTTTTTACTCTGTAACCCCAATTTGAATTACATATAACCTTTTAAGGATATTTTTAAGGGTATAATGAAAGAAACTCTTGAACTTCCCTATCCAGTGAATACTACACAACTTTCAGTCCTATACAGTGCAGCCAGCTTAGCCAGTACTGAGCAGGCCCAGGACAAGACAGGTTTACAAGGAAACAAGGAGAGTTGGGCTCCTGCTGCCCAGAGATGGAAAAGTGTGAGTACAGCAGTTCAGAAGACCCATCTACCATGGGCCTTTCTCCAAAGGGCCTACACATGTGATAAAGTGGTTAGAAATAGGGAATTACTAGGTCTGTGCTAGCTATATTTGAAGATTTTTTTAACAACCTACCACCCTTATTGCTATGACAACTGCAGAGTCATACAATCATGTCATAATTGCATTACAGTCTAGTCCCTTGGAAATGTTCTTAGTCTACAAAAAGAATCTGGAAGAAATTCTCTGCTCTGGAGAAAGCGGGTGTTACAGAAAAATGTGGCTGATGCTCAGGCAGCTGTAACAGGTTCAGCTTCAGGTCTTGGTGAATTCATTGTCAGCGCTACTGATTTGAGTTGGGATGGAGTTCAAAGCAGGGATCTTTTTACTGAAATCAGAACTGCTGCTTGGTCTCTTTAACTTCCAAGACTCTGGAAGAGCTGCATGGTATCTCTACTAAGATACAAGAGGTATTCAAATACATGCTACAAAGGTTGTCAAAGGTACTACTTTGTAATGCAGTGAAACACAGTAGGCGATCGTTTGAATAACTTATGTTGCTTCAAAGAGAGTTTTCCAATAAAGGTGGGGCAAACTTATACTCACTAAAGTTGAGTTTTTAATACAAAATTTAGTGGAGTCACATGGAGACTAGGAGAAGGATTGTGCAAAGCTTATTATACTATTTGTAATTAACTTAATTCCTAATCGTAGGTAATCAAATTATTTTGCGTGACCTAAAATAAGTTGCTTAAAAAAAAAAAGTTTACATTTTCTCGTAAATAATACAGCTTGAAAAATTTTAAATGCAGCGAAGAGAGTGGCAAAGCCCCCAGCATCTTTATAAAAAAAAGTTGATCCACTTAGTACTTATTTACAAACCTAAGGTTTTGCCTTATAGTCTTAATTCCTAAGGAAACAAAACTTAAGCCAGGACTCTGTCCATACATCTTCTGTCAGTCTGTTTGCTAGAAACTCCATCTGATAGAAGTTGGAATGTTGCTTGGTTTTTACAAACCTTGTAAAAATTTGCAGGTGGAGGAGGTGAGAGACTTAATGCGGCTTCCACTGACAGGATCTTGGGTAAAACTCACCTTTTGATTGCTGTTTGGCCATCCACCAGCCAGAAAGCAAAAGCTGAGTGGCCCGCAGAGCTTGTAGCAGCCAAGGCACAAGCTGTACCTTCCATGGGGCTAGATGCCAGTAGGAGGGGTGTGAAGGAGGGGAGAGTTTCCAGCGCATCTTCAGGTGAGTGAGGGTGAAAAGCAAGGGGCCTGGGGAAGAGCCCAGGTGTTGCCTTTGGGACTAAACAGGATGCTGGAAGGGGTGAGTGTTGTGGTGAAGGACATCACAGCCTCTGGGGGCTGGAGCTGCGTGCAGTTTGGAAGGAGATGCTGAGGTCCTGAGACACAAGTTGTTTAAGATCCCATGTTTGATTAGTTCTGCTGCTGACAGCTTGGGGGATTTTTCATGTCCTTTTTCAACCTGTTTCAAAGTCTGCATGTATGCTATTTGTCCTGCATTTTTAATGTTACAGTCATTTGTTGCAGGTGCAGAGTTTTGCTTAGCTGGAAAGAACATGCTTTATTTGCCTTGCTGCCTAGCTAAAGCCATTGGTTTTGCTTGAGGGATTAGGTTGCTCTGAGGACAAGGGTAACTAATTCCCTCACCCTGTTGTTCAGATGATTGCTGGGGAGGAATGCGAAATGGGAGGATTAATCAGGCATGTGCCAAAGGAAACCCTATCAACAGGTCTTTTCTCCTGTTTTCATGATGCCTGCCTGTAGATGATACATTACCACAGCAGTTTGGGGTTAATATTCCTTTTCATATACTACATGCATTTTCTCAGAAAACAGCTAATCAGAAGTACATTTTTCCATCCATTGTTATCTTTGGTTTATTTGAATGTACTAAATTTAACTCTAAACAACACTGCATGACCTGAGGAAATAACTAATTTGTTTTCTTAGCAAACTAGTTAAAAGCTTTATCTTATTTGCAAAGTCATATTAATTTTGACATTTTCTGGGAGTTTCAAAGCTCCCTAAGCTACGTGCTAAAGCTTCCTAAGTGTCTCCTCCTTGATCCTGGCAACTCCAACTCTGCAATTAGCTTTGCAAACCTGCAGGGTCTGCTGCAAGGACTGCCTTCTGCCACGGCCCAAGGAACCTGGGGGATCAGTGTGGATGACCCCTGTGCATGGTTACAAACTCTCCTGAGGAGCTGAGGTTGTGTGGAAGAGCTGAGGCAGGCCAGATGTGCTCCAGGGCAGATGCATGGGTTAAACTGTAGCTGAGGCAATTAGGCCTTGTAAGGAAGCAGTAGGATTAGAAAGTTCTTACTCCAGGTGACCAGCAGTGAGTTTGACCATTTGTTTTTAAATGACAGGAACTTTGAAGGGAATGAATATTCACTGTGGAAGTCAGTTTCTCTTACGTTTTTTGGTTCCCTTTCATCCTTTCTATTCAGGAAAATTCATTAGATGAATGTGGAAACAACCAGCCCTGAGTAATGAAGCCCACATCTGATTTGAGAGGAATGTGCTTTTAATGGTAGAATTTACATTTTTCAGATAAGATTGGTATGCAATTTTAAGAGACAAACCCATTTGCTACTGAAATACCCTGGCTTGTGACTATTTCAACTCTTCACTGAACTTTTGCCATGGGTTTTAAATGCACTCATGCTAAGACATTAAGATAAAGTCTTCAAGAAAATGTAATATTTGAGAAGTCCTCAATTTAAAATGAGAGGAGAAATCCCATGCAAATCATGGATTAGAATTTTAAAAGATGAGACCAAAGCAGACTGTTTAGAACTGTTGGTACATAGAGGAGTTCAATCCTGTGTCAAACCACTGCCTTAAATTCATGTTAGCAAAAGTAGTTCAGTTCTCCTTGCAGTGCTAACTTCCATGGGTCAGAAACATCCCTGTGATTATCTGGCTAGACTCATGAGTAAGTGTTGGAGAGCTCGTTTTGGCTCAGGATACCAGGCACTGTCACAAACAATAAAGTTGCCTGTCTGAGCCCTACCAGCCTTCTCTTAAACTCATTAAACAACAGAACCTTTTAAATAATTTACTAAAAGGCAACATAATAAGGTCATTACTCCAGTTGTGAAAGCACCCAGACGATAGGGATTGTGCGATAGGGACAGTAAGTTTCGTTTCCTCTCAACTCAACCCTTTACAGTATCTTTGGTTTAACTGAATCTGGAATTTAACAAAAACAATTAATAAATAATTGAAAGCCCTTACAGCCTACAATTTCCTTAGGGTTGCTTAAGATACTGGAAGGTTCAAGCAGGGCATGCAGAGGCGAATTAATAAGGAGTGATGCAAAATTTTGAACAGGTAAAGAACAAGCTTAAACAGGACCACATTTCTAACTTCTTCCATTACTATTAAATAATGTCATAGGCTGTTCATATCATAGAATAAAATTACTTTTTATATGCTACATTACACAAAAGGTAAACTACTGAAATATTAAACTAGTTGTTTGATATAGGGGAAAGGGCATTTTATCAGAATTGGATAAAAGAAAAATAAATCAGAGTGAAAATTCTCATAGCACTAGAATATCAAAGTCCTTTTACCATGTTTTGTATTCTGTATGTACATAGCATGTCTATATTCTAAGAGTCTCGATAGAGTTTCTTCTGTTTACTGTCATACAAATCATGCACAATCTTATCTTGCATCTTTAAATTACCCTTGGTCTTTCTGACTGATAGTCATGTTGCTCAAATTGGAGAAGCATTTCCTTAAATACCTTGCATCATACAATATAACCTGTAGAGAGAAATGGAATGTATAGCATCTATTTGCTGTATAATTTATACCTCTCTTTGTGTGTATTTTCAGAAGACGAAAGACATTTATGCACAAAGCTCAAGTGTATCATGGGGACCGTCACTGCACATAGTGCTTACAATAAAGGATTAAAATTTAATGATAAACGAGAGAGGTAGAAATTTGTGGTAATCTCTGTGGGGAAGAAGGAATTCCATTTTATGCATTTCTTTTATCCTGTCTCATGTCCTTTTCCTTGGAATTTGCTTGAGGTCTGAGTTTTCATATGTAAATAGATATGTCTTGTCTCCAATGCTTTATGTGGTTATGCAATAGGACTTTTTTCCCCTTCACCACTTACTTATCACTAGCCAGTCATTCAAAAAGTCCTTCCTATTTCTGTTGCAAATGTAGAGGTGTTCTAGGCTTTCAGTGTCACTTCTCATAGAGAATAAAACTCTTTTCTATGTTTTCAAATGCAGGTGTGTACAGACAGAATACATCGATCAGTATTAGAGAGGCCAAGCATATCTCACTATTATCACAGATGTTAATTTGTAAAAGCGTCTGCTTAAAAGTGCGCTGGCTATGGAAATTTACATTACAGTTTCTTTTGCAAATTAGAAGGGAGTTTGTACAGATGCTTTATTCTCCAGGAACAGAGATCTCAATTCACCATGCCCATTCTCTGATTCTCTCAATGAAACTCTTTCACTTGTAGGCAGTCATCCTATTATTGTTTCAACTTAACTGTGTGTAACACAGTGTATAAGTCCTTACAAGAAGCCTGCAGTAGATCTGAAGAGGTACAGACCGCCTTATTTATTTAACAGTCTCAAATGCTTTGCAGTCCTATGGCTACGGAATCTTGTTCATGTTGCTTGACTTACCAAGAGCTAAGCAGAGAAGTGTGTGTGCAATCTCGAGAATAGAGGAAAAGGACACAAACTTACTAAAAGATCAAGCCACTATCTTCACAGTGGATTCCTCAAGTAAAATCTTCTATTTTCACAAAATTGTATTGCTTGAATAGTTGAAAAACAACTGGGCATCAAACTGCCACTGCGTGCACTAAGAGCCAAGAGGTCTCCTAATTTAGGGAAGGCAGTGTAGCTTTGGTCTCTCTGAGCGAGGATCTCTGCCTGCCAGGGAGAACATCTGTCAAGAGTGCCCATCCAGCCTAACAGCTGGAGGAAGGACCAGATGACCTCTGAGTTCACTTTCAGCTCCCTCTGAAAACAAAACTGTTCCCATCAGTGATGGCAGAGGCAGCTGCCAGCTCAGGACAAAGCTGAGCCTTCAGGAGCAGCTGCTGCATCAAGTTTAGAGGAGCCAGCGCTTTTCAGTATAATGGCATGAAATTACAGACGGCACCTTCCACCCTGCCATTATAGTGAGGAAGGATCTGCACACAAGGGCTTCCTGTTTTGCTGTCCTCTATCAGGATGTATTGTGAGCATTAACAATACCTCTCTGAACTTTCTATCAAAGTGCTTCTGCAGTTGGATTAGATTAGCATCACCATGCTGGCATGTTTTAAAATGAAAGCAGATGAGTAACAACAAAGGAAGTGAGACATGATCTGGACATGTTTCTGATGCTGTATTATCAGGGATATGACCTCTTTTTTTTTTTTTTTTCAACTGATACAATCTGTCCTGTTGCACAATAGTCAGACAGTTGTGGGGATAAGGTGCCTTTCTTCCAGGTGGTCTTTTCTTTCAGTGTAGGACCTTTATATGGTCAGAAGTGGCACAATTTCATATGTAGATAAGACAGGAAAACA
Source organism: Athene cunicularia (assembly GCF_003259725.1). Classification (NCBI taxonomy): domain Eukaryota; kingdom Metazoa; phylum Chordata; class Aves; order Strigiformes; family Strigidae; genus Athene; species Athene cunicularia. The sequence goes on from NW_020799097.1 coordinate 79,465,059, forward strand.
CACATGCTGTAAGATTAGGATTGACTCTCCCCCTCTCCATCTACCCGCATACATTGTTTAGATAAATTGCACATTTGAGCAGGAAAGTTTTCAGAGAAAAATCCACTTAAAATGAAAGAAGTGTAAAATAAAGTTTGAAAAGATGAGAGTTTTAACACAAACTAAGTCTTGTCATGTGGTTATGTAAAGAAACGAATACTTACCATTGTGTGCATCCCCACCAAAGTTAATTTGCTTTTCCAAATGAAAGTTTTTACATAATCTGTCCACCCTCATTGAAAATTTTTTTCAGTAATCAGTACTGTCTTATTTTCATTTTGATCTCTCCCAGGATGGAACAAGAGATAGTGTTTTCCTTTCTATGCAACCTACTTGCCATTTCCACACTACTAAGTAGAAGAAATATCCTCATAAGGAAACAGAGGTTCCGGTTGAAAAAGTTGATAAAGAGTATGCTCATAGGGATCTATTCACTTTTGCTCCTTATCCTGCACAGTCCAAGCCCTTTTTTTTCTGGTATGTGGCACTTTATTATGTAGTGGATGATCTCGATGGAGAATGTTTTCCTCCTAGATATTATTACACTTTTGTTGGCTTTTGATTTCTGGTCATCAAAAGAATGCTGTAGTCCTACTGAAAGAAATGCTATCTCTGCCATAGCCAAGACATGATACATCAGTGGCTTTGAAGGTTAAAACCAAAGCTTTATACTGGAAGTGAAGTGAGAGACCAAAGAAAGGATCAAAGTTCAGGAGTGATGCCTGCATGACAGCCATCAGATGGGCTACAGCATGTGTGGCAGGGAATCACTATAAAGGTAACACCCACAGATTCAATTAGCAGTTCTGAGAAGAGAGTGAGAGGGAAGTAGAAGTGCTTCTGTGTTGTTGCAATTTTGTTTCCTTGTTTAAATTTGTGCAATGTTACTGGATTCATTTACTGAAAAGATACCAATAGTTTGTAATAATTTTTACACAAGACCTACCTGTGTTTTCTACCTCAAAGCCTCAAACTGTCAAATAAGATACCTTAATTTTCCTTTTAGATTGCTGTAAGATCAGGTAATGTGCTAGCTCTCTCCCCTCCCAAGTTTTAAAACTAAGTTCAGATTTATTTTGGCACACAGCAGCTGCAGTAACTTAAAATTCGTAAGGGATTCATGATTTTCTGTATATAGCCCTAAAAATCTTCAGATATGTATGTTATAGAACTGTATTCCAGCAAGGGTCAGAATTAAAGCTTCCCTTAAGACAGCAAAGACTTGAAACAAGTCACCTCCAATATTCATTCTCTGGCTCCTGGCATGTCAGTTTCAATATCTGACATTCATGGTGTTGACCAACTTCCAACAACCTGGAGCTGAGAGGACTTAATGCTTTTCATCTTTTTACACAGACTTGAACAAATTAATCATCCCGCAAACCCTGCAAAGATGAAGGTACAATAATTTTATGGAGCCACATATATGACTTGCTCAAGGTCACAGCGGTAGCTGGTCTTATAGCCAAGATCAGAATTCATGTCTTAATTCAGGTCCCCACTCCTCTGCTCAGATAGCTATGGCACACTTCTGTGCAGTTTATGGACAACAGTTCTTTTGGCCTAAAAATGTACTCAGAATTACAGTTAAGAGATTATAGGAAATTATGGGGGTCATCTGGATTTATTTCTGTAGCAGCCAGCAGGTATACCAACTGTGTGAGTTCACACTCTTACGCTACTATGTAAAGGAATTTAAACCACATTTTCACTCAGGAAAAAAAACCCACAAACAAACTCAAGCAATATACATTATCCTAACGAATAGCAACTAAAACACCATTGGCAGTATTGCCTAGCTGCTTTGCAGACCTGCCGTTTACCTATACAGGGCTCAAAAGAGCTTTAAAAATTAAGGACAGCAGATCATGTTTCGAAAAAAGATTTTAAAAAGCTCATCACATTCAGATCTTCTTTTTGGCCACCTCAGATAGTAAGCATTATTGGAAAGACTAAGAAGGTCCCAATGGCATTATAAGAGGCAGGGGCAAAAACGGGAATCTTGTTATACATGCTTTCCTGCAAATTCTGACTGCAGCAACCTGGGTTTCAAATTAATTCAGCAACAAATTTCCTATTGATTTTTAGCATCAGAGGAATGCATTCACTGTCTTTTGCACAAGAATTTTCTCTAGGCTTAGCAAGGCTACTCAGAACAATCCCAGTTTGCAGGACTGTTTATGTCTTAAACAAAGAGATGCTGTGCTAAAATCATTTGCATTTTATACCTTTCATGGCGCATATATTGAATTGACCTTGATACCAACTCACCAAAACAAGTATTTTGTGACCTGTTTTTCATCACTAACTTCACTCTAACATTTCTCCAAACTGAAAATGAATGTTGATTTTTAAAGCTTGTATTTGTGATTTTACAAAACAAAAATTAATCAAAGACTACGTACTCATAGTGCTTTTATGTTCCTTCTAGTTTTGGAAACAATAGTGCTTTACTTTCCAACTCCAGATGGCACTGTGGTCCTTAACACTACCCAATTGGGGGAGAGTTGATGGATTGCAAAAGCATCCAAGCTCCTGAAAAACAATGGCTTTCTTGTTTTATGAGAAATCAGCTGCTAATAGTTTTCCAGTGCAGATGTCCTATTTTACTTTCAGTTCGGTGAAGGCTGGGCTAACAAATGGGAGTTTATATGCCTGAGATACAACTTGTTGTGGAAGAAAGGGCTCGCTTGTCTGTACTTGCATGAGGTCACAAGGGTAGTAGCTCTTGCCACCACCAGCAAAACCTAACGCAACACACGCTATTGCAGAATGAAGGGAGAAGCTCTGCTGTTGCACAGCTCTTCCTATTCACAGTGACTAATTCCATCTCTGTACAATTGGTAATTCTACTTATAAAAGTGTATTTTCAAGGATGGAGTGTAAACTATTGAAGTAATGAGGTTATCAGTAGCTTTTCTAGGGAAACCCATAGACTTTACTGTTTGAAAGACATTGTTTGCCATTTCATGTTATCACTTAGACTATTACAAAAACGTCTACAAAATCTTCCTTCATGTTAATCCTTTGAGAACTTAGGAGTAGGATGTTCCTATATTTGTTTAATCATACAGACTCATCTATACTGCATCTTTTCTTACATATTAATTTTTCTTGAGATTCTATCCCCTTATTTTTTATAGTCTTCTCAACTCTTAACTTTGTAGAAGTCTGCCTGACACCTACATTGTCCTTCCTAGATTATTCTCTTAAGTTTCCAATTTTGTATAGAGTAATTTCTAAAAACTTGCAACCTGACCTGTGGACCCAATTAAAGTTCCCAGCCTCTACTGCACAATCATTAAACCATTGCTCAACCCAAGTCTGATTAACATCAGTGGCTCTTCTGTGCATTTCATCCAACAGAATTCTGGAATTTGCTCCACAGGCCCACGAATTTCCCATAGGCCATGATATCCCTTTTGATTCCAAGCAAAACTCAAAAGAGTTTACATGGGTTCATTTGCAAGCTATTATAATTTTAACCCAAGTAAATCCTTTCCTGTAAATTAATGAAGTAACTGAAGATATATAGAAAGGGCAGGCTATTTGTCATACATCTTCCAGCAACGATGACTCTTTAATTACAAAGACATTATGAAAGAGGAGGAGGTCAAGAGAGAGAGATGACTGCTTTTAACAGGCAGGCCCTTAAAATAGTTCTCTGAAGCACCATATGGAACCCTTTTCCAAAGCCACCAAAAATGCACACACACCTGCCCCCACACACAGCAGGTATCCTTAAGTTCCCCCTAGATTTATGAAATATTAGTGTATTTGTCATGCTAGTTGTGGTAAATGAGTAGCCATAAAACTAGACAAGGCAGGATGTCCTACATATGTCCTACAATAATGATGCCTCTGAAGACTGACAACCTGTACAGCACCTGCTTTCGTTCCACAGCTCTGTAGCTCTTAATTTTCTTCACCATCCTCAAGTTGCAGAAGGACAGTGGTGGCTCCTGATAGCATTAGAGTACATAACTGATATGTTATTGCGTATGTGACACAGCGGATAAGCATTTCTTCTTTTAGAATGTGTTCGTGTCCATTCTAGGTCTTTTGAATAAAACTCAGAAAATGTCCCCAAATCAATTTTTTAAAATTCAAAAGAAACTTTAATTTAAGAAAACTGTTCCCAAGCAAAATTTATATGCATTGTATTTACAGTTTTGCTGCTGACTAGATAGTATTTACATTACATGTAACACATGATCTTTCCCTTGCATTAGTCACACTTAAAAGTGCTCCACTTGGCCTTTAGACTGAAACCAGTGGCAGAGGAGACAAGAGAGAAATTTCTGAAAACAAGTCTTTTGTGTATAACCATGACACATATGATTAATTAAAAAAAAAAAAATAATCTAACCTGAAAGGAACAAACCAAAGCAATGTTGTCACATCATTAGGAAAACAAAATTGCCAGTAGAAAGAATGCACATTTTCTGAAGAATGACATACAGGGTGGTGAGAAACTTTATCAGCTGCAATGCTAAGGCTGTACTAAGATGAACAGAGAGCTAGGTAAAAGCCATGACAGCTACAATAACAAGCAGGGCTTGGCTCAGCAGGCACCAGCATTTTCCTAGTGCATATTCTTCTGTCATCCTGTCTGCTGCAGCAGAACTTCATTCCCTCTTAATCTGAAGGCAGAAGATGAAGGAGGAAAATGAAAGCAAGCCAGGCCAGCATCCCTGAAGCTTTTCTAAAATACCTACTGCTCTTTCTCTTTGCACCTTCTCAACCTGCAGCCTCTGTGGCAATGCTGTGTGCTGATGTGGGAGGAAGATGAGCACTACTCAAAGCACCTTTGGCAACATTCTGTTTTTAAAAAAGCTTTTGGGGGTGGTGTGTCTCCCCAGATCTAGTTACGTAAAGCAAAGCATGTTCTAGGTACCATATTGCCAAAGCTGCTGCTCAGCCAATGAGCAACTGCACACCTACACGCAACTGTCTGGCTACTGATTCACACCAGTAGCAAGGTGGATCCCTCACACACCTTCACAATTATGTGCTTGCTGGGGCAGCTGCAGGGTTAAACTGTCTCATGCACTTAAAGAGGTTGCAATTTGGGGTTTTTTTTGCTTTCTCTACATGCTCAGAAAGATGTAAACTGTAACACATGGCACATGAGTGGTGTCAGCCTCTGACCTATTAAAAGAGAATCAGCAACAGTTGCTTTTCTGATTGAGAACCTCACCGTGGCATGGGCAGTTGCATCAGACAAACATGTCTGATGTCTTCTGTGTCATAATCTATACTTACTCTAAACCTGTTTGGAATTAAATTGAAATGTTGCAAAATGTTATTTGATGCATTTTACAAAACACAGATAGGAGACTGCATCTGAGGAAAATAAAGAATGGAAGTAGTACCTATAGACAGTATAGCCTCGCAGAACTGAAGCAGGAGAATTCAACATTGGATGGAACATAATGGAAACTGGTCTGCACAGAAGTTGGTTTGTGTTCTAATTATTGTCTTGCAGAAACCTATTCTGCCAGTTCCTTTGTGGGCCATCTAGCCCTCTCTATGTCTGCTGGGGAAAAAGGTGCGGGACTTCTATAAATGTTTCTTCACTGATTTAAGCCTAAATATGGTGGGGTTTTTTGTTTTATTGATTTTTTTAACAAGTACTACTCTACTGCTGAGCAGCCTCATATTTCATTTTTTGCTTCCACTCAACCTGCTGCCAGATGAGGGCTCGGTGTGGGAGATGTGGCTTAATATTAAATGCAGAAGCAGCAGTATCCCAAACAACCATGGATGCGGGGGATCAGAGTCCTTTCACTCTCAGCTTTCAGAACAAAGCAGCAGCATTTATAAGATCACACAAAATTTCAAGTCAGTTAAAACTACAGTTCCTAGAGATGGCTCCAGAGTTTTACTCTGCAATACTTGCCTTTTTTTCTAATAAACTGTTTGCACATATTCACTGCTCTCTTTGAAAATCTGTTTTTGCAGAAATAACAATTTTGGCTTTTATATTTTTCCACTGACTGTCTTCCTTCCTCTTAAGGGAACAATTCATCCTCCTCTTTCTGCCAAAATGCAATGATTGGTAGCAGTGCTGAATTTTTTAAATATACCTTTTTTGTTACAGCCATAGCTGTGCAGCCAGATTTATAAAGCTCTTAGGATAGTGACACATTCGTATTTTTTAATGGGAAAATAAACATGTTAAGGTTGAAGTTTTATGGTTCACCACATTAAATAGCCAAACTTCTCATTTTGACTCATCCTAAAACTCTCTACACTCACCACTAATGCAAGTTTTTGTTATCTATTACCTGCTTTATCACTACAAAAATAGTGTCTTTGGACATTGCTGGCAGAGATCATTCTTAGAAAATTATCATATTGTTGTTATTTCTTCAGATCTGGGCTGACATTTCAAACATCCCATCCCATTTTCTTGAACAAGCAGACCACACCATTTTCAAAAATTAATCCAAGGAAAATGGCCAACCAAGGGAGCATTCGATTCAAATTCAGTGTAACTGCAAAAGAAAACAGAACAAATTTATCTTAAGACGATCATAGAAATCACCTGAGAATTCATATTAATTTGTATGTATAAGAAATTACACAAGTCTGTTAAAAGTCTGCATTCCAAAGCCATGCGTAAAATTAACATGAAATTTTCATTTTCCAGGCACACAAAGAATTCTGTTTTATGTTTCAATGATCTATGATGAGTTGTCTCCAATTCTAACTGATGGATCAGATGGATATAATACAGCATATACAAAAAGATGATGGTGAGATAAGAGGTGCTTTTTCTTTTTTTAATAAGGCATTTTGTTTCATTCACTTTCTATTAAAGTCTAAATAACACAGTTTTAGTATAGAGCTCTTTCAGTCACATAACTGATACTGATTAAAAAATATGCCTTCTATAACAGCTGCATTCTCTCACACACATTCTATACAAATAATGCTGTAAATAAAAAGGAAAAACGTACCTCTAATTGCCTGAGAGTTTGATATCAAGACAAACACTTTTATAAATGCAAGGCACAAAGGCGTGTAGTCATGTTCCCAAATAACAGCTGGAATTAGCAAAAGCTTTCCATAGCTGGACAACAGCAGTGCTTTGAGAAGTAAAATGAAGTCAGACTTTGTTTTCAGCATGTCGAGTCTCATCCACCATAAGGTAATAAAAATGCCAATCAAAAATGAAGTTTGTTCTAAGAGGAAATAAGACAAGTTGGAAAGAGAGAAGGAAGCACCAAAATCGAGACCTTTCTTGGATGAATTTCAGTGACATACACAAATCTGAACATGTCCTCCATCTCTTTTGTTCATTTTAATAGGCAAATGTTACTATTATTTACTTAAACTAAATCAGTATCACGACATTCAGAATAATTCTATCACAGAATTCTATCTGTAGGATTGTCATACTCATCATTTCTGAAACCAAACAGCACAGGAAGTTTAGTGTAAGAACCTCTTTACTTTTCCTTTTTAACAAAAGGAGAGGGTTTTTTTTTTTTCCAACTGTCTGTTAGCCTGTAAAACAAAATCAATACTTGTCTTCTTCGAAAAGGTCACCAGCAATGAACTCTTTCCATCCAGCATGAGAAAGAACACTAAGGTGAAAGTATCATTGAGGTGTTAAGACTTTTTTTTGACACTGCGATCCTGTGTAACACTGATATCAATGCAGATGTCAAAATGACTCTCACAACGTCTGTAATAGGTGAATTACTACTGAAAACTAAGTTCCAACTTTTTTACTGACCTGCTATGAAAACCTACTTAGAGCAACATTAGAAAATAAATGACTGAAGTTAAATTCTGAATGTCTAAGGGAAGTATTAGTTTTAGTCTGCAGGCTTGATTTAAACACTTATCACCAGAAAAAGTTTGAGAGAAGTATTAACCAAAATAAAAAGAAAAACCTCCCCCCCTTCAAACACAGTCTTGGAGCACCAAAGTATTTACCAGTGATGACACTGCTCTGTATTTTTGTGTATTCATTTAAAAAAAACCCAAAGAGATGTACCTTTTCCCAATTATTGTTTACTTCTGTAAGGATCATCCTTAATGTTGGATCACCTTAATAAATAATAAACCTTGAAGTCAACATGAAATACAGAATAAGGCTAAGCTCTACTTTGGTCTTCAAACTATGTAAATGGACTCAAATAAAGATTTCTCGATATTGCCACTTTTCAGTATTTTGATATCTAATGCTGATCATATCAGTCTGAACTGTAATTTAGATCAAAATATGCATCTGCATTAAATGAAGGCAAATTAGAGAGTATGTATATAATCGTTTAACCATACTGGGTTGGACATGACATCCATTCTGTGCTAATTTTTGCCATATGGGCTTGTTGAAAGACTCATGAAGTTATTTAATGCTTAAAGAGTAGATTGTGACATGAACTAATCATTGATCTTACCTAAAGAAGCTATACCAAACATTCTATAAAAATCCCATTCCTTGGCATATCTGATTAAGTCATCAGGATCTATATTTTGGCTTGAATCCTGTAGTTGCAACCACCTGAGATAAGCTTCGCAGAGCAAACAAAATATGCAGAGCTTCCCATGAATCTGGTAAGTGAAAGAACAATAAAAGCATTCCTATTAAATCAGCATAAATTAAAGTATTAGTATAAAATTGGTATTTAAAATACATTTCAACATCTCTACACACAAGCTCTGTAGGTTTATTATGTTTGTTCAGAAATATATGCAAATTACTTATGTTGAGCCACGGGTTTAGCACATCCTTTTAACATCAATTAAAATGATAAACAGAGAGTGTAGAAAACTGCATGAACAATTCCATATAGAAGCAGGTGTGTAACTAGTTTCTAAAGCCTGCTCTATCCTTTTTTAAATTGGGAAGGCTGTTTCAGTTCGGAATATAAAAACAACATTATGCCATAACTAGTAGAATTGTACTATTAAAAATTTCAGTTTACAGGCAACTACTCCATTCAGTGAATTGGTTTAAATAGCCTCATTTGTCTTTTTCCCTGGGACAATCTACATTAGAAGAAATTGGTAGTGTAGTTACGCCAAAAACATTTTTTAGTTCAGATAAGGGTGAGGTACCAAAAATAAATGGAGCTATATAACCAAACCAAACAAAATATCCTCTGAAGTGACTGCAAAAATGATGTCATGAGGGCCCAGAGTTAGTGTGTTTTCACATTAAACAGTCTATAAGCCAGTGTGTATGTGGGGTGAATTCTGATTTTATAGAGATTTAAATAAATTGATGCAATTTCTGTGCGTGGCTTCTACTTTTTCCATTAGAGACTAGTTATGACAATTGCATATACATGCACAGGCTGAGCCAGTTTACAGTTCAACTCAATTTATCTGAACAGATGAAATTTCCACAGATGGAATACTTCTTGCAGAAGCCTCATGAAAAACATAATTACTAGTCTCCAGAAGCACTGAATTAATTAAAAATCTTTAGTCAGATTTATGCCTGAAAGACAAGGGGGGCATATTTATCTACATTGCTTAACACTGGACTGGCCAAGAGGCATCAACACAAACACAGCATACACTTATGCCTGGATAGTTTGCTCTAGATTAGCTTCCCGCTCCTGGGAAATCAATCCTTAAACTAAAAATACACAATGTTGTCAGAAAAGCTATACCTCTCCACTCCAGACTGGCCAGCACAACTAGGCTGACTATGTAACTACATCAACAATGCTTTATGTGAAAGCCACTATCTTTTGCTATAGTTTTGAGGGCATGATTAATTACTCAGGAAGAAACTAATGAGAAATTAGTACAGTAGGTTTAATTGGCACACTATTGTTAATATGGTATGTTATACTACTATAGCTCATGGAAGAAAGAATTGTTTCCAACAGAAATTTAATTTGAAATAAATTGGAAATTAGATCTTTCTCTTCCAATATAGTTTAGCACATCATCCTTTTAACATCAATTAACATGACAGACAAATTAGAGGGGTAGAAAATGGCATGAACAATTCCATACAGTTCCTTCTCTTCTCTTTAACATGTAAGATGACTGGCTGCTATATTTGCTGGTATTGTGGCATTACTACTGTGGAGACAGTAACTTTCTTAGTAACAACTGGAGTTTGAGATTGATTTCATGTGTTCTATTCATGATATTAACTGGTTCAGCTTGCCTTGTGGAAGGGCAGGAGGAGAACAATCTCTAAAATAATCAACTTGCCAAATGTAAACAGATCTTTAACCAAAAAAAGTCACAGGGTAGGGGCATAGCAACTTACATTTATCTTTGTATTGAAAAGAATGTGCCTGTATGCTTGTGCTTTACATAAAATAGCATTAATCAAGATGATAACAGGATCATACTCAATATATTTGTCCACAGGTTTCTGGCAGGATTTCTGAAAGTCACAAATGAAAAAGAATTAGGGGGGGAAAAAGCAAGAGTTTATTAAATGTTCCCCTAATTTTAGTAGAACTGCATAAACCCAAACTGGATATTCAATTCTTGTTAGTCTCTCCTTAATGTAATCTTCATTTTCAAAAGGTTTTTAATCCATCCAGAAAAATTGTTTCACCTCCCTTGACACTACAGTTGACACACTGATTTCCCTTATAAAACATAAAGATACATTATCAATTTTTACAGGCTTCAGATTAACAAGGATAATAAACTATGCAAGGATGTACTTAGTTATTGCTCTGTGCCTGACAGATGCAAAAATACACACTACCTTCCCAAGACTCAAGAAATGCACCAGTACCTTGTTAAAGATTAACTGATCATGGCTTGTCTACTGGGTATTTTAGAGGGTTTTTTTTGTAATTTTTTTAGAAGGAAAATTAATTTCTTCTATCACTTCCTTCTTTTCAGAGATGCTTTATCCTCCTATCCTACTTTTTCTTCATTTCAAGAAGACAGCAAATGTTTTTTGCTGTTGGATTGTTCTTCCATACTGGTCCAGATGTTCCAACTGATTTTCTATTATTGAACAAACACCAATTTATTTGGAATATGGATAATGCAGTTTCACACATAGATACAGCCAGAGTCAGAAGTTGCTACTAAACAGCGGTAAGACACTAGACCACTACTTCTCCAATACATCTGCTGGTTGCTGCTGTGCCTACTAGAGAGGTTGTTTTACCTAGACCACTGGGAACTGCTTGTCATCAACCCCCTTCATATTTATTGACGTACCAGCATGGGTAATGGCTCCTTGACTAAGGCTACTATACTAACTGTGAACAGGACAGTTAAATAACAGTCTTACAAAAGGCTCATCTAGCAGACCTGAGGAGGAAATAACTTCTAGTAGAGAGCTGAGGAGCAGCAGCAGTTGATCACAGCAAGGACTTCAGCTCTAGCAGTGCACTTAGAGAAGGGTGCTCACCTGCAGGTCAGTTTTCTCCTCCTGCTCACCCTCCACTTCAGCTACTTGCTTCCTCCAACCGGTCCTCAGCTAATCCCGCTCCCCTGGGCTGTCTCATTAGCTGCCATGCTTAGAGTACAACAGTTGTAGAAAAGATCTCAATTTCCATTTTTATGAGTGCATGGCTGTGCACTATCAGAAGAGAAATCTATGCACTCAGCTTTCTGAAATGCTGTAAATCAAAAATGCATCATTAGACAACACACACCTACAAACTCCCAGGAAAGAACAAGGTTTTTTCAATTTTACAGGGATTCCTTGTGTCCTAAGTTAACTTTGCCTTGCTATTTACCAGAATTATTATAGGAGAATTTGAGAATACAAGTTTTCACTAGCAAATTATTGAAAAACGTTACTGTCAATCCTGTCTCAAAAGAACCTTCTAAGACCGTTTGAAGTTTTAAAAGGCAGGCATTGTTTACGCCAGCACTGGATGCACAGGGGATCACTCCACCTAATGTGCATACGCTAAACCAAAAAAGTTCAGCCTTTATATACCTTTAAAACATGAATCTTCATACATTTTCCAAGAAGTCTCTGCCTTTCCACCTATCTACTACATTTACATAATGTTGGCATTGCAAAACTACACTATGCATGTACGGGGGTCCCAGGTGGTCATCAGTGGCCATTTGGGGAGTTATCCCCCTACTCCTTTTTCCCTTTTATGGTCATGAGTCTTTTGAGGACAATTTCTTCTATTTGGATGTTTCCCAACTCTGTCATCCAGCCAAGTTATCCACCCTGTTTGAGCAATTCTGCCAGGATGTATCTATTCTCAAGGTCAGGATATCTTCTCTGTAGATCTTTAATCAGTAAGGCCTTGTTAAACACAAACATTGCCTGGTAGAAGAATGTCTTAACATTTCCCCCTCTGAGACTTCTAAAGTAAGATCTCTTTGGGAGACTCACCTAGACTGCATAATTCTGATAATATTCTTGACTTCCAGGTATACACAACTGGATACAACATGACCACATAAGGTATAATGGAATGCTTCTTTTATCACTAATTGTTACAGGCCTCAACTTGCAGGCACCAACTGCTTGCAGGCATCAAAAAGTCCAACATCCATATCAAGAAAAACATCCAAACAAATGCATAAGTTGAATAGAGTGTCTAAGGACTGTTGCTACCACTAATCAGTGTTTCTTGGTCCAGGTCAAGAAAAAAACCCAACTCATTTGGATTAGAAAAGAAAATACTGTGTATGACAGTACACAGGTTAGAGGTAATGAATTAAACAATTGACTCAATTAACCAACAGGTTGATAGGTCTAAAATTAAAATGAGTGAGATGGAAGAAAGGACATAATTAACAGAAGACCACAGCTACTGGATTTAATGGTGTGAAAAGAAATTGGAAGTATAATTAAAGGCAGTGTCTTGCTTCATTTCTTTCTGCAGGGAAATCATGAACAGATATTTTTATAGGTGGTAATTTACATATGTCAAATCTCTGGGTTGATGTAGCACAGGAAAACATTTTTTTTTATAGGCTTATTCACACAAGCACTGGACAAGCATACACGAAATAAGATTATTTTTGAACACGATGTCTGTCATAAAGGTTAAATGAAGGATGTCCTACATACCCCTGGATTTATTATGCTCTCAAATTTTCCTACAACAGAACATTTTTTGACCAGGATCAAAAATATTTCTGAGAAGAATAAAGAATGATCTTTTCAAGTGGAGTGTCCCAACCAAACACTGATCAAAAAACTTGCAGTTAAGACATACTGAAAAATTTTCACTGACAGCTGATGTGAATTTTAGACAATTAAAATATATGATACCAACCCTCCAGGCAAAATCAATGATACAGAAATTCTACTGTATAGATATATAAGGGGACTGCTACAAATGAAAACACAAATAGTGATGTTACCCATAAAATGGGTCTTCTGTTCCACAGCTTCTGGCAGCCACAACCCAGCCTTCTGCAGCTGTGAGAATGATGTTTAATTCAGTATTTCAGCACCACCAAACATTAAAGTATCCTATTTCTCTTGTGTTACTTCAACAGGAAAAGAAAATCTACGGATCACAAAAGAGTAGCTATTTTCAAGGACTTTCACACATAGACATTTGTGCCTGCCTGTCTTCTAGAGCTAGATGAACTCCCTATTCTTACTATACTTTATTTCTGTTTGAGTCTCAACTGTATGAAGGAAAAGCCTCTGTGCTTATCCAGCCACTGACGTAATCAGCATGAGTTTATTCAGGAACTTGAGACCTACAAACCACCTTACTGCAAAAGACTCAGGTGTGCACTGCCAGAGACTATTTGGACAAAATGAAGATGATACTTGATACACCGTGAGAATGTTACAGAATTAATAGACCCTCTAGGATGAATTTTTTTCCATACCTCGATTTTTAAAAATTTTTTCCTGCTGTACTACTAAAACATCTGACACCAGCCTTAAGTGCCTTGGAAGGAAACTTGTGACTAGAGCCTGACTTCAGCAAAATCAATGCAAGCAAGGGTTAATGCAGTTTAAATACACATACTTCTGTCTAACTAGATAGCTTTATCTAGTTAAACTGATGTAACTTTATAGATATTGATCCTTACTAACACTTTCAGAGAAGATCAGCATGAGCAGCTCATCTATGGAGGAGTGCTTGCATGCTTATTATTAAAATTTTAGTCAGGCAGTTCAGAGTGAACTACAATACTGGTGCTCAGATCTCATTCCCAATTGCAGTTCTGCACAGCTCTAGTCTATGGCCTGTTCAGCACGACTGCAGAAAGCACATCTTTAACAAAACTGAATTTTTTTAATCTTTCCACCTTCTTGAAGAAAAGCCTCAGTTATCATAACGAGCTCTAAAATTGACAGAAAGAAGTAACCGGATTTCTCTGTTTTTAACCAGTTTTTAATTTCTTCTTTGAATATGTAACTAACATCAGAAACTGTAAAAAACTGTCATTTTTCCTTGGAAAAACAGACATTACACTGATTGAATGGTACTTTCAGATTATGTTGCAGAAGAGAAAGTGCAAGGCACCATTCCTATTTACAGGTCTTCTAAATTGGTAAATTTAAGGAAAATTATGAATGTTTGAAACTGACAGACAGAAATCCAACTGATACTCTGCTCCCCTAAAAAAGGGTGTTGAAAGTATTTCAATATTCTAATTAATTTCAATGGATATTAGTTTTGGAATTGTTTGACTAATCAAGTATTTAGGAATATTTGACTACATTTGCTTGTTGTTTCAAAAAAAAAGTCTTCAATTTTAATAACTTAGAAATTTGCTTAGTTATCTTAAGAAAACATATTTTTAAAATGAGCAAAGGCAGCTTTAAGAAAAAAAGAAATCTCCAAAGGCTAGTACAACCACGTTCTTCATAGTGTAGTGTATCAGATTCATTCTGATCAAAACAATCCACAACAGTTAAGCAAGGTAACATGCTTTAACATTTCAGTTGTATTAAATAAGACAAAAGAAGTACTGAAATGTTAATTCTGACTACATGTTTATCAGCCTTTTATAAAACACTACTCAAAAGATACACCTCTTCTTTGTTCATCAAAGATACTCAACTGCGAACACAGTTCACAAATATATGCCAAATACAACACAATCTACAAATATTTGAGGAAATACTAGTGTCACTAAACAGCGAAGTTCCTAAAGTATATGAACATGACATTTTTAGAGTGCTCTCTCCAACATTAAAACTAACTGAATTTGTAAGTAAAAGTATTTCAGGATGAGCGTGGCAGAAGGGGAAAATCTTCTTGAACAGGAAGCCATAGGACACGACTGAAAAGAAAAATATACAGTGAATAACCAAGCTTCACCCTGAACTAAAAATACCATGAAAACCACACCAGGAATATGTTTGCAAATCTCTGGACATTAGAAACACCAGTGAAACAGTCTGATTTTAATACTCCTTTCTCCTGGGTTTGGAGTTTGGCGTTTATGCTGGACTATGTATACAGCAAATTTTAACATTTACATAGCTTCAACATGAACACAGGTCCATTTACATAGGTTCATAGGGGAAACAAGCATGGACCCAATCACCTTGCAAGAGTGCCCTTGATCCCAGTTGCACCTTTAAACAATAAAATGTAATTAGCTGTACTGCTTTCAGTTATGGATTCTTTATTAGGGACGCGGCTAAGTGTCATAAGCAGCTGAAAACCAAAACAGCCCAGTTGCAGATGCATTCCACTTCAGAAAACTGAAATTAAAAATAATGTTTTATAATTTTTCTGACATGATACATTTTCTAGCAGTGAGTTGGTCTGTAGATTGAGTTATGTAAATAAGAAAAACAACATACTTTATCTTCCAGGATCTTTGTACTCTTGGCAGATTCTTCACCTTACCACATAACTGCTTTTCATTCAAAGCATTTACAGTCTCTCTTGCCTTGCTGCAATAAAAGAGCTTTTCAATTATTTTTTAATTGCAGAGAAGCTAAATGAAGTGTGCGCTGCTCAGGCAATTTGGCTTTCTTATTACAAAACACAAGGGGATCCTGACTGAGCTCTACATATTGCAATGAATAATTTCTTTCCCTTTGTCAGGGTCTGGAACAATTAACATTTTTTAAACTTTATTTTTAAACACGACAACATATATGTAATTTAAAACAAAATTTTTTAAAATTTGCATGTTTTCTTTCTGTTTTTGAATAAGTCAAGTTTGCTAATTTCCTTTTATATTCATTGCACTTTTACTGCAGAGTTTATTCCAGGTTAGACCAATATGGGTTTTTTTCCCCTACAGGATGAATACTATAGTGGTAGTGTTATCTGAACAGTATTTGTTGTTACTATTGTTAATGGTTGGTTTGTAACATATTCAGGGAAGATTTGCTGCGTTATTTAGAGATCATTTAAGTTTTAAGGATCTCAATTAACAAAAATCTCATCCATAAAGAACCACTTAGGCTTACTTTCACCATCACTTCTGGTTTGGAATAGGGAAAACATAAGCACATTCACAGCACAGGACTGGAACCAGACCCACAAATTGCAAAGCGACCACCAGAAGTCGTCACCTTTGTTGGAGGCGATCCTAACAAGCTTGCACACCCCCCCAACACATCCTGCCACCCCCCAGTTATCACAATGAAGAAAAAGCATATTGAACATGTCTCCCTGAGGAGGTGAGTTTCATCAGAATTTTATTACCAATTTTTAAGTACCTTTAAGTTCTTTTTAAGGAGCAATAGTCCACCTGTCTCATGTAATGGCACTTCCCAAGCAAAATATATGCAGGATGAGAAGAGGACTCGTTCACTAAATTTGAATCTCGAGCAAGAAAGAATGCACAATACCAGAGGTCTAGGCTATGCTTCTGCTGAAACTGGCCTTGATTAAACAAAACTGACTAAAAACAAGATATAGAACTTGAAGAATTTGAGGCAGTTAGCCAACTTGAAGAGCTTTTAACAGAAGTCATGACCTTTCCATCCCAAGTTTCATGTTATTGTGTGGACTTCTATGTTTGACAGAAGGTTTCTTTAATTTCTTCAGTATCCGTTGCAAATTTATTTTGAGTGGATAGTAATACTTGTGAGGTCTTTAATGCTTGCTTGCACTAAAATTACAATATGGAGCTCAAAGAAACTTTTAATTATCTTAAGAGCAATAACAAATGCTGCAAGAGCTAAACTGAAGCAGTACCATCAATATTAGACTGAATTTCGAAACTTGTGTTCAATATTGTGGGCTGGAAACAGATGTTCCCTAATGGAAGCTTCTAGTATTTGCCTCTGGAAAAAATCCATTCTTCTCCTCAATGGTTTAATACCAAAACACAAAATCATGGTATTTTGCTTAGGCATTCAAATTTAAATCTTCCACCTGAAAATCACGCCCAGATCAGGTTAAACACATCCTAAAAATAAATGTAGGACTAGATAGAAGATGCTGTTGGGAGAACTTAGCTTCTTCAACCTGAAGATGACGGTCCAAAAGGTGCTCAATGACAAGAACATCCTGAGAATGTCAAAGACTTTTCAGATGCAGATTTATTACTTTATCAAGGATAACTTTAAACTAAGACTGGGGCAAGTGTATGGGTCAGTATAAAACAGTGATGATCTTGGCAATGTTCTGTGTGTTCCTAATTCTCTGGAGCCCTTCAGTGTTACTATATCACGTGGAAAAAATGTTGGGGTATTGGTTTTTTTTCCTTAATATGTTAGTATTTTCATGTACTACTTGAAATTGGGAATGACACACAAATATCCCAAAGCTTTTTAACAAAAAAATGATCAAGACAATGTCCAATGACCTCACTTTGAGTACCACTATACAATCTTTATATGTATTTTTCACTGTTTCTCTCAAGCTGCGATGGAGTAGCAGTACTTAATGCTCTAATTCCACAAAGACAGATGAAAACTGTTCTCAGGCTGGATGATCACACTTTCTAATCTCACCTCAGACCTTCAATTTTTCTTAACTACCTTCAGCTTTTCACAAGTTTTTAGACGTCTACACTCTTTAAGTTTTATAAAGACCTGATACAAATGATTTTTCATACCGGTAAGTGGGATCTTCATATTTTCTGAAGTGGAGAAGATTTCTAAGGTATCATTATTTTCAGGTTAAGATGAATCATAACACGGACAAACTCATCATTACACTGCTCATGAAAGTTTGTGAAAGGTATCAAATGACATTCTGTACTTGACTATTTTTTGTTGTCAGTAGTGTGATGCTGACCAACTTTCCAGGTCTCTGGCACAGCATTGCCTGCATGAAGTAGAATGCCTGCAGAGGGTTAGTGCCGTGATAAAACTATCCTTCCAGATTAAAAGGAAAAAGTAAAACAGGAATTGTCCTACTAGAAAGCATGAGGTCTTGGTAGCTGGAGACAACAGCAGCGCTTTCCTGCAGTATGCATCTAGATAAAGCTGAATTCGTATCAGTTTAATTGAAGGATCTTTTGATCTTGGCAATCTTCTAACATTCTCATCTCCACTTTATAAACCATGAGCCATGTTTCTTATTAACATGCTTTGTATTGCCGTTCCTCATGTGGACCGCTCTGACTTCCTGAGTGGCCAAATATGGAGAGAAAGGCTTACAGATATGACACGCACCACCACATAAGAGCAACTAAGACTAAGAGTGAAACTGAACCATGATAACCCACAACACAGATTGAGGAAACAGGCTGGTAAGAGTAAGTAAAAAGTGGTACCAATCTGGATCTGCATGAAGAAAGGTGGGTGAAATTCCAACTTGCTATGAACATGTGATTTTTTGCTTTTTCTTTTACTCTGTTCTTTAGTCTTTTTGTAAGAGCTTAGTGCTTGTGATGAACACAGCAACTGGGACTTAAGTCTTTGATTCTACATGGGATGCCACAGCTCCAGAAGAGCAGGATCTTCAGTCCTCAAATGGTTAAATTCTAAGAGGAACGAGTGCCATCTACTGGCTCCCATTTTGCTTTAGAGATTATCATACTCAAATTAATAACCATAATTGATGACCTGGGTTTACAAGATGTGGTAAATCTTAAGTGATATGGCTGCAGCCATAAGATTTACACTTGTTCTTTTGTATCCAACTTGTCCTTGATTTCAAAGATGAGTTTGAAGCTCCATATGAAAGGGCTCCAAGGAAAACCGTTTCCATTTTTATCATGTAACAATGATGAATTTTGATTACATGATTTGATTACCAGTGATTTGATGTAGTTCATATCCACTACTAAACATGACACACTATACTAAAAAAAAAAGCAACTAAAAATCAATTTTTCCTTACAGCAGGCATGTCTAAAACCAGCAGAAATCAATCGCTATTACCTTGTTTGTTGTCCTGGCTTTGGTTGGGATAGAGTTAATTTTCTTTCTAGTAGCTCATACAGTGCTGTTTTGAAGTCAGTGTAATAAAGTTGGTAACATACTGGTGTTTTACTTGTTGCTAAGTAGCCCTTTATACTAAATTAAGGAATTTTCAGTTTCCCACACTCTGCCAGCAAGCAGGTGCACAAAAAGCTTGAAGGGAGCATGGCCAGGACAACTGACCTGAACTAGCCAAAAGGATATTCCATACCACAGAATGTCATGATCAGTATAGAAACTGGGGAGAGTTGGCTGGGAAGGGCGGATTGCTGCTCAGCCATCAGTCAGTGGGTGGTTAGCAACTGCACTGTACATCACTTGCCTTTTCTTGGGCTTTATTTCTCTCTCATTTTGCTATATTTATTATCATTACAATCATTGTGACAATATTTTATTATTGTTATTATTACTGTTTATATTTGATTTTATAATTTTTCTTAGTTATTAAACAGGTCTTATCTTAACCTGTGAGTTTTACTTTTTCTTTCCAATTCTCCTCCCCATCCCACTGGGAGGGGGGAGAAGTGAGTGAACAGCTGCGTGGTGCTTAACTGCTATCTGGGGTTAAACCATGACATTTGTCTTTTACCTAAGAAAGCTGCTGATCTCTCCAGTTTCTGAAATGTCTGCAGAGATTTTTGTGTACATTTTCAGCTGGCTTATGCTCTATAACAACAAGCCATTTTAACCAACTGCTGGGCTGAGAAAAGAGAAGGATGTGAATTAGATCTTTCTACTGTCATCAGTAATTTGTACATATCTTGCTTTCATGGCCTCTTATTGATAACAGAAGCTGAGATCTAGCAGGTACATCTTAGAGCTTGAGCTAACCAATATTTCCCCAGATATAAACTGGCCACAGACCTCTATGATCCAGTTGTCTGTGATCGCTATTTTTGATCTAAGAAATACTTGAATGACTCAAAGTTACAAAGTCATGAAGGAATTAATCACAGGTTTCATACAAAGCTTTCTGGTCATCTGTTACATTTATAGCCTCATGCTTAGTAAGTTAACCCACCTTCTATCAGCATTCTCAAAATGCCAAGGGCTACAAAACTGGGGAAAACAATGACAATGGAAGTTTGAATGACTTCTAATTCCTTACAAAATAAAAAAATATTCAGCAATTCAAGCACAAGGTTTCCCAATTTTATAAGGAGCAGACAGGATGTTGTGAAACACAATCTAAGATAAAATCAAAGGCTTAGTCAAGATGTATTTGCGGATCCCTCCATTCC
>NW_020799097.1:79485631-79645065 GCF_003259725.1 Athene cunicularia
CGCTGACCCGGCCCGGGGCGGTGCGGGGTCGCGGCGGCGGGAGGGCGGGTCGGCTCCGTGCTGTTCAGCTGACTCATACCGAGGCATCGTCTGCGTAAACTGCGCCCCCGAGTAGCGATGTGCCGTTCGTTGTGTGGTGTGGTGCGGAGCGGAGACCGCCGCTGTGGCCCTGAGGGGAGGGAGATCTGTCGCCCCTTGAACGGAGAAGGTGTGGAGCCGTAGTGTCACGCAGGAGGACTCCTGTTGTCCCAGTCGCCAACCTGCTGCTAAGTCTTAACTGCTGGACTCTGCGTGCTTTTTGATCTCTGCATGCAGTAGTATGTAGACATGCCAGCACCTTGTGCTCATGTTACTGAGTTGAATATGGCTTGATTAATTGTCAGCTACAGTTACGTGTATTTTGCTGATGAACTGGATGCGTTCTTTTATGAGCCCCAAGTTCAGGTAGCAGATCTGGTATTTTTCAGGTTAATAGGTGGCTTGTAACACAAGTGCAGTTAAAACTGTCTTTATGTGATTAAGTATCTCTTGCATCAGGATCATGTGGTTTAAGTAATCTGTTACGATCTTTAATCATGAGCGTGATATGAATGTGCTATACAGAAACGCCAGTCTGAATCACAAGGTGCAGGTAATACAGATGAAGAAAAAGTTTTACCAATTCAACGAAGTATAGACACTCAGTTACTTATATGAGAATAACCAATGATGTTTCGTGACTGCTTTGTTGTCTGCAGGATTTTATATTTTTTCCCCTTATTTCATAAAGTCTGTGCTCATATCAACAATTTCTGTGGTCCCTAAGGACAGTATACAGCTAGTGTCATCCACTCAAAATTGCAAACTTTCTAGAAATACCTTGTTATGAGTTTCCTACATCTGCTTTTTTTTTTTTTTTACCCTCTGAATGTGTGCTTTTGTCATCACAGCTTAAAGTTCTTTGGTTAGTTTTTATCTATATCAGCTGTTAAATAGGTATTTTCCATCAGCTGCTTTTTTGGGGAGGGAGTGGCTAGAGTGGCTGAGAGCTGTAGTGCGTAAACACTAAAATCAGGTCGTGAAAGTTATATCAGGTGTTCATTGGTCCAAATCATTTAAGCTTAAGTATAAACCCAAAAAGACCTTCACCCAGTGTTGAGATAAAATCTGTATGCCATACAAGTTAATAAATGGCAAAGCATTTGATTACATGTCTTACCTTACTAGGACATAAATGATTGACTTGGATTGACTCCTTTAGAGGTTTATTTGGGAGATTGGATTTTGATTTAATGGTGGATGTTGTTTTAAAGAGACCAGTGTAACTGGGATTGATAAGAGGAATTCTCCTTAAATCATCAGGTACCTCAGGTACTTTACATACACTGATGATAAGATAGTCCTTAATGACAGAACAGCATACTTACTCTGAAATAGCTGTATACCAGTTTCCTCTGTACTATTTAAATCCTCTGGCTAAATAAATTGCTAGTTGAAAAATTCCTTTAGGCTCTCAGTCTTTGTTTTAGTTCAACCTTCTCAGAAGCTGAGAATCTTTTTATCTCAAATAGCTTCTCTTGTAGCCTACTGCAAGGTCCAGGGTAATTTCTCAGGTTGGTGTTTCTACTTTTTCATAAAGTTGTTAATGAGGCAGTGTGGTACAGGTTTGACTGTATCTAACTTGTAGACAAAGGCAGATCCATTCTTCCATATGAGTTGCCCCCAGAATTGCAGGATTCTTATAAGAACAGCCTGTTATTCCTTGCAACCTTATTAAAAAGTTCTTCACTAAATTTGTGCTGTCAGGCAGAAGATTTTTCTGGAGGTAGGCTGTGCCTACACCTCTTTATTTTGGTTTGTGAAGTAAAAATTGCTCAGTGAATCCACAGCGATGACTTTTAACTGTCACTAACTTATGAGCACTAACACAGAACAAGTAATGTGTTATTAATGCTGCCGTAGCACAGGAGGGTTTGGCCAATGTGAAGAACAAAGGTCAGTGTTGAAACCTCTTACTGTCAACGCGTTTTCTGGAAACTGTGGGTGGTGAGCCACTGTTCTTACAGGACTTTCTGACTTTAAACTATGACCTTCTGCTTTTTACCGCTCTTGCTTCTGTTATAAAACTTCTCCACCATTTATTGTTTATGGCTCAACTTAGTTCCAAGTTTCTATTTACGGGGAATGACTCTAGATGCTATTTTGACTTCTCTTTATAAGAAGACTTTCTTTTTCTCTTTTAGCACTGTACTTGTGAGAAATGGGGAGTTAATTAACTGCAACCCTTATGTAATCAAAATACAGGAATAGCAAGCAGTGCCTGTAAAAGTGAATTAGAAATGTACACTGCACCCCAGCCTTTCAAACTCAGCATCAAGTTTATATTTACAAACATTAGGGGAGATGTTAAAAGTTGGGATTTTTGACACTGAGTCAGAAATAATACTGTTTATTTGCTTTTCTTTGTTTACTCTTGAAATATTTCAAGTTAATAGAAGCTTTAAGATGTAAAGATTAAAAAACTAACATTTCTGTTGAGATAGCAGTTAGAGCAACGTGTAGGTGAAGTAATGACTTCTGTAGTCTATGTCTGGGGCGGGGGGGATTCTTGATTATTGTTACTTCCTTATTTGTTTCCTTTGTTAAACTTTTTCTGCTGTGCCAGCAAGCTGTGTTTGATTTTTCATAGATTTGAATCAATCTTAGGTTTTTTGTCATGGCCTTCTTAGGAATATACTTGTGAGAACCTTTGTATATGTGCAGTCAATTACAGTTTACTATTCTGTCTGCTTTTTATAATCTTTATACCTCTTGTTTCTTGGACTTCCAGCACCAACTCTTTCCCTACCTCTGTATTGTCCATTCCATTTATTTTCCTCTCCGGGATTGGAATGATACTTCTGTCTGTAACTTCTTAGGCCAGAGAACAGAATCATAATGCAAAATGGGGACTTACCTACCCCAAACTTTTCTTGTTTCCGGCTTCCTCCCTTTTCATCCCTCGCCCTCCTTTTTTTAAGCACCTTCTTCGTCTTTTTTTTTTTTGTTTTCTCATGTATTTTTAGCCAAAAGGATAAGTAGAGGTAAAACAATTCTATAAAAGCAGTTATGTCAACTGTTGCTTCCTTGGCTGTGTGGATGTAGTGCTGTGGGCAGAAAGCACTTCATGAAAGTTCTGCCTTGTGGAGTGCCCAGTGGGGAAGCTGTTCAGATGAACATGAGGAAATGTGAAATGTGATAATAGAACATACATGTAACTCTGAGCTCCTAAAGGTATTTTCTCTCTTTTCTTCCAGATTCATCGTTTTTGCACTTCCATGAATCGGATTGTGATGTAGGAGGGTCTTCATCTTGTGAATCTATGCTTTCTCTCAACACAGAAAAAATTCTGGTATGCTATCAAGAATATAATGTATGAAACAATTTTTGAGAGATTGTTGAAGTCTCAGATCACTTTAGCTGCTTAACCAGTTACAATGAAGTTCAGGAAAATAACTACAAATAGAATCTATTAATCAGTAGGCACAGGTCCCCAAAAGGCTTAAAGTATGAATGAACTCCAGTTGCTCATGAAGGTATGGTTTCATAGTACTCCATCACGAGTCTCTAGGGCTGTCAGCAGTTTCAACTAATTAAAGCTGATCTTTCCACTGAAGGCTAACCTTCACCTGGATTAGTCTTCCAATTTTTTATTTTTAGGGGTGCAGGAGCTGTGACTGAAAAAGGGAAAGGTGCATTAGTTTTTACGCTGATTAACTACCTGAGGAGGTATATCACAAAATCTGTGTAAGAGTAGGAGTGATAATTTGCAATTGCTACAGAAATAACATTGTGTACAGATGATAGTTGGAGGCTTCAGACCATATTTCAAGAAATGCAATACAGACATGGTATGCAGAGAATATTTTAATTAAAAAAGAGTATCTCTTGGTAGAGACACTTCAAGAGGATTATTTTGGAATTTGGCTTTTCTTGCAACACTACTGTTAATCTATTGATCTTGAACAAATACAATCTTCATTCTACATCAGAACACAGGTTTGATGCTACTGTTCAGTCCAGTAGAGTCACAGATAACTGAAAATTTTCAAATAATTCCCATGTGAATATACAAAGAACCTTGACAAATTTGTAGAAATTATTGGCTATGGTGGAGCGTGGAAACAATATTCTAATTTGAAGCAATTTCTCCGAAGGTCACATTTGGAAATAAAACTACTCTTCTGCAAATCCACCAAGCCAACTATTTAACTTGAATATTCTCCTTAGATATTACTTCATCAGATCCTGGTCAAATCTTCTGTCATCCAGTCTAGTAGTACCAGCAATTCTTTCTAAGGCAGTGAAGAGTATATTATTTTGTAAGAAATTTCTCTTTTTCAAAAAAAAAAAAGTTTTGAAGAGAGCAACAATTCAACCTACTGGGAGCTGGTGCCATGATGAAAATTCTTATTTCTTGAAGGCAGAATGACTCACAGTTTTTTCATGTAGAGCTTCAGGATGTCTAACCTGTAACTGGATTCAGAATTTGTTGAAGTATGAATCCTCTTCCACTGCTGTGCCAAAAACCAAACAGTATTCTGTTATTCTGATAATAAAACAGACAAAGTAGATGAGGGAGAAACTTCTTGGTACTTCTCTTGCTGAGTGTCACATGCAGCTCTGTAATTCATTGGATATTAATATAGTCCTAGAGACTTTTGGTTGTAGCTCATTTTCTGATACCCAGTGAAGAATCTTGCTATATCTTATCTTTTGTCCACAGTCAAAGAGTAGGCCTCTCTTGTAAATCCACCAAGGAAGAGGCTGTACTTTAGTAAAAATTATTTTTTTCTAATGTTAAGACAATTCTAGAAAAATAACGTTTTGCAGAGTTAAATACTGAATATTACTTTCTGAGGTAGATCTTCTGGAAAACTGCAGAGGTTTGAACTCAGGCAGCAGCCAGCCCCCCCCCTCCCCAGCTAATGAAATAGGGGAGGGGCAAAAAGAAGAGAATTCTTAGGTTGAATAAAAAGAAAGAATTTACTAAATATAACAAGAGAACAACAGAAATAATAGTGAGTCCAAAAGAAATGGGTAAAATGCAGCAGTGGCTTACCGAGCACGACGACTGCCCCCCACAGCAACAACACGACCCGATGAGCAAATAGGGTAAGCCCAAGCCAGAGCAAAAGCCCATCTGAGAGAGAGCCCACCCACTCATATATACCTGGGCATGACATCACATGGTATGAAATGCTCCAATGAAAATTAAGTCCATCCTGGTTGAAACCAGGACAAAATCACCTGAAGGCCATTGAAGATATAAAAACCTTGTGTTTGGAGGTATGTGATTTGTAAATATATATGGTCTACATTGTAGATTTAATTTTCTAATTGGTATACCTGTTGAACCCTGCTCATTCTTGTGCTGGTTTTTAATGACTTTTTTCTATTAGGAAAAGAACTTTTCCATTCTGTTACTGTAGGTGCAGCAGTACGTACAGTTAATAGTGTAATCTAGAGCTCATACATGATCTCTAATTGCAGTAAAAACAAGGTTTTCAAAATCCAATTTGTTAGTCGTTCATACCCTCCAAAATACTCAAGTTTTTAGAGCAGACCAAACTTTCTTCTCATTCCTAAGATTATTAGATGAACAGGGCAGAAATTGTGCAATGGGATTTGGCCAGTTACTTTTACACTTTGTAGATCATTGAAATGTTCATGTCACGGACATAAGTAACCAGGCTACTTTTGAATGAACAAGCCAAAAAAAGAAAGTGGAAGGGAGGATGCGAAGTGCAATCATCTCAGTAGAGAAAGGGATGAGTTAATTATGTTCTCTGAAGTTTA
Organism: Athene cunicularia; assembly: GCF_003259725.1. Classification (NCBI taxonomy): domain Eukaryota; kingdom Metazoa; phylum Chordata; class Aves; order Strigiformes; family Strigidae; genus Athene; species Athene cunicularia. The sequence goes on from NW_020799097.1 coordinate 79,491,449, forward strand.
AGGTATTTAACTGTCTTTTCTGAAGTTAGATGTATATATTTGCTGTTTAGCTGAAGCAAAAGAGGAGAACAGAACAGTGAGAGAAGGTAGTTTTTTCCTTTTTTGCTTCCTAAAACAGTTTGGAAGGCCTATTAATTATATGACCATTTTGTATTTTTCTGACATAAACTGCTCTGGTAGGCTTAGAGCTGTCTATGGAAAATATTTGTGAAAATGAACAGAGTAGAGTATTTCTGTATTTCTGAGGGGTTGTTTTTGGCAGTATTAGTTTGTGTAGGTGCATTATTTGGGGAACAGAAATCTTAGATGAGGCTACAACTGACTGAACAAAGTCCATAACTGATAGAAAGTCATTGTTAAATGGACAGCCTTGTTACTTTAGTATAGCACTGCTAAATTAAGCTTGTCTTCAGTGTTTCATTTTCAGTGTTCTGCTCTTCTGTAGTACCTTTTCCTTTGCAGGAGACAAAGAAATAATTAATGGGGTAAAGAGTATAAACTTTCATATGAAGTAGCATGTGTCTTAGACTTCCGAAACATCATGTTAAGCAGATGTAATACAGAAACATCAACCATTTGTAAAATGTTGACAGCGTTCTTTGATCTGAAAGGCTTGGTTAGCCTTATGCTAGAGAGGATAACAGCAGTACCTGACTGAAGAGTTATTTTTCTCCCTATGGAAGACTAGGAATGAATATGTTTTCAGTTACCTTAAAGCAATCACATTAGCCCTAACTTTTTCATTTAAGGCATTCTCTTAAGGCTTTAAGACACAGGTTTTTTATAAAATTCTTTACTGTTGTTTGCTGAACACTTAAAAAAATGTTTTACAGAGTCAAGCGAAGTTGCTTGCAGAGCAAAAACGATTTCCATTTGCTACTGATAATGACAACACAAATGAAGAATTGGGTAAGATGTCTTATATAAGTTTGTGCAGGTGAATTACGTGCCAATTACTAGTACTGAATGTTGTGAAACTAAATTTATGATTCCTCAGTGATGCATTGATTCTTAAATGGTCCTAATAAGCCTGAAAATACAGGGAGTTTTATCTGGTCATACAAAGAAAATATCTCTTCCTAAAAATCTTTTCTACTTTGCTCACTAGAATTCTTTGCCATGTCTGCTTAACCAGGTGTTAAAAAAGCATTTTGATGAAATGCTGTTAAACAGTCTCAGCTACTTCCTGATTCCCTTTTTCTGTCATTATTGATGACTAAAACTATTCAAACATCAAAAAAAATTACCCAATGGAATATGCTTTCTATCAAGCATAGATCTTGGATCTCTCGTCCCCGCATCAATGTTTATAGGCAGCAGGAAGGCTTTTTGTATTAGGTCCTTATAGAGGCTGTACTTGATGTTTTCTCAAAGCACACTCAGCACAGAAAATGGAGGCATTTCAAATGAAGCAACATGAAATACTTTTCTCAAAGGACTTGAAGAAGGAGTTACTTGAACTGCTTCTCTAAACTCGTATCCTATATATGAAGCAGATGTATTATGAGGTAGCAAAGAGATTGTCGAGAATGTATGTCAAGGAAGGCAGCAGACTGTCTTTTATACAAGAGCAAAGAGAGACTTTACTCATAAGTTTTCTAATGAAATTAAAACAATTGAGCATTTTTTTGTTGACATAATTTCTGCCTTCATAGGTTTATCCAGGAAAATTTGGGGGCTTAATCTTTTTTCATATTCTAGCATACCTAGCTATGTTCATAGAACCCTGCAGGGAATACTGAACTTCATCTAGCAGAAAATATTTGATGCTTTTAGCATCTGTAGCTCTGTAGACTTGGAACACTATGCCAGAAGGCCCCTATCCTCATGTTTGACCTGTAGGCTGGCACCTACCTACCCACTTTATTTAAAGTATGTCATGGTGTGAGGAGCTGGGTCCTTGTTTGTGTGTGTTACAAAGCAATGTGAAACGTATGGGGCATTCAGAAGCAATGTTGGTACCCAAATACTTGGGCTAATGGATCGTTATTAACCTCTAGATTTTTCATAGTAAAGAACCTGTATATTTGTAGTATGTAATTAAAGATGAAAAGATTAATTGAAGAGGTAAAACTTAAAAAGAAGCTGATACTGTATCAGTTACTAGCTGCCAATCACTTGCCATAGTTTTACAGACATGGTCTATGACCTCTTGCATTTTGCCAAGAGTCTTGAATAAACAAAATAAACTCTTATCAGTAAGACAATGACTCTTCATTATCTTCCTTCCGCTGCTTTTTTCCTTAATACTGGAATGGTTGAGTTGATTTTATTTTACATGCCAACTGTTCTGTGTTCTGGGATTGCAACTGTAAGGATGATAGTAAGAACTGTGTAGTCTTAGAGAATGAAAGAGGAAAATTCAAGAGCTCTTCAACCTGTCCTTCACTCTGCCAGTTTTCTTTCCTTTTCTTGGCAATGCTCTGTGTCTCTACCAAGTGAAGCTTTTTAGGTATTTTTTATGAAAAAACTTATACTGCACACAGATACTTCCTTCTGCATAATAGAAATGCTCCAAGAATGAGGCAAGCTCTGGATTAAATATATTTCTTACTTCTTTTTCATGTAACTTTTTTCTCTTTTAATGATCAGTGCTTATCAACACTGCCAAAACAATGTGGTTCTGCCAGCAGGAAAGATTAGCGTCTGTGTCCTATTGAAGATACTTGTGTTCTAACTGGTTTATTTGTCTCTTCTTGTGTTTGAGTAAATAATTAAGCTGATAGGCACCTCTTCCATTCTGTTTGGATGACTGCTAAAACTCATTAAAAGTGTGGGGAAGGGTGAATTCCTGCTTTTAGTTCCACTGTCAGCTGTTCGTGTGAACTGCCCGGGGAAAATTTGTACTTCAAATTTCATAGCTCTGGTCTGCGAGATACTTGTGTTTTGTGGGCAGCGTAGACAGAGTTTAGTCTGGAGTTAAGAACTGTGAGAGATTAAAACATGCAAAATGAAACAGTCTTGAGATAGCTGTCAGAACTGAATCTCAGTCATACAAGCAGAACCACAGCTTTCTGGTCTTGTGATTTGAATGTATTTTATACCTTTTGGAGATTACAGGAACATGTTTTTAAAACAGTGGTCTGTTTCTTTTTCAAACACTTGGCTTGTGCTCCAAAGCAGGAGGACACACAAGAACTTTAAAGCTTTTCACTATTTTAACATGGGTAAAGATTGTGTATTTTTTTAATCTCGTTTTTATAAATAGTGGGATCAACTAAAGTGTTGAGGTTTTTCTAGATAATTCAAATGAAGGAAAAACGTATTGTGAGCTAGTAAAGTTTAGCAAGATGTATACAAACAAGTTCAATCCAATGTTTTCTAATAGAATTACCAAAAAAGTTAGCCAGTGTTAGCCAGGCTCACTTATAATTAAGAAAACATCTAGGGATACTAAATGGGATCATGGTACCTTTCCTGGTCCTGAGTACTTCAGAAGCAAACATGGACCCTTTCCTGAGAAGAACTTTTAAGGAGGAGAGAAAAAACCACAAACAAACCACAAAAGGTAAAACCAATTCTGATGAGCACAGTATGAATTGAATAATTAATGGATGTTAGATAACGGTTGACAGAAGTCACTGCAGTGGTAGTTCAGAAATCATTTGACTACTTAAATCTTCAGTGCAATGTAGGAACTTATATTAAGGGCAACCAAATTGTAAGATGTATTAAAAAGTCAGGTGTTTTTTCCTGTTTTATTTACGTTTATAATCTTTTGTTAGCAATTGCTTACGTGTTGATTGGCAACGGCTTGTATGATGAAGCCATACGACATTTTTCAACGATGCTACAGGTAAGTTTTCTGTTTTGACCCCTAAAAAATCACTTCATGAAATTATACATTACAACATATGGCTTATACTAAAACAAAGATTTAATTAAGGATTTTAAAATGAGAGTAATTATTTTGAGAGCAATTATTCTATTAATTGTTCTTTTTTTTCCATCCAAACGTAAGCATATTCTTAAAATCAGGTGATTCAGTATCTTGGTTATTTGGCAAGGCTTTTTCTCATCTGTAGGAATAAACTTTTTATGGTAATCTAACAAAACCCCCCAAAAAATTTTTAGAAACCTGTCCTGTGCAAAAGTGAAGTTCCTTTAGTTACTGTGTTGGCTGAGATATTTTGATGTGGATTTTTTTGGGTGACAGTTAGCATGTTGCCAGTAACATGAGAAAAAAACACGACGGAGATCACTTACTGCTAGTGGCAGGTATTGCATTGTTTTCATGATGATAAATAGCTTTGTATGCTGGGTTTATTCTTCTTCAGTGGCAAGCATTTGATGAGTTTAATATACAAGTAAATCTTAACTAATACTTCAACAGTTTTTTTTCTGATTGAGGTAAGGAGTTCAGAATCTTTTTCTATGAAGTAGAGGGTAGCCACTTTTAAAACAAAACCAGCTCCAGCAGTTTAAAAGCTTTAACTAAAGCTGATTTCAAAATACTGTATTTTTGTGGCTAAGAACCTGGGACTAGCAGAAGCATGGACCTGGTTTTGATCTAAACTGGTTGTAGTACACCAATGCAAGCTGAAAGTAATACTAGCATGTACTTTTTTAAATTTAAAATTTGTCATATGGCTCATACTTACATTGAGTGAAAATGTGGCGATTTAATGGAATTATTCCAGGGAATTTATCAGAGGACCAGAATGTTTTTTTGTTGGGTGTTTTAGGTGTTTAGTGATCTCTCTTTGATTTGGTTTTAATGTGAGGAATCTTTTTCCTTTTTTTTTTTTATCCTAATGAGAAACCCTGCTTCAAAAGCCACTATGTTTCCTGCCTTCTCTTTATTAAGAAGGAATTTGATATAAGTGAAGATCAGGAAGATAAGCAAGATACAGCAACTGTAGAAAAATATTCTGAGAAGTGTGTATGTAATAGAGTACCTTTGCAACGCACTCATTTCAGTTGAAATTAATATCATGCTTATTGTGTGCCTGAAAGGCTGTAACGTGGTTATGATTGTTCATTCTGTCTTCCATAAGGCAATTATAAATACATAAAAAGTGAGTATTGCAACATTGAACAGAACAAAACAGCCTTGCTTAGCTGCTGTGTTTGTTACAATTACCTGAAGTTGCCACTGGCAAGTGTACACTTTGAATCAGCTCAAGTCTAGCAAGCTGCCAGCTTTGGTGTCATGTTTTCTTTGGTGTGTCATGTGTGTCATTGTTTTGTCCAAGAAAGAATTTGTTGCTTGGCATCTGTCCCACTTAAATGAGACCAGGCCTATGCTACAAACTTTTGTTGCACAGCTGTTCTGGTTGCAGGTGTGAAGATGATGTGATTCCTGACTGGTTTTCAGGGAAACTGACTGCATCGGCACTGTTGTGCCAAGAAAACTGTTTTTGCTGTTGTAGTTCTTCAGATTTGGATGGGAAACCATGGCTGGTGTAGATAACATCGAACATGAAGTAGAGTCACTATGTGAGATGCATTCCCTTAGGTGCCCGAGTTGGAAAGCCACAGACTTAAATCTAACCCAAGGAGGGATTGTTTGAATTTTGCAGAACTGTTTTGGCAGAATACCTCTAGTTTTAGTTACTGCCTGAATATAAATTTTATCAGGATGTCACAATTTTCTGCTTCCTAATTTTAAATCTCAAATTTAAATTACAAACAAAACAGGCTTTGAGTGGGTGAATTGTATTTGTTTATTTTTACTTCAGTGACATCAGACAAAAGAAGTCATATAATTACCAATAAGGTTACAAGTAATGAAGTTTGGGCAGCAGGCTATACTAATGTGTACCTATCTTCTGATAGGTGGTCATTGACACTATAACTGCACTTTGTTTAGCTCATTTTCCAGACAAATACACCAGAACAGTTCCAGTAAATTGAATTAGAAGTTGTGAGTATGTGAAAGTATGGACTGTAATACCATCAATTTCTTTGCCTGACAACTGTGATTGTTCATTCCGTACTAAAGATCAGCAAGAATTAAATACATATTGAAGAAAGATACCTTTAAAAAAAAACCCCAAACCCCACAACTGATTATTGTATTAATTTTTAATCTTTACAGGAAGAACCAGAGCTGGTTAGTGCAATTTATGGACGAGGGATAGCGTATGGAAAAAAAGGACTACATGTGAGTAGATAATTATTTAAATTAATATCTGACTGCATTATTTGAATCCAAACTATAAGACAGCCTCTAATAGGAGGAGCTACACTGATTAACACTGGATAGCTACATCCCAAAGTCTTTGTACTGTCCTACTATACTGCTGTGTCCATCCGTTAGTAGGTGCTCCATAATGCAGAGGGATCTAGTGGCTCATACTGCTCAAGCCATGGGTACATTTGCTCTGTGGGACTGTGGAAATAAATCGGCATGAAGCAAGGGTGCTAAAGGAGACTATAGGCACAATTGTGAGTGGTGGATAGTAAGGCTGGGAGCCACAGCCGCTTGAAAGAGTTATCTAATAAGATAACAGGCAGAATCTTGCCGCTGAGAGGCAGGTTTATGAGGTCCCACTGAATTTGTCTCCACATCTACTCTATATTTGGAAAGAAAAATGCCTTTCATTGCAACTTCTAAACATCGTCAGCTCTGGCAATTCAATAGGCTTTATATTGCTTCTTGACTGCCTATGATTCTTGATATGTATACCATCTTGAATGTCTTCAAAAAAACCTCATAGTTAAATTACAATTACAGCTGACTGCTTAAACGATTTTTGAGCAAAAAGAAGTTTAGTAATAGACTTAAGGTCCTTGTAGTTTGAGCTTGTAACCTGTTGAATCGTGTTTGAATGGTTGCTAGAATTCTAGAAGAAATAATAGTTGAATAACTTATTGAGAATTTCCTTTGTGCAGAATATTTAATTCTTCAGTGGTGCTGGCAGCAGCTTGAAGTACCTCATATTTGCATATTTTTAACAAAAGCATGAGTTTTTCTCAGTCTGGCTAGATGCTAAGACAGCTTCACTTCATAAAAGTTTCTGTGAGTGATGCTTTCAAGACACACAGATGATGTTAAGCACATGTGTGATGGTTTTAAGCCCTGCCAGGACCGGAGACCACGTTGCTGTTGTTACTCTCCCACCCTTAGCCGGTCAGGCTGGAAGTGAGGCACAAACCCCGGGTTAAAATAAGAAGAAATTTAATACAACAGCGTAATAAGCAATCTGAACAACAACAGTAGCCATGATAACAACAATAAACAGCAATAACAGTAAACAAGACAAAAGATATACAGAGAAATACTACAATGGTTACAGACAGCTCGCTCGCGATGCTCCCCACGACCAAAGCCACAAAGGAAAGAGTTCCTGCGCTCCCGCGCCCGGACCTAAGGTCAGCATGGTATGAATAACCCGTCTGGAGATCCCTTCCCCCTCTCTGCTGGGGAAACTTAACCCTATCCTAGCTGAACCAGGACATAATCTACCCCTTTATTCTATACCATCTGCATCACGTCCAGCTGCCATTTAGCAGTTAGCAATAACAAAACAACAATTAACAAAGGCACAGCATAATTCACGGCATGTTCTCACCCAGAATCAAGTCCTCCTGTGGTACGCATCGGCCCTCTCCATTGTCCAGCATCACCCACCAGGTACACCCAGGTCCTTGGGCAAAAGCAATCACGTGGATGGGTTTGCCTTTACCTTTGCCTGGCGCAGGACTAAACCAGACCATTTTCCCCAATATATTCCTCATGCACACCACAGGGACTTTATCTCCATCTACAGCATGTGGAGGTTTTGACTGAGCCGGGCCAGCTCGACTGGCAGATCCTCTTGTGTTGACTAGCCAGGTGGCCTTTGCTAGTGCGTGTCTCAGTCTTTGAAGGTCCCACCTCCCAATGCTTTCAATTTGGTTTTTAACAGTCTATTGTAGTGCTTGATCTTCCCAGAGGCTGCTGCATGGTAGGGGATATGGTAGACCCACTCAATGCCGTGTTCTTCTGCCCAGGCATTTATGAGGTTGTTTCGGAAGTGGATCTTGTTGTCTGACTCAATTCTCTCTGGGGTGCCGTGTCGCCACAGGACTTGGGTTTCAAGGCCTAGGATGGTGTTCTAGGCGGTGGCATGGGGCGCTGGATAGGTTTCCAGCCATCCAGTCGTTACTTCCACCATTGTGAGCACGTGGCGCTTCCTTTGGCGGATCTGTGGCAGTGTGATGTAGTTGATCTGCCAGGCCTCTCCATATCTATATTTCAGCCATCGCTCTCCATTTCGCTGGGGTTTCACCCGCTTGGCATGTTTGATTGCAGCACATGTCTCGCATCCGTGGATGATCTCTGCAATGGTGTCAATGGTGAGGTCCATCCCTTGATCTTGAGTCCACCTGTATGTTGCATCTCTACCTTGGTGGCCCGAGGTCTCATGGGCCCACCAGGCTATGAACAGTTCACCTTTGCGCTGCCAGTCCAAGTCAACCTGAGCCACTCTAATCTTAGCAGCTTGGTCTGCCTGCTGGATGTGTCAGTGTTCATCAGTGGCCCGACTCTTGGGTACACGGGCATCCACATGGCGCACCTTCACAACGAGGTTTTCCACACGGTCTGCAATGTCCTGCAATACTTCAGCAGCCCAGATGGTTTTACCCTTATGTTGCCAGTTGTTATGTTTCCATTGCTGCAACCATTTCCACAGGGTATTCGCCACTGCCCATGAGTCAGTGTAGCGGTAGAGCCTCGGCCGTTTTTCCCGCTCAGCAATATCCAAAGCAAGCTGGATGGCTTTCACCTCTGCGAACTGGCTTGATTCACCCTGTCCCTCAGCAGCTTCAGTGACCCGTCGTGTGGGACTCCATACAGCAGCCTTCCACCATCTATGTTTTCCCACAATGCGACAAGACCCATCAGTGAACAGGGCATATCACTTCTCCTCATCTGGCAGCTCATTATATGGTGAGGCCTCCTTAGCATGTGTCACCTCCTGTTCTGGTGATATCCCGGAATCTTTGCTCTCTGGCCAGTTCGTAATCACCTCTAGTATCCCTGGGCGGCTGGGGTTCGCTATTCGAGCCCATTGTGTTATCAGCGCAACCCATTTACACCATGTGGCATCGGTTTCATGATGCGTGGAGGAGGCCTTTCCTTTGAACATCCACCCCAGCACCGGCAGTCGGGGTGCCAGGAGGAGCTGTGTTTCAGTGCCGACCACTTCTGAGGCAGCCCGAACTCCTTCGTATGCTGCCAGTATCTCCTCAGTTGGTGTATAATTAGCTTCAGAGCCTTTGTATCTCCGGCTCCAAAAGCCTAGAGGTTGGCCTCGGTTCTCCCCAGGTGCTCTCTGCCAGAGGCTCCAGGTAGGGCCATTCTTCCCGGCTGCTGTGTAGAGCATGTTCTTAACCTCCTGACCTTCCCAGACTGGCCCGAGGGCTACTGCTTGGGCAATCTCCCACTTAATTTGTTCAAAGGATTGTTGTTGCTCAGCGCCCCATTCAAAATCGTTCTTTTTGCAGGTTACATGGTAGAGAGGGCTCACAATCAGGCTGTAGTTCGGGATGTGCATCCTCCAGAACCCCACAGCGCCCAGGAAAGACTGAGTCTCCTTTTTAGAGATTGGTGTGGCCATGGCTGTTAGCTTTTTTATTACCTCCATTGGGATGTGGCGACACCCATCTTGCCATTTTATTCCTAGGAATTGAATTTCTCTTGCAGGCCCCTTAACTTTCTTTTGCTGAATGGCAAAGCTGGCCTTCAGGAAGATTTCAATTATCTTCTTTCCTTTCTCAAAGACTTCCTTGGCTGTGTCCCCCATACAATGATGTCATCAATGTACTGCAGGTGTTCTGGAGCCCCACCTTTCTCCAGTGCAGTATGGACCAGTCCATGGCAAATGGTGGAGCTGTGGTTCCACCCCTGGGGCAATCGATTCACACTGGATGCCCCTCCAAGTGATTGCAAACTGTGGCCTGCGCTCTGGTTCTATCGGAATGGAGAAGAACTCATTAACAATGTCAGTTGTGGCGTACCACTTGGCTGCCCTTGACTCCAGTTCATACTGGAGCTCTAGCATGTCCGGCACTGCAGCACTCATTGCTGGCGTAACTTCATTCAGGCCACGGTAGTCCACAGTTAGCCTCCATTCGCCATTAGGCTTTCTCACGGGCCATATAGGGCTGTTGAAGGGTGAGTGAGTTTTGCTGATCACCTCCTGGCTTTCTAGCTGATGCATCAGCTGATGGATGGGGACCAGGGTATCTCGGTTGGTACGGTACTGCCGCCGGTGCACCGTCTTGGTAGCAATCGGCACTTGCTGCTCCTCAACCTTAAGCCGCCTCACCACTGAGGGATCCTTTGAGAGGCTGGGTAAGGTGGACAACTGTTCAACCTCCTCCAGGGCAGCTACACCAAAAGCCCACTGGTACCCTTTTGGGTCTTTGAAGTACCCTCTCCTGAGACAGTCTATGCCCAGGATGCACGGGGCATCTGGGCCGGTCACAATGGGGTGCTTATGCCAGTCCTTCCCAGTCAGGCTCACTTCAGCTTCCAGTAGGGTCAGCTGTTGGGATCCCCCTGTCACTCTGGAGATGCAGATGGATTCAACCTCACTGTAGCTCGATGGCATCGGTGCACTGTGCACCAGTGTCCACCAAAGCCTTGTACTCTTGTGGGTCTGACGTGCCAGGCCTTTGGATCCACACTGTCCAGTAGATCCAATTATCCCTTTCCTCTACCTGGCTGGAGGCAGGGTCCCTCTAATCCTGCTCATCATCACTCACTCCTTGTGAGAATGATTTACTGGTCCTCTCAAGAGGGTCAGACATAACATTCGACATTCTCTTCTGTCTGGGGGATTTCTGACTGGACACTGGAGCTGCGCTCTTCTTGGAGGACTCCCCTTTTGTGATGGTCTTCCCTTTCAGCTGCTCTGCTTGTGCAGCTAGGTCGGCAGTGGGCTGTCCATCCCACCTCCTCATGTTTTCCCCATGGTTGCGGAGGAAAAACCACAGGGTGCCTTGTGGTGTGTGCCTTCTGCTGCCTTTCTCTTGGGTGGGAAAACGTTTGCTTCTAATGGCTGAGACATTAGCCCGTGCAGGTGGAATGTAGGACATGTCCTCTTCCGTTTTCTGGACCCTCTGAGACAGTTCCTCCACAGCTGAGACCCAGGAATGTTGAGATGAGGGGAGATTTCCCTCATATTGCCGGAGCTTGCCAACCACTCCATCCACTGTTAGAGTGTGGGTGTCTGTCCACCAGGACACTATTGCCAATGCTTTCGAGTGTGCTTCTGGTGCACTCTTCAGGAACTTTTGCCACATCAGGTATGTGCAAGGGGCCAGATCTGGGTCTGTGGGTAACTGCTCATCATTCAGATCACCATAGATCATATCAAACCCAGCCAGTTCCCTGAGATTCTGAATGCCTTTCTCAATGCTGGTCCACTTACTTAGCTGACATATCATTCTTGTAGGGGTACCTTTCCCTTACACTGAGCAAGAGTCGCTTCCAAAGGCTGAGGGTTTGAGTCTGTTTCCCTATCAATGCCATCATCCTTGGCCAAAGATCCCAGCTGCTTGGCCTCTTTCCCCTCCATTTCAAAAGCACCGGCTCCACTGTCCCAGCATTGGAGCAGCCAGGTGCAAATCTGCTCGCTTCCCAGGCAGCCGAAGTCTCTCTGCGTATCTCACAACTCAGTAGGGGATAGACATCAGACGATCACCACTGGCCCTTCCTTCTGTTCCCGTGCTGGGCCTGGCTCATCCTCATCCCCCGCTTTGCAAACTGACTTTCTGGTATATTTGGTTTTCTGTATTGGGGCGACTGATACCGGCACTGGCTGGCTCTCTGGCTCAGTCGCTGTGCTGGTGGAGGTGACTGATACTGGTTGTGTCTGTTCCCCTGGCCCAGCTGCTGTACCCATAAGTTTGTTCTCAGATCCTGCAGGCCTTTCTCCCCCTTGAGGGCAGTGGGTGGTATTAAAGAGGACACAGTAGGCATGGGAAGTCCCCAACACGTTGCAGCGATTTGTGTCTCTTGGGTTTTGCCAGCTTGGTAACACACCCTTTCTAAGCACTCCCATCAGCTTATCAGGGCTCTGCATTTGTTCAGGAGTGAAATTCCAAAGCATTGGAGGTGCCCACCGACTCAGGCCTTTGCCCATCTTTTCCCACACCCCTTGCCACTCACTATTATCTGACCTCGGGGCAAGTTTCCGGGCACTGCTATTGTTAGAGAAGTGCCGCATGGCCCAAAACAAGATCTGGCAGGCATTTAGAAAGCACGGTGCCGCAATCACACTGGCCTGCAGGCTCCAAGGATAATTAAAACTCCCAAAACCTGAGAGGATCTCTTCCCTTGGCTCACCCATAGAGGGGGTGAGACCCCTAACAAAAGCCCAGGCAGCAAACAGGTACCAGCCTGCCCTCCCTGCCCCCAGCGATACAAAGGCATTATAAGCAATCAATAGCCCATATAACAAAGCAATCCCCTTTATACATTTTCCACCAACAACAAACATCAGCACTGGGAACACACAGTGGATATAAGGAATAATCCAGCCCCACCACGCAAGCAAGTGGGCCAGCATTGCAAACATTTTCTTAGCAAACAGTACAAATACAAACAGAAAAATTACACCCAACAGATTGCTCTAGCACACTCTGGTCAGGGTCTGTCTCTTTTTGATTCTTATTTCAACCCTCTTGTGCCCCATGTTGGTGTGTCAAAAGAGTCTGTGTTGGTTTAAGCCATGCCAGGACCGGAGACCATGTTGCTGTTGTCCCTCCTCCACCCTCAGACACAAGTAGGGCACAAGCCCCGGGTTAAAATAAGAAGAAATTTAATACAACAGTGTAATAAGCAATCTGAACAACAACAGTAGCCATGATAACAACAATAAACAGCAATAACAGTAAACAAGACAAAAGATAGACATAGAAATACCGCAATGGTTACAGACAGCTCGCTTGTGATGCTCCCTATGACCAAAGCCACAAAAGAAAAAGTTCCCGCGCTGCCTCGAAAGACCTGAGGTCAGCATGGTATGAATAACTGGGCTGGAGATCCCTTCCCCATCTCTGCTGGGGAAACTTAACCCTATCCTAGCTGAACTAGGACAACATGCAAAATTTCTTTGCCTTGAAAAAGAAAGAAAAGATCAATGAAATCTAGTACAGAACTTGCTGTATAATGAGTTTGGAATTTTTTTTTTTTTTTCAGTTAGATAACTGCTTCCATCCTACAGTTTATTGAGGACAGTATAAAAATTCTGATAGGCAAGATCCTGATGGTATTAACCTATTCACCAGCACTGCTTGGGTTAAGTTACAGACAGTACTGATGAAAACACTGGTGAGTGAGGGCTTGAGCCAGCATTGCTGCCAAGAAAGGTACCTATGGAGCTGTAGTTATATTAATAAAGGATTAGAGGTACAGCACAAAGATGATGTGTATAAGCAAATTTTATTTTTCTTGTTTACAGCAGATATGTGGGGTTTTTTTCAGCTATTTGTAGAATACTACATCTTAATATTATTAGGAAAGGGATGAAGGACTTTCAATGTAAACTGATACACTTTCAGAAACTTCAAGGTTCTTGTCCTTCAGTCTTCAGAATATATTACTCTAAGTATGCACAGTGTTGTTTACCATGTTTATTTTTCTCCTTTTCAGGATATGAAAAATGCTGAACTTGCTCTGTTTGAGCTCAGTAGGGTGATTAGTCTAGAACCAGATCATCCTGAAGTATTTGAACAGCGAGCTGAAGTGAGCATTCTTTGTCTCTTCAGATTTTTGGAGAAGTTGTGATTATGCAGTTACTTCACGTATTTCTTCAGTGATATAATGACTAAAGTTCTTATCCGTGTTTTTCTGTGAATATTCTTCCTTTCTTTTAGAATATACATACTTGCTCTCAAACAGTGTAATTTGTGGAATGTCTGTTTTTAAAATTAAACATATACCATATACTATAGCCAATAAAATAGCACGTTGTTATGTTTTAAATGTTTAGATCATGTGTGGTTTGGGCTTTTTAAAAATATTTTGAATCAAAATATCACTTGAACCTTACTGTTTGTATTTAGTGTCACCTTAGTAAATTTATTGTTAGGACTAATTGATAAAATGAAAACTTGTAAAGAATGAGTTTTTAATCAAATGTTTTGGTTTTGCATTATGCATATAAGTTAAATGTCATTCAGATACACAGATATTTTTCATTTTGAAGATTGTGTTTTGTTTTGCCAATTAAATCACAGAAAATGGGTTTTCAAGAAGCAGCTTTGTAGACAAATCAAAAGCATAAGTATTTATTAAAGTTAGCATACCGTATAATGCTAGCTGCCATAAAATGAAATGGTAATTCACAATTTTAATGTCTTTAATGATTTGTTAAGACACTTGTTAATCTTGGTCTAAAAATGTGAAAGGCATTCAAATAATTGGAAAATAGACCATTTTCCATTAATGGGAATATTTTTTCAAAATGGAAAGGGTTATGAGAGTAATTTAGTTACATTTTCAGTTGAATCTGTTGAAATGACTTGAAATAGAGTATTCTGCTTTGGCTGACATTTTTATTTGGAATACTAGATTTTTGAAAATGTTATTGGTGATGTTCATGTACAGTGACTTTTTTTTTTGAGAAAAATGCTTTCAGATTTTCCCTTTTATAGGGGTTTAAAAGCAGTAAGTACTGAAATTTATATTAGATCTTTCCAGCCTGTTCTAGCAAATACAGTTACTCTGTTACTGCTGAACATGAAAAAGAATAATCTTCGTATTTCTAAAACAAATCTGTTCAGCCTGTCTGCTCTAAACAGTGTTTTTGTTTTATGCTCTTAGATATTGTCCCCACTAGGACGAATCAGTGAAGCATTATCTGATCTCACCAAAGCTATTCAGCTACAACCATCAGCACGGCTCTACAGGCACAGAGGTACCCTTTACTTCATATCTGAGGTTAGTGGATTTGAGGGATTCTGTTTGGGTTTGGTTGTGTGAATGTTGATTATTTTGTTGTTGGTTGTTCCAGTTTTTCAAGAGCTTTTTTCCTATTTAAATAAAAAAAGAAAATAATAACAAAGGCCCCAGTTTTCCCGTAGTTGTCTTTCTGACAGTTCAGAGGTATTCTTCAAGTAGTTCATCTGCGTATCTATTTAATGCAGAGAATCAGAGGGCAAGTACCTTGCATGCACATCTCGGATTGTTTTGTGTGTTTGAGGAGTAGGATATGAATAAAGAATTTGACTTGATTTATAACATACAGCTGCATTTAAGTAGTATTGTTAAATGTCAGTCTAAAAAGGAAAACAGTTATGGCCAAGGCAGTAACTGCCTTATATGTTTAACAAAAAGCACACTGTACAACAAACAAAAAACCCCTACGAAAATGCTAACATCCTATTTGCTATGTAATCGATGTGTGTTGTTCTTACACTTTAATGTAAAACAAGTAACTTCAAAGACTGTGAATACTAAATAGCTGGTTCCAACTTTATTCTTCTGATTTCACTGTTTCCAGCTATTTTTCCATTTACTTTACTGTGTTTTATATAGCACTTGCTGTAAAAGTTGGAAGTGTATTGTGCATTCCTTATTTTTTGGTATTGACTGGCAGCTGACATTTGTTACTGCTTAGTCCTGTAACTGTCTTCATATATTAAACAAAATTCTTTATTTTACTTTTACAAAAATAAAACCACTTATTCATCTTTATTTGTAGAGTGTTTCCTTTGTCATCTAAAATCTACTTTATCACAGGATTATGCAACAGCCCATGAAGATTTTCAGCACTCACTGGAACTGAACAAGAATCAGCCTATAGCTATGCTTTATAAAGGCTTAACCTTTTTTCACAGAGGACTTTTGAAGGTAAAGTTATGTTAAATAACAGTTTGTGTAGAACAATATTTGAAGTTACTTTTATAAAATCGTAGAAATATCATAGGTGTTGATACACATTTTTATCTCACATAAGGCAGATTTTTTTATTTAAACTCAAAGGAGTGCAAGCAAAATGAAAAAGTGCCATTGCTGACTGTAGTACTTAATGGTATGACATGTAAATACTGCTGGTCTTGCTGGACCTTGGTAGATCAGTGATAACTGACATGTTTATGGAGTGTTTGTATTTGGCACCTCTGCTAATATCTCTATGGTTGTATTCAAAATGTCTTTCCATGGAATGGAGATGCTCTAGGTTTTGTGAAGGGGAAAGGGATGAAGAGGAAAATAATTTCAGATTCTGTCTTGAATGAGCTAGAAGATAATCAAGGAAACTGCTGATAGAGAGCCCTGCATCTGTGCATATGTATTTCAGTTATGTGTTGATTCTGAAATGCTTGTATCTAAATTGAGGGAAAACAGTTGCTCCCTCAGATTCTAAAATCAACAGGGAAGTAAACTCTTCCCGTGCTTTTTTTAATGTTTCACCATCTTCTGACTCAAAACTTTGTTACATTTCAGGTGTAGTAACACTGCACCTGTTTCTTGCCTGTAAAGTATTTAGAGACTGCTGCAGTTTTTGTTGAGGGGAGAGTAATTAAACACATTGTCTGAAATGTTCAGTTTGAAAAGTGAGGATGCAGCTGTGTGATTCCTAAATTCCCACAGAATGGAAGCTTTTTTTTTTTTTAACCTCTGCTAACAGCTTGCGTTACATTAAGGGTTGCATGAGTTTTAGCCCAGTACATTTTATAGTCAATCACTGCACTTTTTTCTCTTTTTAGGAGACAGACTACTTTGCAGTTTTCTTAGTACCCAAACTGGTATTTTTTTTCAACACTCTCAAGTGTATGCTGTGAAAGCTTCTGGCTGTCATTGATGAATTTACTGTCTGTATCTTATTGCAGTCAAATGAGTTAATTGCAAATAATAGTCTGATTGAATAGCTGGTTTTTGATGTAGGCAGCATAGAGCACAGAAAGTGATTGTGGAAATAAAACTGACAAGGTTAAACAATGTTTCAGTTTGCAAAACAGACACGTTTTCTTTCTGATGTGCAGATCAACACATTTCTGCACCACCACTTCTTCCAATTTCATTCCTCAAAGAAGTGTCTTCCCTCTCTAATATTAAAATTCTGAAAGATTGTCACCGAGGTGCTTTTCATCCCCAGATATACCTTAGCTTCCAGTCAGGTTCAGGCTGCCTCTCAGGGGAAGGATATACACATCATCTTGCTGAAAACTGAGTTTTTTAGGTGGCGGTGGCAGAGCGAGAGATTGTTGCTTTTAGATCATTGTTTTTGGGAATGATCATCTTGGTTTTTAAAACTCACCTAGAGAACATTAGTGTATTAGTAATAATAGGTGATTATCTTACATTTTTTTCATTAGATATTTTCATACATGTTGTAGTGCTCAGAATATAGTTGATAGTTTTTCTGAATAAGAATCTCTAAATTGACTGAAGATACTAATGATTCTTTCCTTACAGCATTTAATTTCTTGCACTAGACTTCAAGATAACTTTTCAGGCATTCCTTCATAATACAAAGTGGTTGATTACTCCATCCTTAATTCTAAGTCTCAATACTGCATTTGCCAATTTATATAGCAAGTCCAGTTTAAAAAACTGAGATCTTAATCAAATCAAAACCAGTTCAAGGAGGAAGATTTGGATGTATGCATGTAATTTTTAGCTATTTTATTGTTATGACATTGTATTCCTCACAGCAGCAGTACATACTATTGTGTGAAGATGATCACTTACTATGTAATCCCTCAAGAGAGTGTTTGCTAACTGTGCAACTAACACAAAATGCAATAAAACAATGAAAGGCAGTATAGATTGGAAGGAGTCTTCTGGATTGCAAAAAATAAGAGGTGTATTATGAATGTAAAAGGAAGACTAAGGAGAGACTGCTTTGCATTAGGGATCAGACTGAGCTTTGAAAGCAAACTCTGAAAGGATTGATTCTCTGAATTTTATTAAAACATTAAAAAAATAACTCATTCCCATAGCATATTAAACAAAGGAATTCTAGCTAAACCTGTCATAACTATAAAGAATGTTTCAATATTTCATTTGTTATATGACGAATAGTACTCTATAGATTTTGTGATAATTCATGCCTTGTTTGTTCCTTCCAGTGGTTTTGACAAATAAGTAAATCCATGGTTAATAACTACTGAGGGTGATAAAATTAAACAAATGCAGTAAGTGACAATTTTTTTCTGTTGGTGTCTTTCTGTAGGAAGCCATTGAATCGTTTAAAGAAGCTCTGAAGCAGAAAGCAGACTTCATAGATGCATATAAAAGTCTGGGACAAGCCTACAGGTAATTGCATTCAGAAATAATTTTAAAGTCAGTTTTCAATCTGACTGTTCTTTAAGATGCACTCTTTGAGTTTTACACATTTGCTACAAAAATCTGCAGAGTTATCATATGTGTATTTGGTAGCTCCTACAGCCAGTATGGCTATATCAGGATATGTTCAATATAAATATTTTTTTAGGTTTGCTCTGTATTTGTAATTCAGTCTCCAGTAGCCCTTTGAGTCTCCCAGACTCAAAGGTTAGGTGAATGGCAGTTTTCAGTAAGATGTGTTTTAGGTTTACTGAATTATTTTTAAATGATGGAAATGTTTAATATGAACTGTTGATTAATATAATCATTAGTTGCCACCTGAAATTATTGTACTATTTAAATTTATGAAAAACTCATTGCATAGTGCACCTCATTTTCTAGAACTGCTAGATCCTATATCAATCTCTCACCAAAGAGATTTACAGTTCTGAGCTGAGAATTTAACTAATTTCCTGTTTAGGGTTCTTTTAATATAGACATTTAGTTTCTTACCTATTAATCAAATCATTTTAAAAGAAGCAATCTCTATTTAGTAAGATAATTAGTCACTTTTTTTAGTTTTTTAAAATTTACATTATAGTTGAATAAAATGTAATACTTTAAAGTGGTCTGCAGATAATTACTAAGGAGAAAAGTACATACAGCTTGTATGTAACAAGGCAAGAAAATAACATAGTCAGCAACTGAATATCTCTGATCATTGTAGTTCTTTTCCCAACCTACTGTGTCTTACCAGCTTTTTATTTCCTGTTTTATATTTTTATTTCCTGTTTTATATTTTTATTTTTGGAAAGCACTGATCTACAGCATAGATGCTGCTGCTGCAACATAAGTGGCTTTTATGTGGCAAGGGTTAAATTGTGTAGGGTTGGTGTGCAAGCATTACATGTTTGTGTGCTCTTTTTCTTCAAGGTTTTATGCTTCCCTCAGCATACAGAACATACTATATTATCTGAAGACAGTCACTTTTTTGTTGTTGTTATTTTTGCTGTGTGGACTTGTGCCTTATTTACCACAGTATCTAAATTCTGAACTCAGTGTAGAATCACTAACTTCTTCATGAGTTTTTCTGTGACACTTGTTACTGTGGTATCTAAGTACTTTCAAGGTGGTAAACAATAGTCAGTAATTTAGCCTGGAAGATGGGCAGTTGCCTTCTTCCTTTTCCAATAAATGCTTTAACTTTTTTTGGTTTGTATTTGGATGTGGGACTGCCTCTCCAGTTAATCAGCCGTTCTACTCTGTGCCCAAAAAACCTTAAACTTTAAGAAGTTTTATTCTGAAGGAGAGAAGAAAGCAAACCTTAAATTTTGTCTCATTTTGCACTGCATTGTTGTTTTACAAAGCAAAAGTCACTTAACCAGGGTATTCCTAATCACCTTAAACTTGTTTTTATTCCATCTCACTATCCCCTGCCTCCAAAAGTTCTCTGGCCCTCATGAAGTAATAAGGGAAGGAACGTAAAGAAATCTACCTTTTTTTTTTTAAGAACTTTAATGTACAAGACATAGTTACTGTTGACTCTTCTAAATGCTCAGCAGTTAGAGAAGGTCAGAAACTAAATCAAATATTGTTTGGTAACTAAGGACACTGTGATTAGGGACTGACTATAAGTCTGAATTACTTTCCCGTGAACACTCGGATCTTAAAACAGACAGGAATAACAGGGCACTGCTAACTTCAGCTGCCAAATTCTTTCTTTCTAAAATTCTGTATTTTAAATTCATTCTTGCTTTCTTCTGCATCAAACAAATTTTAAATACAGTGCTTAAAAATACCTTTTAAAGAATTCTTTTTATAGTGGAAATAGATAATTCTTAGTTTGATTTGTCTTCTGTACAACATGAATTATAGCAATTTACCTATTCTTTCTTCAAATCTAGAGACTTTGCTGTTTGTGCATTTATTGGAAGCCAAAGAGCTGTGGTTAATCACTATTCCATCTAAAAATTCTTCTTGTCAAATGTATATAAAACTAGTAAATATTGTTTGTTTTTTCTGGCATTGCTCTTGTTTGGATTAATTTCATCTCTCATAATTTGATGTGGAAATAATTTCATGTTCTTAAAGAATCAGTGTACTGAATAAAAAAACTTAAGAAAAATTAAGTCGTGTTCTATATCTATTGTTTTCATGACAGTTTCTCCATGGCTATTTTTACTAAGAGTTGTCCTGCATATGTAGTAATTCCAGTCAATACATTTTTAGTTAGTTTCAGCTTTCATGCTTTGTTCTTATTGAGCATTTAAGTAGCTAGTATAGTTTTAACAATGTGTTTGTGTTTAGAAGTTAAAAAGACTTATCATAGATAGTGTTTCCTGAAAATGCTTTCTGTGGAAGTTTTGTTTCTTTTAGTTTCTGAAGAATACCATAGGTGGGTGGTTTTTGTCTTATGTCCAGTGAGGGTTGTGAAGATTTGTGTTTTTGTGGGGTTGTATTTCAGAATACACAGTTCTGTGAGTGAAAAACTCAGTGCAGCTGTTCTTTATTACCACCAAAGAAGAGTTGCAGAATTACTGCTTTTGCTAAAGAAATTTTCCATTAGTAAAGTGTTCCTCTTCAATGATTACTCTTTGGATGTGTTACAACAACCTTTAATAAGTAATTTCATTGCCACTGTTGCCTTCTGTATTCTTCACTATCCTCTTTATGGAACCACCTAGAGAACTTGGCAACTTCAATGCAGCTACGGAGAGCTTCCAGAAGGCTTTGCTGCTAAATCATAATCATGTTCAGACGTTACAGCTCAAAGGAATGATGCTTTATCATCATGGTAGCTTAGATGAAGCACTGAAGAATTTTAAGGTAAGCAGGCCCTAATTAAATACAGAATTAAAATGTTTTACAAGGACTAGTATTCAACAAGTGCAATAAAATGGACAAATGTCAAAGTTTTTCATTCTGAGTATGTGTGTGCATTTGAACTAAATTTTTTTTTTGTGAAGGCTGTCTTAAAAAACTGTAAGGTTTTATACATCTTTTAATTAAAAATGGAATTTTGCTAAAACTAAGATAGTTTCTCTAACTATTTTATGAATTTCTGAAACCAAGCTCTGGTTGAAGTGTTTTATCTGTTCTTGTTTTGGTTTGTTTTTTTTTTAAACTAGTAATTGTGTTCTTGCTAATACTTGGTTTGAAACCTGAAGTTTTTTTCATAATCTGATGGAAGAAGGAATGTAGTCTTCTTTGTAATTTTAAGCTTAAAATAAGCATACAAAGTTCCGCTATGTATCTAATTTTTCTGAGGCATTTTCTTTGTTTTGAAAAATTCAGACTATGTTACAATTAATTTAGCTTGTAAAAGTGTTCATGTTTCCATAGGTAAACAAAATCTTGCCTCTCTTCATTGGAATTAAATAACAGCCTCCTTTTGTAGACAGAACAATAAAGGCCTATGTTAATCATATGTCCATATCCCTAAAACAAGGAATTAAATAAGATGTGGAAACAATTACATCTGAATGAGTGTGTGCATATCCCAAGGAGAACACTTAATGTGTGTTATCACACATTCACCTTCTATAACACAATCTGTGGTACTGGTGTAATTGAAAAGGTATTTCAACCTTTAAGATGGAGATGCTCTTCTAAATACATGTATTGCTAGAAGAATCAGAGCATTAATTTTTGAATGATAAATATGAATTTGCTATGTGTTTAACATATAGTAAATAGTGACTAACATAATGAAGCGTACTAGTGAAGATTATGGATGGAAGAAATGGTACTGTATATATGTTGAGCTAGCCAAAAATGACTTAATACTAATACTGTTAGGAGTATGTTTTGTCTAATTTCATTTAACTACCATTGAAACTTCTGTAGTGCTAATATCATTAGAGCAGACATGATCTGTTTTCATAACAATTAAAGTGTGATCATAAGCATATTTGCACTGGAAGTTTCTCTATTTTCCCTTTAATGAAACTGAAAATACTTTTTTTCTTACATTTGCTAACAGTTTAAGTACTCACCATCAGTTGAAAGAAAATTGTGATGGAAGTGTATCTTAATAATCAGTTAACCTTTTCATGCAGGTCTTCTGACCAAACAGGTTAGTTTATTTGAAGATACTCATTTGCGCTCTTGATTTATGGGTGCTTTGTTTCTTTTATCTCCTAGAGATGTCTACAGCTAGAACCATACAATGAAGTATGCCAGTACATGAAAGGTCTCAGCCATGTTGCAATGGGACAGTTTTATGAAGGCATAAAAGCTCAGACTAAAGTTATGTTAAATGATCCACTACCAGGTCAGAAGGCCAGCCCAGAATATCTGAAAGTGAAGTACCTCCGAGGTAAGCTGAAATTGTTTTTCTTTTTTTAAATTTTCTTAAATCCATCAAGAACCTAAAAGTGCAAGCATGCTTGTAGTTATGGCTGGTTTAAAGAAAACATACGTTTTCATGAGCACTATTGAGCATGTCTGTTTAAAAAAATGCACACTGATTTGTTCATACAGTTAAAAACTAGGGCCACAAATGAAATACACACTTCTGTATAATGGTGAAGAGTGTTGTGATACTTAGTTGAAGTAGACTTACTTCTGTCCTGGAAATTAGCTAATAGCAAAATCAAAGTATCAGAGAGTAATGACTTACTAAAGTCTTGTTGGATAACTGACAAACATAAAATCTGAGGGATTTTTTTAATGTAATTACATAAGTAGGCTGATTGTACAAACAGTATTTAATTTTATTTCTTTTCTCTAGAGTATTCTAGGTACTTGCACGCGCATTTGGATACCCCTCTTACAGAGTATAATATTGATGTAGATCTTCCTGGAAATTTCAAGGACCATTGGGCCAAAAATCTTCCTTTCCTTATAGAAAACTATGAAGAACAGCCAGGGTTACAACCACATATAAAGTGAGTAATTTTTTTATTTTTTTTTTTTTTTTTTTTTAAAAAACCTACTCCAGATGGTTTTTTCACCTTGACTTTTCAAAGTGCTATTTCAAAGCATTGGAAGAGCATAAATGTTTAATACTGTATGAAAGTGGAATTCCACTGAGTGTGTAAATCCTTTTCAAAACCATGGGGATTGGGATTGGTTTAGCTCATAAAAGAGGAACAATGGAATTTAAGATTATTTTCCTCACTTCTGTCTTGACATAATAATATTCACATAATATTGTTTCATATCTGTGGCCTTACTGATGAACTACATTTCTTTTTTTTTTTTTCTTGCAAATAATGTCAAGGAATTGATAAGTTTGAGCTGACAAATGTAGCATTACATAGCACCCTTATTACAGTTTCTTGTATGTTAAGTTGTGGAGGTTTTTTTTTGTTATAGGTGTAATTTCCTAGATACTTAATAGATTTTTTTTTAATGGCAGGTGGTTTTCACTGGGAAATAATATTTTCTGGAGTAACTTAGATAACCAGTATTTTAGGAGGAGGGTGATTTCAGTCAACAAAGCAGAGGATTTATTAGAATAGGCTAAAAAATATGTAGCTAAAGGAAAGATGACAATTTCTTCTGCTGTAAACTAGTTTCTAGATATATTTTCATGTATTCACGTTATGTGTGTAAAAAATTGCTGAGTTGTAAATTTATGGCTTTTATGTATATGGAATAGCATCCACCTTTTAGCACAAGAATCTTTTACAGAATTAAGGGAGAAGTTCCGGAGTAAGGCTTCTGGTTTCTATACATATTCTTTTCTTAGTGTTAAAAGTTCATTAGGGTAAGTGTAACACTGAAGGATAATGTATTATCTGAACTTTATTTAGTATCACTTACTATGAGTAAGTCTGAATGTGAAATACTGGTTGTGACATACATGATCTGCATTGAATTCGGTAAGACCAGGATTTTATGTGAGGTAGTGTTACTGATATGTACTGTGTGTGTTCACTGAAGTGAGAGGAGGAATGAGTGTTCTTTATATTGCTCTTAAGTATTTCTCACACAAATGTTATTGATTATCAGACAAACAAAACTGGTTTACAACTTTCAGGACTTTTGTTGACAAGTTATGTCTAATGCATGTTTTTCTCCTCTGTAAGAGATGTGTTATTTCAGAATTTTGAAAGCTATAAGCCTGACGTGCAAGAGCTCTTATGTGTAGCTGATCGTCTGGGTTCCATGATGCAGTATGAGACACCAGGATTTCTTCCAAATAAAAGAATACATAGAGGTATACTGAAAATGCTCTGTAGATTTGAATAGGGAAAACAAATTCAATGTGGTAAAAATTTAGTGCTATACCTTTGCTATCTGCAAATTAGTTTTATGCTCTGTTACTTTCAAATCAGATAAAAAGTTTAAACTGAAAATGATCATTACGCGAGAGTTTCTTGACCTAACTGGGGACTGGAAATCATGAAGCCCCAAATTTTATTGTCATTAGCAATTTTTGTCCCATAAATATATTGCATTCCTCTTTCAGTTCTCCTACCTGTATGAAAACGAGTGTTTGGTGCTAATTGGTTCTCTGGTTTTGTTGTTGTTTGTCCCTCTGTCTTCCTCCCCCACCCTCAGCCATGGGACTGGCCGCTCTAGAAGTAATGCAAGCTGTGCAGCGGACTTGGGCAAACTCAAAAGTTCGGATGAATGGGAAGACCCGACTGATGCAGTGGAGAGATATGTTTGATATTGCTGTAAAGTGGCGAAGGTAAGGGTAAAAGAAGAGAGGGAAGGAGCCTTATGTTATGGTGATGATGCATGCTTCAGTTAACCAAGGGGCTGAAGTCACAGGAGAAAATGAACACTTGCTGCCACTCTGGAACTGGAGTGTGTTCTGATAGAAGGATGTTTTAGGTACAAGGAGTGCATTTCTGAAAATACTCTATTTTTCTTTTTTAAAAGATGGAAAGAGCTGGGAATAGCATTTTCTGCTATTTCACAAAGCTGTGAAAGATCATAGGATATACTGCAGCTTAGGCTAACAAAAACTAACAATTGCAAATGCCAGCAACATAAAATGCTTATGAGTTGGGTTTTTTTATGAAAATCATACATGAATTTCAATAAAAAGTTCTTTTTTGTGATCTCTGAATTCTAGCTTTTGCCTAATATTATACTGTATGTGAAGAAATCTCAACTAAGAATGTTACCTGGAGTGAAATGTGTGCCAGTATTAATGTCCTTCATCTTTGTAGGATAGCTGATCCTGACCAGCCTGTGCTTTGGTTGGACCAAATGCCTGCCCGAAGCCTTAGCAGAGGTTTCAATAATCACATTAACTTAATCAGGTATGAGAGTTTTACCAAAGAGCCTTCCCACACACACTTAAGGGATTGTACCAAAACCTACCGGCTGTTCTTGACACAGCATATTACAGTATTGAATGTATACATGCTTATTGTTTTGCTTTAATATTCGTTTTACATTTTCTAATGCACTATTTGGGGTTTGTGCACTTCAGTTTTTCACTCATGAAGTTTCCTCTTTTTCCTGAATTTCAGTTGTACAACTGAGATATGGCAAGGTCTAACTAGGATCCAGAAGATGCATATTTTTATGTGCTGTTTTTAATTCCTACATTACCTTAAATGTAAAAACTGGAGTAGGTTTCTCACAGTTGTAATATTCCCAAATGCTGCTTCTCAAAGATAGTGGCAACAGTAGTGAAACAATGCTATTCTATTAGCTTTAATACCGATTTACAATAGAGAGGAAAAACGTTGTTCTTTCAGTTGTTTTCAGTGCAGGACAAAATAAAGCAATAATGACAAAATAAGTGACCTGTGAAAGGTAACAGTTGCACATCCAAATAAAGGTAAAATTTAAAAGATTCAACCACTGTTGTACGTTCCATCTTCTCCCATGCTGCAAGACTCGGTATTGTAGTCACAACAGTGCTACCTCTCATGAAGTGGTAGAAGTGTGAGAGACTCAGTGTGGCAACATCACTGTCAATCACAGGAGCAGAGTGTGTTTTGTAAGTAGATATGTAACCAGGTTTCATCTTGTTTTCCTTCCCCCCACCACGGGAAGTATTGAATCTTTCCACTCTGCTTTTAGATCTATTTCTTTCCTTTTTGAGTAACTGTGTGGAAAAATGAGGATAAGGGAAGCAAAGCATTCTCAAGAGTTATTTCAAGCAGAGAAAAACAGTGATATTCTAATGTTCACATACAGAAGCTGATGAAAATCTGTCTGCACTCTTCCTTCCACTCTACATAATGGACCCGAGCAGCCTCCCCTTTAGGGAGTGGTTACAATGTAGCGCTAAACTCCAGTGCAGATCAGTCCTTGCCTTGCGGGATGTGCTGCTTCCTGAATGGTCCTACGCTCAGGTTTCTGTCTTCTCTCAAGCCAAGTGTTATGGTTGGGCTCCAAACTGCTGTTTCTTCTCATTTGTACAATGCAACAGAAACCACAACAATCTGTACTTTGAGACAAGGATGTATTCCATCCATCTATTTCTTATTGGTTTTATTTTAAATGGGAGAGTAAGAGCTTAATTTCTAGGTGATCTGTGCTGGCAGAAGGGCATTCCTATAGGAACACTTGACTGCCATACTGAAAAAAATGTTGAGCATTTAGTCTGCCGCTGTACGGGATCTCTGTGTCAGCAACTCTGTTTTTCACTAGCCAAAGGACTTTACTTGTTTTCTACTCATTAGAGAATGCTAGCGAAACTCATGCTTTACTGTTCCAGCTGTTTTGGTGATTTCATAGAAATCTGAAATAAGCTTCATGAATGTTCAGAATGATAGGCCCACAGTGAATCTAATTCTGACCTTTTATTTTTGGCTCAGCCTTGACTTCTGGAGATCTCATCAGCATTTTGGTCATACTTTGTTGATAGCTAGATAGTGGTTCTCTGAAAATTACTGATTTGCATTTTTGGGGAAGGAACAAATATCACTGCCTTAGGAGTTGATCATACTTTAGTACTGGATAGTGATTGCATCTGTTTGATTCTGGAAACCTGTACTTGTTTGATCATGCTGCATCCCAAGTGATAGTTGCTTTCATTGGTCAGCTTTCTGTAGTGATCTGTTTCTGCTTTTGGATTCCCTCCCAATGATTTCATGTGAGGTGAGGGATAAAAGAAATGGATTAAGTGGTAATACCTTTTTAAAATTTATTTTTATCTTACTTTTGAAGCATGTTCTAGTCACTATGATTTCTAAATGACAATTTATTTTTAATGGACTATACAGATCTTACAATCTCCTTGCATTACTCAACTGTAAAATGTCTGCTGATTGAAGATATCAATAGGCTACAGAGCTAACACCTTTTTGTTGGTAATTGAGATCAGTTTATGGTCTTTTGACTGTTTGTCAGGAAGACATATGTTGCTTTATATTTGGCTTATAACTTGAAAGTTATTCACATAATTGTATGACTAAGTCTGAATTCTTTCTATAGCATGTCTACCTGAAAGCCAGGTGTAGCAGTAGGTTATTCAGGCTGACAAGTGGCAGCTTTCATGTTTGTTCAATATATACAAAGATATAAGCTGTTCAGTCAAATAAGAGGTGTAATAATAGCAGTTGGGTGTTCTTTTAGTACTCGTAACAGATCTAGTCATGCTGAGCTTAAGCTGTCTCTAGGTTTTATTTGGTCTAAATTGTACACTAGTAACTTCTGTGTGCAAAAAAAATACTCGAATGAGGTATCTTTTACCATAATCTTTTTCTTTAGTCAGAATTCTTTGCATTTAAAGTCCAATATTTTTCAGTGATTCCTGTGAAATGAGTTTTAGCGTGAAAGCACTAGCATTCAGTGACTGCTGAATTAAAGACTCTTTTCCAGGGTAGCAAAATGTTTGGAAAGTGTCAGAAAACAAAAACATTTTTTGTTTGTTTTGAGTCAATTTGGGGACCATTTGTTAAAGGTGTCTAAGAAACATCTTGCACTTCACAATGTTTGATAGGCTTCCAGATCTTAACATCCTTGAGATGAAAATATATTGTCTGTCACTACTTCTTCATTGGTCTGTAGACAAGTGCAATTTTGGCTTATCTCCATTCTGCCTTAAATAATCAAAGCTATGAAAGTAACCTAAGCTTTCAAAAACAAAACAAGGATTTGGGATCAGCTAAACATTAATGATAAACCCAATATTCTTATTAAAAAGTGAAGACACTGTGGAACTCTGCTACTTTTGAATTCTTGGTGATAGTGTTTATTAAACAAATAGAAAGAGTGGAGTGGGAATAAACACAAATCACTTCTGACCACTCACCAAAAGTCTTCTATTGGTACTACTGCTTCTAGATGGCCTTAAAGAATGATAGGTCTGGTTTGGATGTATTTTCCAAGGTGCCACTAAAGGAAAATCTTGTTCCTTATACTGACACGCTTCTGCCTGTTGTACAGATATTTTCTAAATACAGATGGAGAATGATGGGACGTACAACAAGGGCAAATTATGTATTTAGATTTGTCTTCATCCTTCTCCTTTCCCTACCTCCCTTTCCTATGTGCAGATATGTATATGTGTTCTAAGTCTGTTCAGTTTTTAAAGACAGATTCTGCCATTACTCTGAGACTTAAGCCTACTAAAGTGTGAGACGTTAGGGACTTAACTCCAAAAATCACTTAGAGTGGGGGAAAAAAAAGCTAGGTTCACACCTTCCTGTGATTGACAGTGGTCTTGCTTCCTCAGAGAGCGATAACGTTTGCTTTATAAAATCTTGTTTTGTAGACTGGGAGAAGAGGAAGGACTCCTACAAATGCAATAATGGTATGTAATTTTTCCTCTCAGAGTGGTTATAATCCTAGCAGCTTTTTACCAAGTTTTTAATTAATTTTTTTTTTTCTTAGTAGTCCTAGGGGGAAAAAACAACACCTTTTTAATGTTTTTATTTAACAGTTACTACTTGTAACTGTTAGAAGTCAAAGCAAAATTCCTTTAGCATAGAGGGACACAGGTGAAAAAAGAAAAACGTATATGGACTGTCAAAGCAGATCAACGTATATATTGGCAAATATGTAAACTGGAGAGTGTTGATTCTCAAAGTAAATCAATGTGCAGATTGAGAATTCTCTCCTAGTTCTGCAGTATTTGTGAGTGTAAGAAAGATTATATCCTTGTACAAATTGGTAATTGTCATATAGATAAGACTTACTGGACATGGGCACACTGAAAATGGGGAATTATGCATGAAATGCAGTTTATCAGAGAACAGCACTACTAATGATACATGAGCTTTTCCCAGTTCACTATTGAATCTGTATTCAAAATGGAGAATGGGCAATTCACCACTTCAGACAAACCTCTAGTTCTTTCCTTTAGTTTACAAAGCATCTGTGGATAAAATTCTGTCAACTATTAATGAGTAATATTTGTGTCTTAACCCTGAAATATTGGGTTGAAAAACAAGACTTTAAAAAATCTTTTCTTTTCTTTGTAGGGGACAGGTCATTAACATGCGGTACTTGGAATACTTTGAGAAAATTCTTCATTTTATCAAAGACAGGATCCTTGTTTATCATGGGTAAATTACTGATATGCTTTTTCCCTGGTTCACTCCCCTGCTAATACTGGTTTCAAATTTACATAATATTAATTTCAGAAAGTCTGATCATTATTTTCTTAATTTTAGTAAGTTCTAGTTCTCTTAGTCTATACTTGTTTTTCTTACTATTGGAAATGAAAAATGCTGTTCATTGCCATGTAAAGAAACTTAAGCTAATAGGAAAAAACACTGTGAATTGCAGTATACCTAGAAACTAATAATGGTGTTGCATTTGTACCCACAGTTTTGTCATGAGTGGGTCTCAATTCTTTCTAAAAATATGATTTGTTAAAGATGTTGGGTTTCTTCCTGGTAAAATAGAGTTTCTCTAAATATTGAGAGTAATTTATTAAATAGTAGGAGTGAGGAAAAAAGAGAAAAGAAGATACAGAAGGTAATTTTAATTGAAACTGGTGTTTGACAAGTAGTTTTAAAGGAGCAGAGAACCTTTACTACTTGTTATGTAGATGGGTTGGTAGACTTTGTCCTGGAACAGAAAGTTCTAGAATCTTGAATGAAAGAATGTGAATAAAGATAATTTGAAAATTGATCAATTTTTTTAATGACTAGAAATGTCTCCCCACCTGTGGCTCATTTGTGGCAAGAGTGTTCTGATAATGTTAAAAATTAAGGAACTCTTGTAGTTTTAAACTCCCTAATTTTTCTTTGGCCTGGTAACTTTTATTAAATATTGAGTTCTGTTTTTCAGTCTATTATGCTACTTAAATATCAAAAAATGAAAGTGCAGAAAATCCTTATAACAGTTGAAAGCATTTCAGTTTTAGAAAATTTATGATAGTTGCTCTGGGATATGTAAGTTCTGTAGTAAGTGGGGAGTCTATCCTTTATTGGGAGAAGGTTTGTTTAGAGTAAGTCAGCAGCATTTGACCTTAAACCAGAGCAATTTATGCTGTAATTTTAAAAATAATTCTGTTCTTAAAATATGGGTACAATAAATAATAAATATTAGAGCAGTAGTTCAGTAGGTTTCTTCATGATCCAGCTGTGCCTGCATCTGAAGTATTTACATACCTTTGAGGCTACACATTTTGAGAAGAATATTTTTAATGTTAACTCTATTCTTTCATCTTTCCTCATCAACAAACCCCTGCCCACACACACTCATGCAAACACTGTTTAATGCTATAGAGTGGCCAACAGCAAATGATTAAGATTAACCTGAAGTTTTTGGTTGAGATTTGAAGTGGAAAAAAAGTGAGCTGAGCTGATACAGGAGGAAATTACTTTTTGAAGAATAGGAGAGCATATGGCCAAGTATGAAGGAATTTTCAGAAAAGAAATAACTAAATAACATTTCGCTGGCTAATTAGGTTAAAGCTAGATAGATTTCCAGAAATGTTACATGTGTTCAACTGTTTCAATTCCATATTTAATTTTTTTTCCAGTGCGAATAATCCAAAAGGACTATTAGAGGTTCGGGAAGCTTTGGAAAAGGTACATAAAGTAGAAGATCTTCTTCCCATAATGAAGGTAAATTCAAGAAAAATTTCAAAATATGATTAAAAAAAATATTACGGGAGATATCCAGTTCCTCAGAATAAACATTGTGTAAGCTTAAAATTAATAACTCGAAACACTAACTCAGGCTATTTTGAATTTGAACATGTAGGGCATGACCTTCCCTTTGTTATATGGAGATTTGAAAGGCTTGGCCTAACTGTGAATTGGTAAAGAAATGATGGGAAAATAGAATGTTGAATGTAATTCTTTGAAGCCAGCCTTATCAACTGGGAGGGTAGATACACCATAATGGGCTCACAGTATGCAGGTACAGTATGAAGGAAAAAATTGAAGATGTGTGTCTGAAAGATTAGGAACACAGAAGCTCTTTTTCTTAGCTTTATTGATGTAGGTCAGTACATGTGGAGCTAGCAGGGAGAAATGAGGGAATAGTTGCCCTTAGTGACTGATAGCTGATCTGAAACAAAATCTTGGTTTATGTTCTTGTGCTTTGGAAGACTGTCGGAAAAGGAGTGGGGAAACCTGCAGGTTTTATTTCTGGAGGTGGTCTTTGTAGAAAGGCTTTGGATATATGACATGCAGAATGATTTATACTCTTATCTTGACTTAAGTAATAAGACTTGAGCTGGTTTTAAGTAAAAGGTCTTCCCTTACTCCCCCAAATTAATCTAAATAGGATGAGAAGTATGTATTTGGGTTTGGGGGAACATTGTTACAAAGTATTTCTTCTTAAAGGATTAGACAGGATTTTACTTAGAATGGAGTAAAATTTGGGGAGAAACAGTCATTCTGAATAGAGACAAACTCATTGCTTTCTTATCAGGTGTGTCCACATTGCAATTTCATATCTGAGAGCTGATGGATTGCCGTAGAACAGAGCTCTCTGAAGATATATTGCTGCTACTATTGATAGACTGTTGGGGTTGGGATTTGTTCATGGTGGTAGTGCTCACTCGTGCACTACAGATATCTTTACAGAAGCTACATGGTTCAAGCACTAAATTTTTCTAATATAAGTGTCTTCAGAGAACATACCATAATTTTAGAGGTCCTTTTTATATTGCTGTCTTGAAAGATGAAGACAAGTGGATACTAACTGAAGCTAAACAAAAACTTGTGATGAAGTAGTACATGTTGGGGTAGGTAGGCAATTAAGTGTTCCCTACTGACACACAAATGTGCAAATAGTGTCCTGTAAAGGACCTGATACGGCTACTGTTGAACTGTAGGCCAGAAAAGTGCTATTAGTGGAGTTAAAAATACAGGTTACTCCAAGAGAATTATGAAAATATATAAACATAGTGGACTACATGACTTAAAAATAAATGTCTCATGTGGCAGCAAATATTCTTCCTGTTCTTCATAACCTGTGCATTTTGCTCTGGTTTGAATCTCCTGTATCCCATTCGGAATTGTATCAAAGTGGAATGCTGTCTCTCATTAGAGGCTTTTAGATTTGCTTCTTTAAAATAAATGTAAATTTTCTTTAAACAAAACATCCTGGATCACAAGTTCTATCTTAAAATAAATAATTGCCTGAGTAATTCATTCAACAGTGTTGCATAATAGTCATTAAAAGTGCCTGTATAAAACAAAGGTCTGCTGATATTAACTTAATTTTGTTATTTGGGTACTTGGGGAATGTTGTATGTCAAAAGCTGGGCTTTTGGCTTTATTTAAATACGGTTTTGCCTGGTTTATACAACCCTGGCTACAGTATTACACTTGGATAATGTAGCTTTGTAAAATTTTAAAACTTTGATATTTTTCCTTCTGATGAGGATAAACATTAATTGAAGCTGCATCACAGTTAAGAAATTGTTGATGTGAGCTGTATTCTGGAATCCACACTTGGCCTAATGCGGCTACTTCTTAGTCTAAACATAAAACAGGCTCTCACATTCCTGCTTTTACATTTACATTGTTACACCAGAAGGTTACCATCAACATGCAACTTGTGGAGAACTCTGTACAACTCAGTCTTGTACAGTTGCTTTACATAAATAGTGTTGCTTTATATTTGCTATGTAGTTATGAAGTTGAATGTCAACTTGCCTCATTCAATATTTATAAATTCTATACAGTAGGAAATAAAGTATAAATGAAATAATGTAGTTGACAGTGACTCTTTGTCCTGTTCACTCAGTTTGTCCATTTTCATTTCTGCTCCATGTATTTGAGGCATTTCAAAACAATAGCTAGGCAATCTGTCCATTCTAATGTTAACTATTTTTTTTCTTTTGAAAGCAGTTTAACAGTAAAACAAGAGATGGGTTTACTGTGAACACAAAAGTCCCCAGCCTCAAGGATCAAGGAAAAGAATATGATGGATTCACAATTACAATTACAGGAGATAAGTATGTTTGCTATTTTCCAGGGTTCAGGGACATTAATGATGAAGTATTAGTAATTAATTTTCTCAAATGCCACTTCTACTTGCATAAAGTGGGTTTTGTTTTTCACTGAAAAATTTGTTCATTTGAGGCCGCCTGAGTCCTGTTGTGTTCCCTAACAAAGAGGGAATATGGGTAACATTGATAGAGTAGGCTCAATTGAGATGATTCTCTAACATACAGCATGAAAGTGAAGAGAGAACTTGTTATTCATCTTAGACTATAAAATGCCTGAAAGGGAGAAATATTCAAAATCTCTGTCTTTACCCATATCTAAATATACTTCTTGTTGTGAGACCTTGTCTGTTACCGAGACTGAAAAGTCCTGAATGGAATGGAAATTTCTGTAATCTAAGAATGGGACTCATCTATTTAGATTGCTGGCCTTTTTTTAAATGTATGTTTTTATGATGTTTGCTGACCTTCTGTCTGCAAATGACAATTTAGATGGTACCTTGAATATGTGAGGACACAATCATGAGCCTGTGGGCCACTCTTTAGGTGAGATAGTAAATTTCTCCCTTTATGGATACTGGCTCCTTACTGAAAAATGAACATTAATCTGAAGTTTAGAAGTTCTGTCCTACTAACTAAAAACTTTGGCTTATGGGATTTAAAATTCTGTGCACTGAAATTTTTCCCAGAACTTGTGTGCTTCCAACGAGTGACATGGAAGCCAAACTTCTCTTCTACAATGTAGAATATATCTCTTAGTTTTTAATTTTACATTCTAACTCATATGCCTATATACAGTGAAATGGCATTAAATATATGGCCTCTGCCTTTGGGGAAAATATTTTGGTATTGGTAAAATGGTCTTTGTTCTGCACAAACTTTGTTCTGTATCAGTAAGTCTGTTTTGATCCATAGTTTGTAACTATGCTTTTATACCAAAAGAATTCCATTTTGGTAATTTAAGAGTTAACAAAATACACTTCTATATGGAAATCTTAAGTTCACAAAGAGACTTTAAAATTTCATATTTCTTACATTTTTTACCTATGCTTTAAGTGAAATGCTAATGCTTGTTGGGTGTTCTTCAATGAAAATACTTCATTAGACAGCAATCTATGTATTTGTTTGGACAAACTTGCAATGTGACAAAACATTTTAAATTCAGTGAATTTTATTTTATTTTTTTAACTAAAAGGGAGGCAATGCACATAATCTGCTTAAGGAGAAATTATAGGAATTTAACTGTAGTACATCTATAACCCTGGATATTAGATTATGCATCAAATTCTGTTAAAAAAAAAAATCTTACCTCCTTTTATGTTTCATCTGCTTGATAGAGTGGGGAACATATTATTTTCAGTAGAAACTCAGACAACAGAAGAGAGAACACAGCTGTATCATGCAGAAATAGATGCACTATATAAGGATCTGACAGCTAAAGGAAAAATTCTAATTCTGTCTGCAGAGCTGGGGGTAAGGCTGTTTTAATGGAAATTATGAATTCCATGATAAAATTCCATTATGTTTTTCTACCTTCTGTTTAACAGTCATTGTAATGATTTCTGATGAGATCTTAAGTATTAAAATCAATTGCTTGCTTAAACCCAGTATAACAAACACAAAGTTGACATAATTCTGTTACTTTAAAATTTGCTTGAAATTTGCTATGCTTTGCTGCAGAATCACAGAATCATCTAGGTTGGAAAAGACCTTGAAGATCATCCAGTCCAACCATTAACCTAACACTGACAGTTCCCAACTACACCATATCCCTCAGCACTAAGTCAACCCAACTCTTAAACACCTCCAGGGATGGGGACTCCACCACCTCCCTGGGCAGCCCATTCCAACACCTAACAACTCCTTTTGGAAAGAAATGCTTCCTAATACCCATTCTGAACTTTCCCTGGTGCAAGTTGAGGCCATTCCCTCTTGTCCTATCACTCGTTACTTGGTTAAAGAGGCTCATCCCCAGCTCTCTGCAACCTCCTTTCAGGGAGCTATAGAGGGCGATGAGGTCTCCCCTCAGCCTCCTCTTCTCCAGACTAAACCCCTCCAGTTCCCTCAGCCGCTCCTCCTACGACTTGTGCTCCAGACCCTGCACCAGCTGCGTTGCCCTTCTCTGGACACGCTCGAGTCGTTCGATGTCCTTTTTGTAGTGAGGGGCCCAAAACTGAACACAGGAATCGAGGTGCGGCCTCACCAGTGCTGAGTACAGGGGTCAGATCCCTTCCCTGTCCCTGCTGGCCACGCTATTGCTGACACAAGCCAGGATGCCATTGGCCTTCTTGGCCACCTGGGCACACTGTTCAGCCGGCAGTAACAGAGTCCAGAAAAAGGTCTCAATTATCACAGTGTGTTCCTTTATTTTCTTATTTTTTTTTAATTTTTCTCATGGGTCTGTGTTCACTGTTTCATCATCCTTCTAAGCACTGCTTAGGATTTGGCTTGTGTTGGTTACATATAAGATGAGAAGTAACACGAATTCATGAGAAACCCTAGAACTGTGTTTGGGTTGATTCATATTGCAGCGACAATCTGACTACATTTTGAGCTTGTGCTTTCCGTTTTTCATCCTTTAACACAGTGTAGAAGAACTGTGTTTCACCAAAATTTTGAAGATGTAACAAAATACTTTGCTTAGACATCTGTTAATCAGACTTCAACTTGTCATCTTGACACTTTTCACATTTGAAATTGGTCTTAAAAAAAAAATAATCACAGTACTGTGAGACTTTCCAATATGTGTTCCTTTATATGGTATTACCTGGCTATTAATTCTTTAATTCACTTTTTTCTCTCGATTAGGAAGTAGATGCTGTTTGCAACTTGATCCTGTCATTAGTTTATTACTTCTATAATTTAATGCCACTTTCAAGAGGATCTAGGTTAGTGATTTCTTTATAATATGTGTTATCTTGGATGAACACTGTAAAATGTCCATGTGTTGCAGTATCTTAATATTTTTTTAATATTAAAAAAAGCTAAAAAAGCTCTGTGTTGAGCTCTGTGTCTTGCAGTCTTTCATTTTATGCTGCCATGACGATGGATAGTGACAGTGCTGTTTTAAAAGCTAGTTTGTAATTGCTGATGGTAAATATTCATAGCTGCATGTATATTTAAAATTATGAGTATTCTGTATTCATAGACTTCAGCTCACAGATTGAAGTGTCATTTTGAAATTGTAATGATTGGGTTCCTATTCCATACTGTGTTACACTAATTTCACTCAAGAAGCTTTACTAAAGCATGTATTTAAGATCTCAAAGTATATTTAATAACTTCTAAAAATAAATTGCACTAAAATATTAGTCATTTATTGCAACTGTTAGGGTCACCAAATGAAACCCTACAATAAAGCCTCATATGTCACAGATCTGTTCAACTGAAATTCTAGTTTAATTCAAACCTGGCTACATTTAAGACTATTATGAATGTGTGTCCCACAAAGCACTAAAGACCTTTAAGCTTATTATTAAACGCAGTTCAGTAGAAAATGAAATTTTAAAAATCCTGAGTCTGAAGGCATCAGACTTTGCCTTTATTTTACAGAATAAAAAAAATAGCAGAAATTCTGTCTCGAGTTTCACAACTAAAGAAAAAATAATTTTAAAAAGAGGCAACTGAACAGCTTTACAGTGCCACTAGCTCTGTTGCAGTAGAGTTTATAAACTCTTCTGAGCTACATCTGAGCTTCTTGGGAACAGGAGCTTGCTTTGTTTTCAGCTCTGTGGAGTCTTAAGAATTCGTAAGTCTGAAATGATAATAGCTGTAGAAACAGTACTCTTCAGCAGTTAAACTTCATAGGATCTTAACTTCATTCCAGTGGTGTTGAAAGGTAACAGTAACACTTTTCAAGTGTTTCATGCTTGTTTTTACTTAAATAACTAGCACAGTAATTTTTACTAGCCTTCTATGAAACTACTGTATTCTATTTGTGTTGTAGTCTAAAATAGCATTTATGGAAAGACTTTTACAGTACTTTGTTGATTTTGATTTTTTTTTTTTTAGTGTGATAGCTTATTCAGTGATCATGGGAGCCCTAATGGCAAGTGGAAGAGAAGTATCAGGAAAAATTCCTAAAGGAAAGGCAAGTATCAAAATACACTGGTTCAGTCTTGATGGGGGGAGTAATACTTGAAAATGTGAGGAAGGAGCTGTAAGAATGAACAGAAGTTGCACACTTGTTTACTGGGATGGGTTAGCTTCATACTGTGATGTCTTGCAGCCTGAGAGTTTTGAAAACGTCATTGCTGTTCTGACAGCAGGTGAGACCTAGGGATAGTATGTGCAACGGTTCTGGTTAGTCGAATTTTAGCAGTCTCTGTTCCACAGTAATCACATGTTTGTAACTGAAGCATTTGTAGTGTGCCGAGCTGCTCTTTCCAACTTTATTTGAGAAGGGTTCCAAGAATACTTAGGCAGAATTAGTGACTCTTCTAGCATACAGCAGAAATTTGCTGTCCTGCTCTCAATGTATTCCAGAGTGTTTAGGATTTAGTAAGTAGAAATGGATTTGCAACTTCTCTTGATTTCTGCTTAATTTAAAATAAGTCCTAGTTTTTAAGTGACTACATTTGAATATTATACCACCTCACTCAATAAAGGGTTTCCCTTTCTTTATTCAACTATTGATCTCCTAGTGGCATTACCTCTTCAGCATGAAAGGAGTGAGAGCACCTCTGTCTCTTTAATGTAATATTAAAAGAATTAATGAAATTCCAGTGAAAATCCAAACTGTTGAAGAAAACACCCTGCGTGAATAACTGAAGAAAGAGCAACTTTCCCTTTAGTTCTAGAAAGTCGTGAAAACAATTAAGTTTGTCCTTTCAGTACAATAATCTCCTAGTAGCTTTTAGAAGCAAAAATTGCTCTTGCTTAGTAGCAAGAAGGCTTCCTTTTCAGTATGCTGTTAAGCTGGTATCTTCTGTGGGAGTTCAAACTAAGGTAAAAGAATTATGTGGGTTTTCTTATGCATCTTCTTAGGATTTAATAAGGTAGTGCATTTTGCTGACTGATTTTTAGCAGGTAAGCAGAGTTTCTGGATTACTGAAAAGCAGGATTTCTGATTTACAGGAAGCTTTGTGGACATTTTTACATTTGAGGTTTTTTTTCCTGTAACAGAATGCCTGAATTGGAAAAAAATAAATTATTTAGGAAAATATTCACCAGCTTGAAGAAATTGTTTTCCCCAGTTGAATGAAATTGGGATTATTCACTCCCCAATTCCTTAGAAGGGTATTTCTGGTCCCAAGCTTATGACAGTGTGCATTATCAGACTGCTCTGAAGACAAAGGTACCCAACAGTTTAGAGTCCTGCTGTTGCCTGGCAGGAACAGAAAATTTTAGTGCCCGGCATGCCTGCTGACTTCCAGACTGGTGATCAGGGATAAAGTAGTCTGGGCACAGACTAGTTAGTAAGCTTACTTCTGTCTTATCAAGAATGTAGGGGGCATGCTCTCATAACCTTTCCTTCAATTCAGCCAAAGTTCACTGAACCACAAATGTGTCAGCTTAAATGATTCAGTACTAGTGAACTAATATTTTTGACTGAAGGTTGTTTTGCTGAAAACTTAATTTAACTGTAGATACAAAGTTGCACAGAGTTCTTGGTTATATGTAGTCAAACTACTGAAAAACACCTACATTTTGCAGAATGCAGTATGGAGAAATGAGAAATATCCCCATTTTATTTGGACATTATAATAAAAGGACTGAAGACAGTATTTTCTGGAACTGACTCAGTATAAACACCTTGTTGAAAGATAAAAAAAATAACTGAATTTTGTCTCAAAAGGAAGGATATGTTTTTAGAGTCAAATATATGTTAACAATATTTGAGGATTAACTTCCTGAAATTAGAGAACTTAAAACTTCTCTAATTTCTTAATATCTTTTTTATTTTATTTTCAGCTGGTTGATTTTGAAGCAATGACAGCACCAGGATCTGAAGCCTTTAGCAAAATAGCAAGAAGCTGGATGAATCTAAAAAGGTAAATCTTTTTGTTTGGATGAGGGGTGGGGAAATAAAATATGAAAGATTTTGTATGTCACATTCAAACCTATACTAAAAAAATGTTAATTAGAAATTATGAGTTTAATAAATGATTCTATGGGGTTTTAATGCTGTTTAGGAAATGATAAAATTTGAATTTACTAACAGTAGTTTATTTCTAGTCTAACAGAGTAGTTAGTAGTTTAGACATTCAGTCATATGAGTGTTACCCTCTGAGAAAATTATTTTGGTAAATATTTTCTTCGTTTTGTCCAGTGGTGTCAAATTTGCCTTTTTTTTAATCATTAGTAAATCTGGTAATTGAGTGGATAAAACAAGGGAAAATTTTAACTTGTTGTTTTTTTCCATTCTTATGGATCTTTTCAAACCATATATCAAAAGTCATTTATTTATACTTGAGTGCTATTTTAATTGGGAGAATAAGTATTTTCAAAGTAGATGGAATTTTCAAATATAGAGAATTATGTTACTTAGTACAACTGCATGACTCTTGTAAAGTGCTTTAAAATTTTGATTTTCACATTAATTGATTTTTGAGTATTGAACACATTAATTCCATGTCAATATGATGAATCTGGTGCATTTGATTTGTCCCTCAGTGGTTATTCCCCATACAAAATGTAAAAATCGGGCCAGAGACAAAACCAGTTTTAGTATCCTTCAAGTCAGGGTCAAGACACTTAAAGGGTGGTGAGAGAACTGGCCAATGTCCTTACTAGGCCATCTGTAATCTCTGAAAGGTTGTGCACATCCGTGGACATTCTTGCTGACTGCAGGAAAGGAAATCTTGCATCCATCTTCAAGAAGGCTGGAAGAATGACACAGGGAAACTATAGGCTGGTCAGCCTCACTTGGGTCCCTGGGAAAGTCATGAAATGAGTCCTCTAGGAAACCATTTCAGGGTATATGAAAGAGAGGGTGACTGGGGACAGTCAGCGTAGGTTTAACAAATGTTGTGTGGGCCGGTATGATTGCTTTCTGTGATAAAATGACTAGATTTGGGGATGAGGAGAGAGCAATTGATGATATTTATTTTTACTTCATCAAGGACTCCCACAATAGTCTCATACCAAGATAGCACATTGTGGTCTAGATTAATGGACATCTAGATCGGTAAAAAGGTGTTTGGATAATCAGATTTAGGGGGTACTCAGCACTTTAGACCACACCTAGCATACTGCATCCAGTTTGGGGGCAGCTGTAGTAAAGACTACGATAAACTGGAGCAAATTCAGTAGAGAGCCACCAGGATGGCTGGGGGCTGGAGCACATGCTTTGGCAGGAGTGGATTGGGCTTGTTCAGCCTAGAGGAGAGAAGGCTTTGCCCTAACAGCAGCTTTGCAGTACCTGTGAGTATTGGGAAAATGGAGCCTGGCAGTGCTTGGTAGGAGGACAAAAGGCAATATGCATGACGAGGTTCAGACTGAGCATAATCTTTTCACCCTGAGGGTAGTCAAGCAGCAGAGCAGGCTGCCCAGAGAGGCTGTACAGTTTCCATCCATGGAAATTTTCAAGACCTGACAGGATAAAGCCCTGACAGCCTGGTCTGCCTTTGCAGTTGACCTGGATGTTAGATCACAGACCTCCTGAGGTTTGGTCCAACCTGAGTTATTCTGAAAGCCTGAGGAACTCTGCAGCTGCTGTTAGTGCTGAATATCTCATACTGATAAGTGTTGTTTAACTTCATTATCAGTGGTTCTCAGCCTGGCCAAGTTTACTGGACTATAAAATCTCTTCCTAAATGAAGAAGGCTGTTAAGAAGTTACAAGGACATCTTTGTCAGACTCAGGCTAAGAATCTACATGTAACTGTAGTCAAATTCAGCATTTATTAAGGAGTGACATTTTTAAACTACAGTGTAGCAATTTGCAGTTTTTATTAAAAGTAGTCTCCACAAATATTGTGACTTGGTTGTCTTGGAAATATAAAATATTTATGGTTCCCACATTTTTTTGCTGTAACTCTCTTTTTTTTTTTTTTTTTTTTTTTTTTTTTTTTTAAGACTTATCTTTACCAAAAAGGAACTTCTCTCTTGGGAGCAAAGTCAGCTTAAGCCATTTCAACCTACCTGTGTGTTTCTGACCCTTTCAGTTGTACTGTTGAAGTTTGTGGGAGTCCATAGCAAACCAGATCAGGGAACTGATTTGTGTTAAAAATAAACTTGCCAAAACCACGATTATTTTTTAACTGAGACCTTTTCATAGCATAGACCCACTGATAGTATTGCTAGCTCAAATGAGAGATGTATAATGGGTAAGGAATAAATCAGAGTGGAGAAAATGCTGAAGTTGGCTTTGCTTGATGTGGAGAAAAATATCTGTGGGACCACAGTCCAAAGGACTTGAGGTAATAATATGAAGGTAATTAACCTGCGTGGCTAAATTTATCTGTGGTAGAAGAATAATAATGGGTAAGTAAGGCTTGAAAACTTTTAGCAAAAAAATTTTGCTTTAACTTCTGCCACTTCCAAAGGCTCTTTTATGTAGTCATTATTTTCATTCTCTGTAGTGAGTGAGGAGTGATGAGAAACAAGAGCTGGTTGTGGGCAACAGATTCTTGACTTCAGGTCCCAAATTTGTTGGAGAAGGGGATGAAGTGAGATATAAGCTGATGTGTTAACTTCCAGGTAAATCATGAGTCTCAGCAAAAGATAAATAATACTTTTTTTTCTCCTCTTTCAGTATTTCACCTTCTTACAAGAGCCTACCATCAGTATCAGAGACTTTTCCAACCCTGAGAACGATGATTGAAGTACTAAATACAGACTCATCTCATTGTTTAAAAAAAACGATAGTTGTTGTATAATTTATACAAATAAAAGGCCAAGAGGTTCTGCTTCATAAATTATTTTGAAGGTGAAACCATGGTCAGAATGGTTTGGTTTGGTTTGTTTTTTTTTAATAGAGTAAACTTACTTGAGTAGTTACCACTAGAATAAAAAGAATCTGTCTGTGACTAACAAGATTAAAAAGGGAAAAAAATAGAACAGCTGATTTCTTGTATTGAGACATACTCTTAACAGGAAATACAGTTGTTCAGGGGCCAAACTGAAGAGCAATGAAACTTGGTCACAGTTATGATCTGAAGATACTGCAGGTGAAAAATTATTTTTTTTTAAAAAAGATAAAAGTAATCTGCATTGGAAATACCACTATACTACTTCCCATTTGGTGGTTTGGTTTTGGGGCTTTTTTAAAAAAGCTTGTGTATTCTGCATGGAAAACTTCATGAGCTGTACATGTGTGAGTAATTGGTAAATACACAGGCATTTACTATAGTGCAATCCAGTGGAGGAACAGATGTCAGCTTAAAAGAATGGGTTTTGGGAAAACATCATTTGGAAACAAAAACAAACAAATGACATGTGGAGTTAGGCTCTTGGTGAGTAAATGTCAGAAACACATCAAGAACATCAGTCTCCAAGTACCCTTTGGTGGTGGTGGTGGTTGGCAAAAGATATCAATGGATTGACAGTGTATTGAGAGAGCTAGGGCTCCTTGAGTTGTTTTTGTGGAAGAGCCCTGCAGCATTTTGGAATGGCAGGCTTCCTGTAGGGCAGAGCTGATTCAGTTCAAACAACATGGACAGTACCATGAACAAATTTCTGACTGAAATAGTGCAGTATTATTTCTGGTGAATCCTAACTGATGATACTCATCTTAGCCTGAGCTCTCTGACTTTAGAGCTCTTTATCAGGTTACATGATTTCAGAAACAGCAAGCAGTGGTACGGCAAATGTCCAGTTTCCTCAGTGACTTTGTTCAACACTTTTTTTCCTGCCTTCAGCATTTTAGAAAATCTGCAGAACTGCTCTGTTTTAGTTAAAGCTTTCAGCTTGTTTAATATTGATCATCTAAACTGTGATTCTGTTGCTGTCATCTTCTATACAAATACTCTATTCTTTTTTTCGCTTGCTTCCAATTTTCCAGAGGTTAGGGCTTTGGGCAATTGCAAATATCTGTCCTTATGCTAAAGAGTGAGTTATTTACCAAGGGGGAGGGGAAAACATCCCACATACCCCAAGCATACCAATAGTAGTGGTGTACTTGCTTTTCTCTGGCTACAGCACAGGGCAATCTCAATCCCCACTCTAATGAAGAAATGCAGCAAAGCATCATGAATGTTGATAGAGGTGACCTATTGTAATAGTGGGACTGAAAACAGGGTGGATTTATTGAATTGGAGGGGTTTTTCTTGATTATTCCACACAAGCATTTATCGGATTCAAAGTGGATTCTCTGTGTGTGTTTAAGTTTGGGGTTGGGGGAAGGTGCCAAAAGGTAAGTTATTATAGAAGCTGCTGTGAATACTGACATCCATTATAAGAAGAACCCTGTTGATTTAAAGTCACATTTCAGTGTTACCTTATACACTGGCAGAATAAGACAGGCATGGATAGCCAAAGACCTGAGTGTTTATGTGTTTGAAGGATTTTCATAGAAAATGAATCCCAGAAAGTGAACGCATTACTATGTGTACGTTAGGAAGGAGTGCATCCCCACCCAGTAGGAGTAGCTCACTTCCCACATAACGTGCATTTCAGAGGTTTTACTTTTGTCTGCTTGTCTAGTTTATGAACTGGCTGCTCATTGCATTTGGAGTATATGTTAGGAATGCATCTTCCAGTGTGAACGTCTTTTGGAGGAAACAGCACGTATGTGAAACCTCCCTGCACTGTGAACCAAAAAGTGGAGAAAATGAGGAGACTCGCTTCCAAAGTGTGTGCTCAATTCATATGAAACCAGTGGTGCATGTATACCCATGGGAACTTTCATTAACTCTTATATTCTAAGATTTTATGTTGAAAATACAAGGGTAGGGAAAGAATGTGCTTTCCTTCCACGTAATGCCTTTTACCACCTATTGCTGGAACAAATGTTGCTGTCTGTGTAGTAACTCTTCCTCCCCAAGAACAAGCGCTGTTACAGTATTCACTTCTTGCCATGCTAACTTCTGGTACTGCTACCAGGTTTGGAAGCACAGCAAAAGTAATGTTGTGTGAAGGCAGAAGAAATAGGAAGCAAATTTTTTCGTCAGATGTCTTTACTCCTGACTCTGGTATGTCTAAGAGTAGGTCTAAAATCTATTTCAAAATTTGCATGGACTGTACTGGAGCTACATGGTTACATGTAATTAAAAAATCGTGGCTCAACTCTCAGCCAAGGGAAGAATGTTCTTATGTGCAATATCTTGAACTGCAGAAATCAACCTCTGTTTTGCAAACACCAGAAAGCAAATTGTGTGCCCAGGTCTGAGCACATTTTTCCTGAGGCCTATTTTTCTCTTCTGCTTGTTTGCAGGGAAATTATTAAGTTCAGGTACTAATTTCTTATCAGGGGATGCATAACAGGTAAGTGCCCAAACTGCAAGGAAATCTAGAAAACTGGGGAAACACCTGTTTGGAATCTAAGTTGTTAGCCATTAGTGAGCATTAATGCACTTTGTAAT
Organism: Athene cunicularia; assembly: GCF_003259725.1. Classification (NCBI taxonomy): domain Eukaryota; kingdom Metazoa; phylum Chordata; class Aves; order Strigiformes; family Strigidae; genus Athene; species Athene cunicularia. Next base: position 79,536,404 of record NW_020799097.1, read on the forward strand.
GTTGCTAAGCATTTGGAAGGATAGGGATAATTTTGCGTAAGTAAATTCATCAGGAGGAAAAAAAAAGCAGCAGAATTTCATAGGCAGACCTAAGGTTCACTAACCAAACCATACTAAAGGTATATTTGACCACCTGTCTGGCTGATACTAATGAACGTGTATTTTAAACTTTCTTAGTTGGGATTTATGTAAAGGATGAAAGTACCAAGGACAAGAGAGTTCTCTTGTGAGTGTTCATTGAAAGAACTGTGTTGGTGTCCAAATGTGACAAAGGTATTTTCCCACCATTCTTTTGCTTGAGTACCTTCCCTTACCCCACTAGAAACAAGCACTATTTACTTCTGTGGTGTCTTCTATGTAAAGATTTAGAAGTTTCAGAAATCTCTGTTAGATTTCATTGTGGAGGAAAGGAATTGTTATTTTCTGCCTACTTAACGGAGAAACAGTAAAGTAGCCAGGAGGAGATGCTGGACTTTATGCCTTGATTGTATTCTAATAGTATGATCTTTCCTTAAAACCTGTAAGTTTTCTTATACCTTGTATTATTCACTGAGAGAGGGGAAATCTATGTTGGCGCTGACCAGACAGTTCTTGGAACCATAAAATAAGAGGTTTCTTGTTTTAGGGATTAGACCAGAGGGAGTGGAGAGGGAGTGGTGGGGAAGAAGATAATCTCCTGGACAAACAAACCATATACAGCTGTTCAGGTGTCCTTTTCCTCATTTCTCTTATTCCTGTGACTGACTTCATACCCATCCCTCTGCTGACAGACAAAAAGATGGTATTAATGGGAGATCAAGGGAGGGTAGGTGTAATGTGTTACACTTCTATGAGTGTGCGTGTATGTTTCAAAAGCGTGTTTCTCTGGGCGTCATACAGATGACTAATGAAGCAAGCTCAAGTCAAATGCTCTCAAACAAGTTTAACAAACAAAACAGGATTATATAACTGGGCTGGTATGTGATGACTTGGAGAGCTGTAATTACCTCCTAGGAACCAGATATGTGGAGAAATCTAATTATAATTTTCCATCCTCTTCTGTGTCATCTTAGATGGCTGGTCTAGCGATATCATTTGAACTCTTAAATGGGAACATTAATGTGTTTCAGCCCCAGCCATTTATCTATTAAGAATAATATTAAAGAAAACAGAATGAGGAAGAAAAATAGGCTAAGGAATGAAAGCCCATTAATCTGAACGTCAGTATTTGTGCTACTTTTTATTATCTACAAAGTATTACAAATTCCCATGCAACTACATGGGACAAATGGCAGCATAAATTTAGTCTTAGATGAATCTTCTGACATATTTCATCTCTCTTTGTTAAGCTTACTTTGGTTTTGTGGAAAGGAATATGCTTCCCCTGGCCCCCAGGAGCCTTTGGGCATCCTTTGGGAGTTTGGCAATGCGTTTGCTGCGGTACCACATACAAAGTTAGGACCTGATACAGGAAAAGAGAGCATTTGTACAGTGAACGAGGAGCTATCTGAAAGGGAGAAACAAGGTGGTGGGCTGCCAGGCTAGCTAAAGTTAGTAGCATAGTTTGCCAATGAGATTTGCAGGTTCTGGAAGATCTGGATGCGTTAAGAAGATGAGGCACAGAATAACAAGTAGGGAGGACTCAGCATTTGAAAGTACTTTAAATTATTTTGTTGAATACAGTTTCATCCCAAGTATTTTATAATTTTCAAATACTGAGTTCCAAGTTTGGCTAATACAAGTTGCAACTAATAAAGTTTGCTACAACCAGGTAGCTGAGGAAAAGGCATATGAAAACCCTTGCCTATGCCAGTAAAGATATTCTTAGTCAATTTTTTTAAGGTGTTACACTGCACCGATGGTCTGTGCTGTGCAATACTGGTGTATTGGGGGAGTTCTGGCGGACAACTCTGTCCACCCGTGGTCAATAAAGATGACTTCAGACAGCACCGAGCATGGAGAAGGTCCTGGTGCGAAGGCTGATTTAACACAGGATCTTCCTGTAAGTACAGAAAAATAGCTGCAGAGAAAAGAGCTAAGGCTGAACAGAACCCTGCTCCTGACCACAAGCTGGTTGTAGTGCTGGTAACTATTTCAGAAAGTTGGAACAGTTTGGCAATGAAATATCCTGTTAAGATGTTGGTGTTGTGCCGCAGTTATTCTTCACCAACTACTTTCTACCTGCCATTCTTCCTTCTGCAGCACACGGGGTGGCGGGAGCCGCGGCCCGGCTGTGGAGAGGAGCGGGCGCTCCTAGGGGTTGGCCGCGGGCGGAGTGGACCCGGTGCCGAGATTGCTTTCTCCCCGCCCCGCCGCGAATGTGAGGGGGGGCGGGATGTTACTCTGTAAGCGAGGGCGCTCGGTCAGACCCTAAAAGCAGGAAAGGCACCATATCGGAGTTCGTCCGCGATCAGCAGAAGTAACCCTAAAGTGGATTTCGCAAAACGGAGACTTATCGAAGAGGCCGGTACCAGCTCCCCCTCGAAAGCGGGCCATGGCCGTGGCTAGTTCTGGAAGTAGTCCCTTGCTGAAAATGGGCTCTAGAGAATGTTTACGCTGAATTAAATCTCTTCCTTTTTGTTTCTAATTTTAGACACTGTTAAAAATACAACGCTGAAAACATTCCAGCCCTTGGTATTTTTGACACCTTAAAAAAATGCAGCCTGTTCCATGTCATGTGCCAGGAAAAACAAGGGTGTGGAAAGATAGATGGTGAAAAGGATGGATTTTGAAGCTTCCGAGAGCCATCTGTCTAATGGCGAAGTGTAGCAGCCCTTCCAGAAATCCATAGGTATAAGGGCACCTGGTCTGGAGCGGTGGGTCATGTTACCGAGTGTGATCCCTTGAAAAGGAAGGTCTGACAATGCTTGCAAAGACCTGTCGGAGCTCTTCAGATACCGTATCTCTCTTATTCTGCATATTAGATTTCCTTTGTCTTGTTTTCTTCTACATCTTGGTATGATTACAGAGCCGATGTCTTTCACTACATTCATATAATATTTTAAAGTGACCTATTGTTAATTAACTTATGTGGCTTCTACGAGAAAAAAATAATCTGCTTCTGCATTTGTAATCAACAATCCAATTTAAAGAGAACGGTGCTGCTCTTAGCTGCCTCATTGCTATCCCTTGCAATGGGATTTGCAAGTAGCGTTTGAAATGCATAGACAATCGGCATCATGGTTCCTGACCAGCTTTGTGCCTGAAGACTGATGCCTGTGTTTCACCTGTGAGGAAGGTGTGCTGGTGCACACTTCGTATCTAGAGTTAGAGAACAGCAGTCGAGCTCAGTTTTGTTTAGCCCGTGGTACCAGAAACTCTGGGTAAATATTTGCTAGTACTAGACCATAACTCCTGGTGAAAAAGAGGTATAGAAGGACACAAGACAGGAAATTCAGTTGTGCAGGCAGTCTTTGGAAGGAAACCTAAACCTGAAGTTAGTTGCAAAAGGATTTAGGTTAATGACCGTGGAAAGCTCTTCCAGTCTCAGGCAGCTCTGCCGTGCTTTCTGCTTTGAATTATGTGGATCCGGAAGAAAAGCAAGCATGTTGTGGGTTATTGTGCTGCACTCTATGGAAATAATAATTTCCTGCTTGATAGAACAGCTAGGGAGTCCATCTGAAATTTTGCAAGTTGCTTTCTTTCTCCTCTTCCCCCAGATTACAGCTATGCTACAAATAATGTTGGTGTTAGTGTCTGTGTAGCCATTAGCCAAAGAAAGCATAGTTCATCAAAATACTTAATGCACAGTGTGTAATTTTGGAAGCATCTGCCTCCACTGACTTCCTCCTTGACTTCCAAGCTGAAGTTAATATAAATCATATTTCTCAAGAAAAGAGATTCTACTCATTTTGGCATCCTCCATTTCCATTTTAGTTCTTCCAGCTGCACTATTGAGCCTTGGAGCCTTTCCTGGCTCATCTGATAGCTTCCTCTCCCCCCGCTCCCTTGCTGGCATTCGACCTGATTTTTGGATATTTGCCCTGGCTCACTAATTGTTCCTCCTTGTCCTGCTGTTACAGAGCCGCTGTGGCCAGTCTCTTGCCATTTTGGTTCAACTTTCCAGGCTTGCAAATGCTTTGTCTACAGAGCTTTATTATCTTGCTCTTTTCTGCTCTGACAGCTTACTGAGCTGTACTACTGCTGTCTTTGTAAGATGCAACTGCTGAACATACCGTGGTCACCCAGCCCTCGCTCAGGGCAATTAGATGGGTCCTGGCTGCTGTCCCTGTCTCATGGTGTATGGTATCCTGAGGCAAAGAAACGGAGAGTAGCCTGCATACTTCAGGATCACTTGATGTTGCAGCACTTTGTGTGAGTGTTTTGGTCTGATGTTGTTCTTGCTGACACCTGCTCCAAAAGCTTCATGTTTCCAGCCACAGCTCATCTTCCCTGTTAACTGATGTTGAAATCTGTAGTGATCTACCTGTGCTTGATTAAGCGTGGAAAGTTGATCTCTTTCACCTCGTGTTCTTTGGAGGACTTGGGAGAAAGCAAAACGAGGATGAAGGCGGAAGATACTGATTTACCTAACCAGGACTCTCACCATTTCAGTCCCACTTTCATGCATGTGACCACATTGATAAGGTGGTCCAGAGGATATATGTAGTGGTCTTGTATCTATGGACAATTGGTTCCTTCTTTCTCACCCTCACTGTTTCCCGTATATCTTTTCTAATGCCAAACTCATCTCCTGAACTTGTAGTCCAGGACTGTAAGTTCTCAAAGTATAAGCATCTCTTACATTTTCAAAACACCTTTGAGTATGTGGGCTGCGTGGGCAGGCTGTGACAGAAAGTCGATGTGCAGTAACAGGATCCAGTCATTTCGTAGTGCTAGAAGCACTGCAGCACCATGTGTGACTCTAAGCAAACGCCTTGAGTCAGCTGAGTGCCACTGCTCCTTCTCTTCCATTATCTTACCCTCATTGCGGTGTTGCCAGTCATGGAGTTAATAACTGAAGCCATACATGCACTGTGAATGCAGTTCCTAAATAGGATTGGTGCCAGGACACCAGAGCTGCTTTTTTAATCTCCCATCTTGCTGTCAAAAATCTGAAGGTATTTTAAAAAGTCTCAGAAATCTTGATGAGAGAAGTGAAAGTACAGGAATCAGCTCTCTGATTCCTGAGTGCTTCTCTCTCAAGCACAGAGTGGGGTTGGGTGGCACCTGGCATCACCACACTGTCATGGTGAGGATGCATGCAGCTGCTAATGCAAGCCATTACATACCCACCATCAGCCTCACGGTGTCAGGTTAAGACTTCCTAGTTGAAACAGGCCCGAGGATATACCAGCTCAATAACCTTGATGTGGTTGTGGGCCTTGGTATTTTCCAACATCTCTTCCTAGAGAAACCCAAAATCTCTTGACTTGCCTCTCCATCTTATTTTCTAGAGTCGCATGGTCTAGGTCATGCATATATTTTTCATCTCTTCCAGGTTAATAGAGCCATTTAACAGCCCCATGAAGGAAGTTTTGTTCTGTTCACTGAAGATTGTCTTGCTATCATTGCACATGGGCCCAGCACCAGGAGACCACATGTTGCTTCACTAACATTTTCTGTGTCTAGACAGCCTAGGTCTTCTAGCTGAGGGCTTTTGGAGGTTGCAACCTTCAAGCAGAGCTTCCTCTTTCCCAACAAGCCTCCAGTTGCTGGCATTTCTCCGTTTCTGTCTAATGCTCATAGTGATAGAAAACAAGGTTAACTGAGCAGAGGAAAATCTAAAAATAGAATCCAAGTTTGAATGTAAATGTAATATAAATGGGCTATTTTTGAAGTACCTCATAAATTATACACCATCATGAGGGGAATAGGTGGAAAAACAGCAGTGTGTGGGAGACTTCCACCCTTTGACTGCTGTAGTGGTCAGCTTGTGTTAAGCATCTGACTTGATGTTAGTTGATGCCACTGGATCCCTCCCTGTTTGACTCAGTGAAAGACAGTTTAGATATTCAGTGTACAACAAGTTCTTACTCTTCTCTTAATATTGTCGCTGTTTATCCACAAGTGTGCGCCATACTCATGGATTTAAGGTCTCATTTTTCTTTTTTTTTTAAAAAAAAGTTTTTTTTAAAAGGGGTATTGAGTGTTTGAGTGGTACTTAACAACTCAAAAAATTGGACTTGAAATAACGAAACTTTTCATTGAAGAAGATGCTATGTGCTTTAGGAAGTGGTAAATATTTTATGTGGCAGAAAGACAGGTAAGAGAGCTTGGTTAGCTTCATTCATCATCTTTTAATAGGGAAGCGTGACATTATCTACCTGAAGGCAGATACAGTATTCATTTTGCTTAGCCTTAAGAACTTTGGCACCAAGTCAGAGGATCGACCCTTTTATCTCCTACTCAAAAATGCTTTGAAGCAACAAACATACAATATAACAATAACTTTTATGTTGTGACTGTTAACAGATTTGTGCTTTTTAAAAGTAACAAAAAATGCAGGGCAGCTTTTGAGTTCAGTTAAACCCCAGTAACCAGCAAGTCTTATTCCTGATAGCACTTCTAAGATGCATTTGTTGGTGGGTTTGTGAGTGCCTGGTTACTGTCAGCTGCCCTGAGCAGACCTCATGTCAGATATGCTGGCACGTTTCTACCAGTGTCTTCCATTCTGAAATTTAGATGCTGTTTTGCAACAAGCTGCCTACATATAACAAACACAGTTTGTGATTATTTTTTATATATTCTGCAGCTGGTTGTCAAAGTCAAGTGTATGGCCAGATTTTTGCCTCTCTTTCTTTTTTAGCTATGAAATATGTTGCATGAGGCCCCATTTCTTAAAAATAGCTTCTTTAATGTTGGTGAACAAAAGTTTTATTTGCCTTGTTTCTGGAAGAAGGCTTTGTTGTGTGCTGAAAACAAAAGCTGAACAGATATGGATCTCTTCTAATCTGTGTTGACAATAAATAGCCTTGAAGCCTTTCTCTCTTGAATTTCCACTCATAACTTACTTTTGTGAATATTGAAATACTTGATGCTTTTGCTCCCATTTTCTTCAAGCATGTGAAAACTTGTTTATTCTGCAGAAAGCAAAGTTATTTCTCAGATTTTGTTGGTGATAATAATGAATTGGGTGCATCAGACAGGAAATTGTTGAACTGTGTTGTTCTCCAGCTTCTCAGTCGGTCCTCTGTGTGGGGGTATGAGAGGTGGAGGCCACAAACTTCCTTCCCTTTTCTGACAATGGACAGAGCCTGACAACTGTCTCCTTCATCCTAGCTTCAAGTACACTTCAAATAACCATAGACATCAGCTCCTTGAAGCTTTGTATCCTCAAACCATGTCTTAGCCTATTTTATCCTTTGCTAGATCCCATGGAAGATCTCTTGAATGCGGGCAAAGCTCCTCAGACTTACTGGCTCTGAGGTGTGCTGGGCTGGGCAGCCCTGAGACACAGTGAGACATCCTTTAAAGAAGACAAATCTATGGTCTTTTTCTTTCAGAGAACTGCTCCTGCCTAACAAGTGTTTACTACTTCCAGCTTTTGAAATAATCTGTAAAGGTCTTAGATTTTGTCTCTGACAAGAGCTTTTTAATTAATAATTGGTACCAAAATACTGTTAATTTATTTCAGGAGCTTTTTGTCTGCCTAAACAGGAGGTTGAGATTGCAAGTTGAGGTGTCAAAAAGTGCAGTGGCTTTTGAGAGGACATCAGATTCTGTGAAGTGGGAAGCTGACTTGCTCTGTCCTGTAGGGAATGACATATCCCAGTGCACAACAATCCCACACCCTGACTCTGCCTTCCTCCTGCGGCTTTTCTGTCCCTCTGCGGACAGCTGTTTGTCAGCAGGGCTCACTTGCAGCAGTGGTGTCGTCACTCAGTTGAGGATGTGCGGGTAGCATTGAGTGAAGAGGTGTCCCTCCCGGTGCTGTCTACACTTGTCTCAAATATAGGAAAATAAAGAACTGGCTGTCTCGGATCCAGGACGAAGATGGGCTTGGCTTGCCCCCACATTTAAAACTCATCCACAGCTGGTTTGCATGTCCTGTAAATGCCGAGAACCTTTGAACTCCTTAGGTAAAACAACTGACAGCTGTGCCTGCATGTCTGGAACTTTAAGGTTCTGTGATGACATGTGGGAGTGTTACACTGTTTGCTGGACTTAATTTCTGTCCTTTACTGCTGTGGTTGAAGTCAAGTACTTATTTGTACAGACCCCATGTGGAGAGAAGGGTTACGGTTCTCTTGTGTGTGTGACTCAGCCCAGTGGCGCAGCTCCCCTGTCTGTCTTCCCTCCTGGACTGATTCCTGTCATGTGTGCTTCAGAAATGAAATGCCAGCTCCACTAGTTTCAGAGGCAAAGGATATGGTGCTAAAATGATTTTGAAATTATTTGACACTCACCTGCTGCGAGGCATCCCACGTAAGAGGTTCCCATGTGGTCAGCAGCACTCCACAGTGCAAATACTGATAGAAGAGATACTAAAAAGCAGACTTTTACTCCCTTTGTTTCCCTTACATGTTAATAAATATGAGTATCCTTTTCCTGGAAAGAGAGAACCTGGTATTACACTTGTGTTCTTGGCAAAAATTTCCTGTACCAAATCTCCTTTTTGGCCAGAATTTGTGGTCCAGCAGAGCCCAGGCCTTTCCTTTGAGTTGGTCTGTATCAACCCAGTTCTTTTTAAGAGCATGGGATCACCCTTGTGTATACCACAAATACTTTGCTTCTAGAAATCCTGAGTTTCACAGATGAGTAAGAGTTGGAGAATGACACGTATTCACGTTTAGGAGATGGTTTCAGACACTTCTAATTGTGATTTCATAGCCCTTGGTCAGCAAAATCTGCCTAGGGTGAAATAAGAGGAGAATGCTATCAGATGTCTGAGAAGTGTATTTCTGTAAAGGCAGAGCTCAGAAATAAAGAAAAGGGAAGTCATGGTAAGATGTGAGGTTCCTGTGTTAGCTTAAAACATTGTCTAGTTCTGTTATTCTTTGAACAACAGGAGAGTGAAACAAGCACTCCAGGTCTTGTCCTGTCCTCTCCTTCCTTGTGCATGGTTACTCCTGGCCTTTCTCCTTCCATCTGCTCTTCCAACTCCTGTTCCTTCCCTGATGTACTGGAGTGGCCAAGCAGTGGTATACTCAGGGTGGAGGGTGCAGCTCATTCCCTCTACCAGTGAGCACATCGAGTGTACAAGTGAGCCTCACCCACGGCTAGGAATAGAAGTGTGATTGTTTAGTTGCAAGTCACAAACAAATGTGAACAATTTTTTTTTTTTCCCACCCCTTCTTTTTTTGATATGGGTCACATGTTTTTCATGAGGGTATGCCGTGTATGAAAAGATTATTTAAATTTCTCAAATTGGGATTATTTTCAGAAAAATAACTTCTTAAAAAAGCTATTTCAGATCAGGATTTTAATCTGGGCATAAGGTGATTCTTTCAACAGTGCAGAATACTTATTTCAGACTGATTGTCACTGAAGTGGCATAATGATGTGTCTTGCCAGGGCTGGATCCAGCTGTGGCTTGGCCTGATGGATGTGCAGCTGTTTCGCTGTCACGTGACTGCCTGGTTGCGTACATGCTCTTTGGTCTGCGTAGGGGACAAAATGGGACTTTATTTCCCTAAGGCCCCCTCTCCTCTTGTTTCTGTCCCTGTATGTTGCTAGAGGCTACCAAAGAAAATGCCTAGTAAAAAACTGGAGACACAGTATGTTTTAAAGCTATTTGTAGAGAAACTGTTTTAAGAGGTTTAGACTAGGTAAACCTCTATACATTTTGGAGGTTAAATTGGTATACAATTGATATTTGACCCTCAGAGAACTTGCTTTCAGTCAGTCTTTAAATGTAGTCAGTGCCATCTCCAAGTAGTGCTCTTGCTTTTTAGCAAGTTCTGTGGTACTGGGTGTTATCCTTCCGGTAGTGCAGTGTAATGTTATCTGATGCTCCTGCACAGGTAAAGCTGCTCTTCTGATTTTTTGTCATTCTTTCATTTTATTTCAGGACATAACTTGGCAAGATGAACACTCGGCTCCATTCTCCTGGGAAACAAAGGTAAATATGTAGCAATTTTATTTTTAATGTTTGTTTGTCATTTGACACTGTTCCTTGTGCTTTTATATTATACTCATATTGAGACATGATAGACTAATATCACCTTTATTCTATGAGAGCTGTGCAAAGTGACCGTCCTGTAAATGAAACAAGATGGGTGCTCTTCAGTTTACAACAACAGAAACACAAAATGTACTTCATGGACTAATGTTCTGGCTTCAAGTGCAGCTGTAAAACTGATTCATTACAAATTACTTGATTTTTTTTGGTAAAATTTTAAACAACTTCCCATGTTGAGCAAGACCAGTGTCTCAGATGTTGTATAAACGTAAACCACATTTCACTTTTGAAGTCAGGAGTAGAGGAGCTAAGAAATGGGGTGAGAAAGGTCCAGTTATCTAGTAACTTCATTGAATTCTTTCTTAAAGCCTGTCTTATGCTTGATCTTTTTGTTGTGTACTAGAATGTAATGAAACTTGTTAACCTGGGGCTATGCTAAAAGCACTGTGATATTTTCTCTCCAAAAGGCAGCTCCTTCAAAAAATAATGTATTTTTCTGTGGTGCGTCGGTTTGGGGTTTGTTGTTGTTGGGTTTTTTTTCCCTTGCTTTACCTCTGGTATTTTGTTAAAGCATTATTTATGATGGGATTCTCATAAGGTTAACACAGAATGGGAGTTCATCTTTCTGAACCTGCAGTGTGAGGAAATATATTTGCACCATATTTATGGTGGGAAATCAAGTTTAATTCTTCTTGTTGAAGAAAGTCTCAAAGATATGAGAAACACATCTTATTGCCCTTCTCAACTGGGTATGGTGGGCATGTTAATTTAAACACATCTCAGACTTTGTGTTTTCTGGCTTTATCTGCCAGAGAAACCTGCTTCTCCCTTGTTTCTTCCATTTCTTGCCCTTTAACTGTGTAGATAATTGCATATGAGTTCATGAATATAATCTTAGCCTAACACGGAGTAATTATTTGGAAATGCCAGTGAATACTAAATTAATTCGATTGACCCTAGACGTGTTGTCAGCCTTCCCTGCTCAAGGTCACTGTCTGTAGCTAGCACTCCATCTGTGCTTTGCAGATGCTGATTAACCTATAACTTGATGTGACTCCTGGGTCCCTGCAGCCTACAGTGTTGCAGTTTAAGAGAAACCACTGCCAGTCTTCACTTGCCCTAAAACTCCCTTATAAAAGCTGTGGTGGTTCAGGAGCCAATGGAGGGTTTCCTGCAGTGGAAGCCTGGTAGCTCAGGCAAGCCCTCTTTCTTTCAGGACCCTTAGAAGAAGCATCCACTGGCTTTTAGTATAATACTAAAAGAGGCTTTTAGCATGCATGTACTTGAGTGAAGCTGTCAAGAAAAAGTAATGAGAAGAGTGTGGACCTCATTGACAATAAGGTGAAATAAATCCTGTGTTGGAGACAGCAGTGTTGTTTCCCTCGTACTTTTTGGTGCAAACCCTAAAACTTAGTTTTGAGAATGTGGCAGCTGTAATTGTATTTATAAGCTCTGCCTTGATAGGATTTTTAAATTCTGAATACTTGAACTTCCTGGAGATAGTGCTTCATGTAATGTACTGACTAGTGATCCATGAGGAGAAGCATCTGTGCTCAAATGGATTTTCTTTTTAATTGGTAGTTGTCTTTTCTTTTAAGTGCTTGTATGTCTAGTGGAGTGTTTTGCAACCCAGCCTGTGGTTTATCTGTTCCTGATTAAGATTGTTTTTACTATCCTCCTGGTGTCTCAAAATGAAGGACTGCAGTGGATGGGTGCTGTAGTTTTATGCTTTTCTGTAATGAATTGAGGATTGCAGAATGATACGGGAACACTCATGTGACTGCTGAAGAAAAGTGTCTCAGCTAATCAAACTGTGCTTCCCTCTTTCCCCCTACTCCCTCCTTACTGACCAGAGATAAAAGCTGTGCCTCAGCTGTACACTGAAAAGTTGCATGACCTTTTCCTTTAGCAAAACTCTACAGAGTCCATTTTGTCTGGCTTTATGGGGTGTGGGTTGGTTGGTCTATGTGGATTCTTCCTTTTGATTTTTTTTTCCCCAGTGCCTCATATTGTGTCAGTCTTTCAGCCAAATCCTTCAGCTGCTGAGCCTTCTGTTTGTAAAGGTGGAGATCTTGCTTCATGCTTACTCTTTGATCTCCTCCCTAACCAGTACTTTAATAAGATAATATTGGAAGGCAATTTCTCCATGAGGTACCAGCTGAGGAAAAAAATATCCTTGCCCAGTTGGTCCAGCGTGGGGAAACTGAAGAAACCTGAATGAGCTGTTTAATAAGGTTGACATATTGTAATGCACATTCAGTGTCTTGCGAACCAGATGTATTCCCACTGTTATTTCAGGCTGTCAGGCTCTTTCCATTCCATGAGCTCTACCCCATGATGGGATTCTTTTCCCTGATCTCCCTTTAATGCAGTTTTTGGTTTGGTTTTTTGCATGTTATTGCTGTGATAATGAAATTCCTTCGTTCTTTTGCAGCTTTGCGTGAATGTGCTCTGGCCTACCTGAGGAAGGGAATGTAGTGTTCACTGTCTGCTTTTGCAGAGAAGGAGAAAGTAGAGATGTAAATCAGTAAAAATCAAGAGTTTTTTGGTAGTTTTTTTTTTTGTTTTGGTTTTTTTTTTTAACATGGAGACTAAGAAAAAGTGACAAGATCAGTATTTGTAACTAACTACAGGAAAAATGAGAGGGTAGTGAGAAGAGTAGAGAAGAAGGGAGGATATATTTTCTGCAAGTCAGATCCTCTCTTAGCTGTTACAGTGATGCTAGTGGTGATTCCAGTTGATTAAATATGGACAAATTTCTTTCATGGTAGCTAGTGCAATGGATTTCCTAATTCCATGGCTCTCAAACTTATCCAGAGAATAGTGTACTAAATTGCTGTCATTTTGGGAAGAACATTGTTGAAGGGCTTGATAACCTTACTTCTGTCAAGAGTAAACTTTGTTCTCATTTTAAACATCATTCTCATTTTAAATGTGAGATATGGCTGAAGTCATTCCTATCGCAGCAAACACTTGCATTAATATCTCCACCATTTTTAGCTCTTTAATGTGTATTTAAAGTCTTACCTCTTCTTACATCTCTTCTTGTAGAAATACAGTGTAATTTACTGAGTTAGTTGTTAGACAGCATTTATAATACTAATATGATTAGTAGAAAACTAGAAGACTGTTTTCTCAGAAGGAAACTATTCGGTAAGGGTGTTCTCATGACACTACAAATATGCTGACATTTGAAAACTAGAGATTGAATTGGAGGTAGTGATTTGGTTCATGGGTGGAGCCCTCATGAACATAACACATCTGGAAATGTGGGTTACATTTTTAACTGGAGCTAAAGCCAGGTTTATGAATTTAGGGCACTCTATTTATGGCTTCAGGTTTAAGTGAGATCAAAGCTGACATTTTGGCTGAGTTTAGCCTTTGAGGTTTCTTGGTTTGTTTGAAGTAAAAATTTAGTGAAACTCAGCACGGACCCCAAGATATAAATGGAAAACAAGGATCATGCCTGGGTTTGGAAATAAAATTTCTCTGCAACTCTTCCTGAAGTCAGAACTTTCTGGTTTTGGTGTGTTTTTTTGTTATTTTTTTCAAAAATTAATTTAGTAGTGAGCAGAAAATATAATTCAGTCTGCCACTTCAGCTAACACACTGAATGCACAGAGCAGAATGGGAATAAGTTGGAATCTATTTCTAATTCATGATGTTAACTAAAACAGGTTTTGTTCCAAATGCTTAAAATTGACACATGCACATCTAAAAAATTTCTTGGTCTTGATACAGATAGAATAGTTGTGAAGGTAGCTTTAGAGAGTCCTTTCTATACTTTTTTTCTTTTTAAGTTCTGGCTTTTTAACTCCTTCAGCGCTCCTACTTTCAACAGGCCCTCAGATACTTGTTGAAATAGAAGCCTTCAAGGTGTGTTTAAAAACAAACAAACAAAAAAAGCAAAAAGAGACAGTCAAGCTTCAATCTCTTTAATAATCTGGTTGCTGCCTCCCTGTCTGAATTCCCTAATTATATTGCAACATAAGTGATCTAATCCCAGTGGTGATTTAGAAAGAAAAAAATTGTTGGACTTCTGAAAAATGTGGTTTACAAACTGTTTCCTTTATCTAAAACTAAAAGACAGTGTTCAATTTCCTTTTTACAAGTCCTAGTTGGTTTTCTGTTTGTTTCGGGAGGTTTTTTTTAAGTAGGAAGAAAGTGGCAGAAAATATTTTTTTTTTGTCTCCTTCCTTAGCAGCCTCATATTAGAATTGTTTGCTACAAACTACACTTCAGTGTGATTGTTTTTATCAAGCTGGCATAAATGACAGTGCTTCCTTGGAAGGAAAGAAGAGTGATGCCCAAGGTTTTGAGTTTTCCCTTCCCTTTTTGAAACTACACTACAGATATTTAAAACACTGCTGTAAGACTACTCTTGACTATTAGATCTTGAGCAAAAAACCCTCGGCTTGTGGTAATAGCAGCTGTGTTCAAGGTTTATTTTAATGTGCATGGCCAGATATTCTTGGCTAAGGATTCAACTATCTATATCAATCATTGGACAGTTGTTCTTGAGCATAAAATCTTGCACATATCATATACTGTCAGTATGACTTTGCTCAAGCTAACCAGTAACAGTGGCAGACTTGAATGCTGTTCATATCACCAAGGAGTAGGTCATGAAATTTCCTCCAAAGCTCCACACTACGTATCTTTGGCATTGTCCTTCTGTATGGACTAAAATTACTTATATTGCTTTTGAGTGCTTTGCTCTGTTTTTGCCCTCGCAATTGATTTCTGCTGATCTAAGGATTTCTTTCTGACTCTGAAAAGATCCTGAAAACAGCCACGGTGTGCACAGGAAAGAAAGCAAAAACTGCAACTACTTTGGGTCCCGTATTTATTTTGGATTTGTCCATTCAGCAAAGCAAAGTCATCTTCTAAATCATTTTAAGCTTGGCTTTCTTAACTCTGCATATATCAGACTGTTCTTAAAACAAGTTGCTTCTGACAGTGTTCTGCAGTTTTTGTCTCAACAATTTGGATTTTTCAGGGTGCCAAGCACAACAATTTGTTTTGGCTGTGTTTGCTTGACTGTTTAGTAAAATACTACACATTCCTGATGAGTGAATAAGATGCTTAAAAACCAAAAAGGTCCTGGGTTCTTTCTGGCCATCTTGTTTTTAATGTAGATTTATGAACTGAGACCTGATTTTTATACAGTATTATTAAATTACTACGTTTTTAGTGTGTGGTGCCTCTCTTTTAGAATACATTGTTTCCCATGAGTATATACAGCCATTATTACAATTTGGTGGATTATCTCTGCCTTGAGACTGAAGTTAGGTCTAAATTTTTAAATTCAATAAATAAAATTCCTAAATACCATAACATGGTCTTTTAAAGGAAAGATGGACACACAACTTCCTAAGACCTGCAATTTTTAATGTTACTTTATTTCTTAGACAGAAAGATGATCCAAGACCTAGACATCCTTTATTTTAACCTTTGCAGTGGTTTGGAACCAGAGGGATAAGACTGAAAACAACACAGAGGTTTTCTCTGCCTCAAAATACTGCTTCGTGCATACTCTCACATACACTCTCTCCTCCTCTCTCTCTTAATGTGTTGAGAATGACTTGTTCATGCTGTATCTTTAAAACACTGCTGCTGTTAATAGCTTTTATTTGGATTCTGATAACTTCTAGAAATTGCAGTTGGGACTGTACTAGCCTGTCTGTAAACTCTTGAGACTTTCTGGACTGATCAGTTCCCAGAAATACAGTTTTGACAAATGGAAGGAAAAAGAAAGTATTTTTATTTTATGCCTTAGATGGGGAATTAAAGTACAAGAAACTGCAGCTTATTCAAAGTCATATAAAATCTATGAAAGCAGCTGGGGACCAAAACTGTATCTCTAGAATCCCAAACCGCGCCTAAATGACAATTCACTTTTGACGATCAAATCTTACTGCAGAGTTCAGTGTTTGCTTCCCTAAGGTGACAGGTGATAAAGTGCCACAAGCACAGTTCTGCTGCTAAATGCTCAAGCACACAACTGCAGCTCACAGCAGCTCTGCCTAAGCACAAGGAAAGTGAACACACAGCGTGACCCCTTCCAGACTAGTTTCTACTATAAGTTTGACTGGGGCCAGGAGAGATGTGCATGCATCAAGATATTCTCATGGCTGGCAAACCTAAAGGAAAAGGAAATGTTTTTTAAACTGTCTTTTAAATGTCGTTTCCCTCCCTCTCCTGCTGACACAATCAATTGCCAATTTGCAATCACATGTAAGAAACTGAGAGCAGAACACTAATTAAACTAACATTTCCTGCTGCTCTGTTGGGTATTTGGGAGGGGTGTTTATAGTACTTTATTGCCAGTTTTGTGACTTGAAAGATATTGCATATTAATAATTTATTTCATCACCTATATTTCTTAGGTGTTCAGATGTCTTTAGTAACCTTGAAAGTCAAACAGAAGTGTTATTCTATTTTCATTGAAATGTGTAACTTGTCCACAGAAGTTCTTGGCTTCTTGAGCTAAATGCTAGAAGCCGAATTATACATCTGACTTCTCAGGGCTGTATTTACATCATGCTGAGATGCAGTGCTTTCAGAACCTGTCGGGGTAGTCTTGTCTTCTTAGCGTTCCTTGGGGGAGAAAGCAAACTCCCAAAGAAGTATTTTTATTCAGATTATTCTGGGTTGTGAACAGTTTGATCTCCAAGGCATTCCATGACACAAATATGCAATCTTAAATGTTAGGTGGTCCTGTCTTCTGAAATGGAAAGGTACACCCCTTGGTCTCTTTTCTAAAATGACAAAGAGGGCATCCTCTCCAGAACAGGCGTCCACGAGTGGATTGGAAAGGGTCCAACTGCCTGAAGTTGTGCTGTAGTGCCATGCTCTTTGCTGCTTCCAACCCAGACTTCTGAGCTGGTGTTTGGATCCCATAGGAAAGAATGTAAAACATGACCACAGGCAGTGGCTTTTGCTCCCCAGCTTGAGAACTTCCTGGGAGGCCTGGCTTTGCATGTCCATCTTGCTGCCACTGAAAGGCAAAGCCTTCATCTTGGTTTTCCTTTTTCTAATTTTTGTTCTAACAGACCCCTTCTTCCGCCCCATGAGTGTTTTTCCTGGATTCTGTTTCCAACAGTATTCTGGTGGATCTGGGGCTGTGATGGCCCCTCTGCCCTCTGGACATTGACCTTCCCTCTCTCTTGGGCTGAGGGGCTGAAGGAATCATTTTACTGAAACTGACTGCTGCTGTGGTGGCCTTTTAGCTACTGTCATCTCTAGTGTGAGCCCTGGGACAGTCTACTCAGAAAGAGGAAGACTGTTGGAGGATAGAAAGTAGCACTGTTTTAATTCCTACATGAAAAGGTTCTTAAGTCTTCCAAGATAGAATTATTTTTTTTTTTTTTTTTTTTAGCCCTTGGATATTGGAAAGTGGAAGTCTATTTTATATTTTATTGTGGTTTTTTTTAAGATGGGATTTTACAGTTCTGAAGTCTTAAAACATCTTAAAATTCAGGGTGGTAAATGTCTATTCAGTAGTATTGCCGAATGAGCTTAGGGAAATAAATCCCTTTATTTTAATATAGGGAATGGCAGTCACTGTAAATAACCCTCGACATCACTGCATCCATAGTTTGTTTATGCACAATTTATCTAAGGAAAAGTGTCCTGCTCTTAAGTTTATGTTATGATGACTTTTTTTTTTTTTTTTTTTTTTTTTTTTAAATAACATTGAAACACTAAGGTTTTTCCTATTAGTTTTTTTCAGGCAGGGTGTGGTGTTGAGTTGTTTGATAAGAGTATGTATCCTTGCACTCACCTTATTTTCGCTGAGCTATCACTACTTACAGCTTGTTTATGTTCTGCATCTTTTGATAACACTGTATATTCTTAATGAGAACACTGAACTTGGTGTTTTCTTGTCTATAACCTTGGAAAAATATCTAATGTATCTAGATCTTTTGAAAGATCAGATGTTAGTCCATGAATCAAATTACATGTAGTCAGCTGCTGACTGTTTAAAAAAAAAAAAAAGTTTTATAAATAATCAGTTGCTGAGTTAATATTTGCACTTTGATGAGAAGTTTCTGAATATTAAATACTAGGCATATGAGACCTGCTAGATCTATAATCCCTTTGAACTTCGCATGCACAGTAATATAGGACTCAAGATCAAACACTTCTAGTGAAAATGATATGCAACTAGGACTTGTTTGATATTCAGGCCTATAGATGCTATTGTGGTTTTATTTAGGAGGGTCCAAGTAATGAAGTAGAATGGGGAAAACATCACAAATCTGCAATGAACTTCAATATCTGCTACTGCTTGTAGCAAAAGCTAGTATTTGAAATGTTCTCTGAATTTTTAAAAAATTAGTCGGGCCCATAATGACAACAGCGTATCTCCGACAGTAAATACAATTTTTTATTTTTTTTCTTCTCCCTTGTTTGTTCCATTTTACAAATGAAAGTCTAGACATCAAGTTGTTCCTTTCTGGCACTTACTATGGTGCTGTGCTCCTAACTACAGTAACACTTGCATGTTTCTCTGAGTGAAATAAGACTTAACTTTCATTAGCTGAAAGAGTGTCCAGCTAGTTGACAATCAAGATCACTGAAGTGGTGGTAAGTAAAATGGTCATTTTGAAGTACTGTTCATTTTTGGGTGGCTTTTGCAAGATTTGGTTCATGCTATAACTGTGGTCAGTTGCTTCCTTGACCCAGTGTTACCTCTCAGAAATGAATACAGATATCTGCACTGCAAGTAAAAGCATAACAAGGTTCTGCAATAAGTGAAGAACTGGTCCTACTGGAGTTGTTAGTCTTCCTTCAAAGGGGCATTAGAATTGTAAAAACCACTTATCTACACATACCTGTAACGTCTAATCCTTTATCTTGGAAGTAGATGGAGTTGTAACTTGTTGCCAGCTATTTCAAAGACTATAATGGAAGATTGCCTTTTAAACGACACTGTAAAGCTTTTTTGCTTTATATTTTCATGTAAAACATCTTTGGCTTTCAAAATGCATCCACAACTGTTCTAATGTTTTAGTGTCGCTATTCTGATGTTTTAGTGCTGTGCATGCTAGGCACTGCTATCTTGGATGGCATTGAGTAATTCAAATGCTTTCTCTGACTCCTCTGCAGCAGATCTAGGACTTTTACATTTTCATGCAGATGACTTAAAAATTATTATTTTTATGTAGGTACAAATATAGATACTTATGGAGAAAATAGGTTAGCTTTGCTGTGGTGTCTACTGTCTGGGAGTTGCCTAGCCGTAGGCGTAGGTGTTATCTATGTGCATCAAGATCAGCAGTTCAAAACTGTGTCTTTGTGAAGGGCTTTGAAATACTGTTTTTCTTTAACCCTGAACAGAGCCAGATGGAGTTCAGCATTGCATCTCTGTCCATACAAGAACAAGGTGGTGCCCAGTTGCAAAATGAACAGAGGCAGCCTGTTAAAGGAGCACCTGGTGTCCAAGTCCCTAAATCTTCTCAGGCCAAGAAGACCCCTGGCTCCGATGGGTTGATAGCATCCAGAAAGGAAGAGGAGTCCTCCTTCTGGAAGATAAATGCAGAGCGCTCAAAGATTGAAGGAGACAAGTCTGAGTTCCAGTCCCTGACCCCCAGTCAGATCAAGTCTATGGAGAAAGGAGAGAAACCCCTTCCCTCTTTTTACAGACAGGAGTCTGCTCCAAAAGAGATGACAAAAGCTGAGAAGCCCAGCATAACTAAACCAGAAAAGCCTGTCACCCCCAGCCTACCTTCTGTATCTCTTGAATGGGAGAAACCTCGACCCACGCAACTCCCTACTAGTTCTCTAGATGACTTCTTTCTTCCTGACCCACCACAGGACCTGGCATCTTCTAGGACAAACAAGGAAGATACTGATGGTACTATACTTACAGATCCACAGATGCCTGGACAGGTAAGGACTGCTATATCCACTGTCCTTAGATTTTAAAACTGTATAGCATATTAAAATCTGACAAGGCTGCTCTGGAAGATTCGGTGCTCCATAAAGCATTAAGACATAGCTAAGCTTGCTGACTTTTCATCCAGCAAATTTAAAGAAGTCTATTTAACCAACCTGTTAACTGCTATTGTTTGTTTCAATCAATTATTTTTTTAATGTAGTAAAATGCATAGGATAAAGGCATCATTTAAATATAGTACCAGAAATGCTGACATGGCATCCGGTGGCTAACTGGCATCAAGCTACCTAACAGTTTGGGGTAAAGAGCTTGCTATATCAAATAAAAGAGTTGTTTGTTTTTTCTTTTCTTGAAACAGCAAAACACAATGGAAAAAAGTTTTTTGACTTGGAAAGTAGATAAACTAGACTCTAGGATACTTTACTGCTACACCCTGCATAACAGTGAATGGTGAACAAGTTTGTCAGCTGTTTTAAGTGGTAGCCCAACAGTCACTTCCCAGTGCTGGGGCAGCTGGGCTGCTTTCAAATGTGTTTTCTCTTAACGTCCAAAATGGAAATGGAATGAGCTTCCAGAATTAGCCTTCTCAATGTTTTGTTTAATAAAAAAACCCAAACAACCCAACAACAAATAATAACCTTAAGCAGCTCAATAGCCAGTTGAAGCTATTTAAAAGCAGATGCTGATCTGTGAGAAAAGAAAGGGAACAACAGGATATGACATGGTGAGGGAAAGAAAAGGAGGAGATCTGAAGCCTGAAAACTGAAGTAGAGGAGTGGTTCTTCAAACAGAGCTCTGCAGTTCTGTTTGGAATCTGTAGCACCACTCTGGCATAAGCCTGACATATTATTGTGCACCTTAAGCATGTCACATAGCTTTTTCTCTACCATATTTTCCAAACAGCGATTGTTTAAATTCCAGACAAGATGATGTAAGGTCAGAAAGATGCAGGATGAGGTCAAAACTTACAAGAGAAGTAAGCGGCAGCACTTAGGAGAGAACAATACTTAAGCCTCTTCAGTATTTGGAGCCCTATGTTACTTTGTTTCTGAAGCCAAGACATAATGCTTCCTCAGCTGTTTTGCCCACAAATTGTGACCACTGCAGTCCTTTAATTTTAGTTAAATAATTTATTATGATAGTTTTCCTAAAAATTAATGGTTTGTTACAGTTTTAATTCCTTTGTGAATGATTTCTAGCTAACTGAAAGTCTGAAAAGCCTGACTTTTTTGTCTCTGTGAGGAAAAAATCCTCCCATGTCAAAATGGAACAGAGTAGCAGAGAAGATAGTATGATAGAATTTTCTTTGTTTCCTCTTTTCTGGATTATCTTCCCTGTTCTGGGGAAGACAACCATGCTCTACGAAGAGAATCCAGAGACTCAGCTGTGTCCCTTGAATAGTCTTCCTGAACACTAAAATCATCTTAAATGTCATGGCTAAAAGTGCAGCACTGCAGGTGTGAGCATGTTCTTGACAGCCTAGTAAATAACTTGTTAACAAAGTTTGAACTGTGTAGTTTTCTGGAAACAACTAGCTGTCACTGCAACAGGCAATCCATTGCTCAAGTGATGCTTACATTCTGCGTTTGTTTCATTCTCTGCATTTCCCACTTTAGTCTTAAAAATTCATCTGTAGTAGTTTTGCCATGGGGAAAAAGTAACATTTTACCTGCAGACCACTACAAGAATTTTATTTTTATCTAGAATTGCCTTTTTGGTCATTGTATTTTTCTGTGTCTAGCGTTTTCTGGTATAGGATCTTAGGTATCCTAGAACAAGGTGAAGAGCTTGAAATACTGGCAGACAACACTGTGAACTTTCTTCTGTAGATAGGCACTCAAGTACTGAGTTTGTAATACCATAATTAACAACCACATCTTTTTTTTTTTCTTTTTTTCCTTGCAGACTAGTACAAGCAATGTTATCTTGAAGACTGGCTTTGATTTTCTAGACAACTGGTAAAAGATACTTCAGAATAGATCAAACCAATTTTGGGGAAGGAGTGGAGTATCTTTCTCCTTGTATGTTAATTTACTAGCATTTGTGTCTTTTTCTAGAAGTAACTTTCAAACTCTTAAATGTTGCCTTTGTATAAACTTTTGTAATACCATATGCATTTTTGTTTTTTAAAGAGTGATAGAAGTGTGGTTTCATTTGAATATTTTTTTAATATCTGTTACAATTTTTAGTAGCTACTGTATTGAGAGGATGGGAGAAGTTACCATACACATGTTAAAGAAATACAAATGAAAGTCTCCATATCCTAGAAATGGAACCTACAGGACCAGCTTGCTGTTTTCTATCAAAACCTTGCTAGCATGGCTTGTCAGAAATAGCATTGCACATGCAATGGTTCCAAATAAGCAAATAATTAATTCCATACTTCAGATGACTAGCAAAAACAGTATGAAAAATAAGCATACAGAAGAATTGCATTGATTTCTAGATTTCATTTAGTTCAAAAGTAACTTCTGTACTACTTATTTGAAAAAATTTTTCTTTTGAAGAGGGCAAAGGCATTGCCACAATGATGGATCCAAAGAAGCACTGTGTTTGTACACTACAAATCTGCTAAAATAACATGAGTGTTAGAAAAATGACCTGGGAAAATGACAGATGTTTCTGGTCTTTGGATTAAAGTCGTTGGGTGTGTGGAGTGGATGGGACAACACCTAATGAATGGAAGAAACTGTCTTCAGGGAACACAAGCCTGATGATTTCACTGCCTCCTTACTAGGGCATAACTCTTGATAATCGTAGTGCTGAAAGTACAGCACTGGGAATTGCTGGAGTATAGATAGCCTTTGTGTCAGGAAACCACTGTGTTTATGGGAGGTCATAGCAGTATAAGGCTTCGTCATTTTTTAAGCAGCTTATCGTCTCAAGGACTCATCAACTTTGGTGCTTTTTCCTCCTTGTGGGTACATTCTCTTCAGCATTAAGCATCTGAGTTACATTTTTTCCTGAGATGCAGAGAGGTGTCTCAAGGTGGCCCTCAGCAGACTTGCCTCCAGTTCTGCTTTCAAATGATCTTTGTTTGGTGTTTAAAATGTAGAGAACAAGACTAGCTGTTGTTTGAATCTGTCGTCTCTGAAATGCAGCATGATTTACACACTGACTCTCACTGTGTTTACCTCACCTTGAAGCCTTAATTCCCCCTGCGCACAGCCAGTGACTGGTCTGCTCCAATGCCAAAGGTTTGACCTTCCCCTTTACCTCAGCAATAGTCCCACAGCATTTGTTTGGGGTAGAAGGCAAAACACAGGTCTCTAATGGGGCTAATGGGTCCCAGCCAAGGCTGTAAGAAGGTCACCATCTCCCAGACCATAATTGTGCTAGGCTTCTCATGGATTAGCACTTGACATTTGGTTCAGTGCCAGGGGCAGTTAAATGTGCAGAATTGGATGCTGCAGGATTTTCTTCTGCTTGTTACAGGAAGGGTTTGAGATGTCCTGGAAGAATCCTTGCCTCTAATTGGTGTGCTGCTTGCTCTGAACAAGCAGAGGATGCTGATAGAGCATTAAAACTTGTTGATCGAGGAAAATGCTGTAAGCTACCCCCTTTCCTCTCGCCCCCTGCAAAACAAAATGAGAAGTAGAACCACCAAGCCCCAAACCTCCATTTTTTATAGTGTTTTCTTAAAAGGTTTCTTAGCTGAAGGGGAAGATTGCCACAGAGTATAACTGAGTGCGTAGCCTTATTTATAGACTTCTGGAAGTTTCTTTACATGCTTCCTGAGATGTACAAACTCCGGGAATTCATGGATATTGTCTCTGCATTCAGCAGTTCAGGAAATACTTGTTTCTACCAGCCTGGACTTTACTGCTGGTTTGCTACAAGCTTCCAGCATTAATATAGCTTAGAACAACTTTAGCATGAATTCTTTAGATGTGTATTAGTATTGACTTGCACCTTCTTTTCGAAGCTGACTTAACCCTGGAGTTTACAGTTACCAGTGAGTCTAATTTTCTGTACATTCAGCTGCTGAAAAGTTAAAAATCCAACGTGAAGATGCGCATTCTAGTCTTACTTTGATATGGAGAGATTCAAAAGCAAAGCCTCCTACTGTTGAGGAGTGTTATTTTAAACCTCTGCTAAACACCTTAAAGCTTCTTAGGGAAGAACCTGGGCTGCCTGTCTCTTCCATCGGCTAACTCGACCCTAATACACATTGGGACCAGCTGGTAGAACATGCTGCAGAACTTTTTACTTATCCTGGTAGGTTTTTCCTGTGCTTTGACAAGAGTTGATGCTCCTTCTTTCTTTAATATGTTTTTATTAAACATTCTTACAAAAAAAAATTGTACCTGGTCACATTTTATATTAACAATGTTTTAATAAAGTCACTTTAAATAGAACATTCAAGACTTTTGTTCTGCTTTGTGTAGTGTCCTCTATACTCCGCTTTCCTCAGTGCCATTGGAGCTGTTTGGGGCATCTTGAATCTGCCCGAGAGGCAGCCAAGAATGATCTGGTCTAGAATTTCGAAACTTGATTTTTTCAGATAACACTGCAACTGTTTTTCAACTTTTAAGTGAGGCTGTTTGGGGAAATATTTCTGCTTTATCATTTTTTCTGACAGCTGGGGATGGGATGAGATTGGGGACTTTTTCTAGAGACTAAAATCTATTTGTACTTCACTGTAATAGTCTTAAACCTAACACAATATCTTCAGGTAATCCAAAGCAGTATCTGGATCAGTACTGCAGGAGCAATTTGAAAACTGGCTGTCAGGTTTTATACTTCAGTTGAATTTCTACCAACAGCTAAAAAGGCATTGAAAAAGAACTTGGTTTGGAGAGACTCGATGGCCATTTAAGGGGTGGTATTCCAATGATATTTAGGACCTGGCCTACACATAGTTTGCCTCAGTCTTGTTTAAGCACTGTCTTAACTTTTGGAAGTCCTCACTAATAACGGCAAATCCACATCATCTGGGTGTTGTCTTGGCACATGGAGTCAGCAGGTCTCATGACTGAGCAAAGGCTTGTAAGGGCAGAGTAGAAAATGCTGCAGCTGCCTGCCGAAGGATATCAATCAATTTATTGGTGACTTCAGTCATAGCTGCTGAGGTTCTTCTTTGAGGTCATAGCTGTGGGTGCTGGAGCAGGCAGAGTCCTGTTCATTGCTCAGCAACAGCATCCTCCAAGGAGTTCACAAGTCATGTCCCTGAGATACAAACCTGACTTTGTCGGCATTATTAACAGACAGGCCCCCAGGCTTTGCTGTCCAAGTTTGCCTGTGACCCACTTGAATCAGTATGTTCTTGATACTGTGAGGACAAAGCTGTAATCTGGCTGTCCCACATTTATGAGTTAATGCCAGTGAAAGCCTTTACAGGACAGGTAAGCCCGGCACACCTGATTCTTCTCAACGGTACACTTTCTACATTTCTATTGAAAATGTCTGTTACTGTTTCATTTTTGCAAGTGGATTTTACACCTCAATGCAGAATATAACCAAGTAGTTCACAACAAGGATCTACATCTTCCGTCTGACCTCCCATCATCTGGGGAGCTTTGACAGCACCCTCTAGAGTCAATGAAGGTGAGGTGGGTGATGATCACAAGATTTGTTTGCATCCCTCATCCAGCAGTTCCCCAGTGTTACTGAACAGCACTCAAAGGATGCTGATCTGAGACCAAGTTTATTCCATCCTAATGGGGCAGAGAAGAAAATCTCACAATGACTTCATCCCTCTCCTTCAACAGACCCTCTGTCCCCAAAGATCCTCTTCCCAGGGGCATTGCTCCTTCCTGTTCTCTTCCCTGCTGCTCAAGGTGAAGATGCCAAGGGACAGTCCATAGCTAACCCTGTTCCTCACCAGCAGCCTGATTTTCTTGCCAGGGCAAGTTCATGTGTTCAGCACAGTAGAGGTGCCTTCTCTTAGGGCAGCTGCTGGGTGGACAACTGCCATTATTACCCCTGAGCCAGGCTCGGCTGAAGCCAGGCAGCCGTGTCTCTACTCATCTTCAACCCAACACGTTACTTTTAAAGCTTACCTTTAAAGCTTACCTGGGGCAAAAGATTCCATTAGGCAGCCTCTAAGTCACAGCATTTATTGCCTAGTTGCCTAATGGTTGTGAAACTTGGACCTCACACAGGACCAAGATACAGGCCTTAAATGCTTTTGGCAGGTCAGGGTTTTACAGGGATGCCAACAAGTCAGAAAACATGTAGCTGGTCTGAAAATAGCTTACTGCAGTTTTCCTATAATGCTTGTCTCCAAAACAAATGAGGGAATGAAAAAAAAAATGGTTAGGGAAGGGAAAGAGTCTTCTGTGGGTTTTGGATGGTTCAGTGATTTCAGTGACCAACGAGAAGTTCACACAAGTGCCTGACCTCAGCCTTAGCTTCCCTTCTTACCAGAAGTGGCAAGAGTGCCAGCAACCCTGAAGTTCAGATGACCATTCATCTCTGGGGCTTTTTCTCTAAAGTTCAATAACCAGAGTGAAGGCAGGCTTTGAAAATTTCCCACTTGCAGCTAGATACAAAGTATGTTACAAGGCTTGTTTTTGTAGCTGTAAAATGCCAGCTGCTATGAAAAGATGCAGTGCCATGCAGCATCGCAATGGAGACGGGAGCAGAAAGAACAGTGGCAGAAGAAGGAACAAAGTTCAAATGGGAGGGGAAAATTCACCACGTGGGTCCTCTCCACCCTGACATTTCCTGGCTACGTGAGCTGAAGCACTGACTCCACTTAGCTTGGTGGCAAAATTCATTTTGACTTGTAGGAAGCGTGGACTTTATTACAGCTGTTTGTTATTAAAAGGTTGATTGAACACCCCACTCTTCTTGCCACATTTTTCAGAGCTTACATCTGCCAAGAGGAAAATTCTGGTGTGTGCTTATAAGCTTGTTTAAGAAACTCTGCTCTGGCCCTTGCATTTTACCAAATGCTTTGGCTTCCACCCCTGTTTGGCTGCAGCTCAGTTCCTCCAGAGCAAATGCTTGGAGCCAGTAATTACAGCTTTTTTTTTCTCTTCTCCATCGTGGAGAAACCGAGCTGCTGCCAATGATTCAGGGCACCTAGGAGCTCCCACCAGGCTGGCAGCAGTGCAGGCAGCAACCAGCAGCTGCTGGAGGGACTGAGCTGCTGCCAGCTGCTGCCCAGGGCTGCACTGCTGCCTCCAAGCCCTTCAACAGTCCTATGACCTGCAGTCTGAGACACACTGAGCTGGCTCCAGAAACTGAGTCTGGCCAAAGTCACAGCAAAAGTACCAATCGATGAGAGTTTCTTGGCCCACTGCTCTGCCAACACAGGACTACTGCTTATTGCTTGTCCTCTGTTTTGTCCTCCTCCCTGGCTCTTATCTCACTGAGAGAATGGTCTTGCTGTCACTGAAGGTCATGCAGTGCCTTACTAGCAAGAAGATGTAAAGTTGCAAAACATTTTAGTAACATAGCAAGGTGTCAGGTACTTGCTTTCACTGGGGCACACGTGGCATATTAAATTTCAGGCGTATCTTGGCTGCATTTCCTCCAGAAACCACTAAAAGGAGTTGAGGAAGGAGGAGAAAAATCCCAGATCAAACCATTTTGAGTGCCCAGTCTTTGGTCAAGTTGTACCATATCTCTATTACCAGCCTTGACCCAAGCTTTAGTTCAACCCATTAATTGTGGTATCAACTCAACTGACTGTGTGGAAATCCAACAACAGCCTCAGGGAAGCTCCTCACCACTAAGATTTCACCAGTAATGTTGCAGGAGCACAGATGACTAAGAACAAGCTCAGCAAACAGCAGTGTACACTGCTGTATGGTCTTTCCACCAACGGGTTCAACACCAGTGCTGGCTGGGAACAAGCAAAGCTTTCTCATGACTTAGATTAATCAGCTTCTGCCCTGTAGCCCCATACATTCCCTCATCATCGACGTGTCCAGCTCCTCTCTGACAGGAATGATATTTTCTCCCCTCATTCTCAGCATGGCAGGAACTTGCCCAAGCACCAAACCAGATCCCTTAGGCCTACAGTTATGGTCCAGTGACTGAGACCTGTCCCTGCCCAGACAGTCATTAGTCTAGGTCATTTCTATCAGACAGCTGTCTGGTGTGGGTTATCTGGGCTCTCCATGGCTCTAGGAGGGCAGTTGGTGTTGAGGATGGAGCAGGAACCAGGAGCTGGCAAGGTGGGTACTAGCTCGCCTGCCTCCAACCTAGCCTGCTCCAGCACTGGGCTTGCCCTTTTAAAGACAGGTTTCCGCTCCCAGGCTGCCGGCTCGCTCCCCAGCAGCATGGTTTGTTATTGCAGAAGCAGCTGAGCAAAAGGCCCCATGCCAGGACAGGATGCTTTCCCTTCGAGGCATTTAGCTGTCAGCAGCATGTAAGCCAGGCACCAGAACCCCTCTGCAGCCCACCGGTGCGATCCTCAGTGCAGAAACGCATTTCACCTCGACCTGTTATCTGCTCCCCAATTTTCTGCCTTCCTGCCAAAGCCCCCACTCCTGCAGCAAGCACCACAGTGGCCAGGTCACAGGAAGGCTTCCCCAGTTACAGCAAAGTCTCCTAAAACGCTCAGTTTAAAACTCCCTGTGCAAACTTCTCACGCATGCCTGGAAAATCAGGCACAGAAGTATTTGCAAAGCATGGCCATTATGAGACCGCTGCATTTTTGTGGGCATTCTTTGAATATGTTATTTTTGTCTCTCTCGACATCTTTTTTTTCCACCCTAAAGGGTGCAGAGCCCTGAGATGTGCAGAGCCAGCTCTTGGTCCCTTTGCTGGCATCAGCCCAGAGATAGTCACCGGGGACCACAAAGTCACCAGCCTCCCACTGCCCTTTCTTCACACCGAAGCCCAGCTCTTTTCACACTCCAGCACTGTTCCCTTAAGTCAAATGACTTTTACCAGTGTAGAGCCAGAAGAGTAGATGGAAAAACTGGGTTGTGATGGTAATGTCCTGGTAAGAGAAATAACATGATGATAAGCAACAGAAGCAGAGGTGGCTTCTGAGTCTGGTCTCACAGTTTTGCCCAGCAGTTGGTGACTGCGGTTACAGAGGACTTCAACTGTCATGAAAAAAATCCAAATCCTGACTCCTTTCAACTGCACAGATTCAGATAAAATCCACAAGAGCAACAGCATTGCACCCTTCTTAGTTCATTTGCAATGAGTCCCACAGGACACTACTTTTGCTAGAAATGCCATTAGCATTTACTGTTAAGTTCACTGGGAGGCGCTTCTGGTTTTAATTACATAGCCCTTATAATGCTTTCTCTGGCACTCTCTTAGTATGGAAAAAATGAGCATAGGATGTAGACAGATAAAAAAGCTATTAATTCCAGGACTAACAATGCCAGATCAGTATAGTTACAAACAAATTTTTCTCCATAACCCAGCCCAAACAGCTGGCTTTCAGTGTTCAGATAGGAATGTACCAAATATGACAAAAATGTCTTTATCTGAGGAAGCTAATTTTAGGCACCATTTTTGGCCAGGCAGTAGAAACACTAAGGGAAGAAATTATTAAACTTCCAATTAAAAAAAATAAAAATGTTTCTGTTTGACACGTTGCACCCAGGGTTTCAGAAGCGGTCTCCCCGCTACATCCATCACAGGGAGCCTCTGAAGCGACCGCATGCTGCCGCACACAGCCAGCAGCGCCCATCCATCCTGCCTCCTCCGCAGCTTCCCCCTGCCTCTGTAACACCGCCAGCCCGCAAGCCGCGATGGGCTGGAGCTCTGGCTCTCCAGGGGCTCCTAGGACATGTAGCCCAGCCTGGCCAGCACCCAACGTTTGCCAGTGGCTCCCACGGGGCTGGGAGAGGTGACTGCCAGTGCCCGTGGTGTCTCAGGCTCCAGGACAGTGCCAAGCCCACCCCACTCCCTCACCCACCCTGGAGAGATGAGCATTGGGCACTGCGACCAGTGGGAGAGCAAAACAGGTTCCTGCCCCCCAAAAGGAGAAAATCCAACATTTCAGAGCTTCCCACTGCCTCAAGAGGGGGCCAAGGTATTTCACCATTTAAATGTATTTAAAAAGGCAGCAAAGGCAAGGTAGAACCCAGCATCCTCCTGGCACACAGGTGATGTGGCTCAGTTCCCTGCTCTGCTCATTCAGCTGAGCTGCCTGTACAGGGCTGAGCAGCAGCAAGCCAGCTCTGGCGAGGGGCAATGACTTTCTTGAGACGGGGGACAAATAGATCCGAGCTGCCAGATTGATTCGACAAGAGTGGGCAAGATGTGCAAATGCATTCACCACACAGCATTGTAAACAGAGTAATTATAACACAGTTAAAGAGAGAGGAAAAGCACGTGGCCCATAAATAAGTTGTTACTGGAGAGGTGCACTGAAAGATTTTTAATTAATCCAGAACTCTGCTGTTTAAAAATTCATAGACTTCAAGTTACTTCTGTCACATTTAAAATCGCTTTTGAGATCAACAGCCTCAGCGTTTGCAGCCAGCTACCTGAAAAATATGCTCCGTTCAGAAGCCTATACCTACAACTGATCCATTTCTGTGTAACACATTTTCTTCTTATTGCAGGGGACACTCTCACACTCATTGTAGGGGACAGCAGGACTCAGAATCAGTGGTGGTTGTGGGGAAGGGGTGTTCACAGTCATGAAGGACACCAAGTGTCAACAGGATGCAAACAAATATATATGTGTATTTTTAAATTCAAGAAATTTGGGGTTAGAAATGCTTGTTCTTGATAGCAGCAATAGAAACACTGAAAATCTGCCAGCCTTTCCCCTTTTGGCAAAACTCTGAGGGTCGGGGCCAGCTCCATCTGTCACATTGTTTCCAGAACAGATTGCAGCATAGCCCAGCTCTTTGCTGTCCCTTTTAGTGGTAGGGCTGGGCTTCCACCTCCTCCTATACCAGTGCCCAAACCGTGGCCTGGGATGGGAGCCACGGCCAGACGAGCTGCAGTGATCGGGCATTGCTGTGAGATACCTCCCTCCCTCCACTCAAGTCTTTGCAAACTTGGTGTGACCTCAGAACACTCCAGATGCCCTTACAGGTTGTCCTGAGGGGATGCTAGTCACGTGTGTGTAGAGCACTACAAGCCTAAGGAGAGTAATGTTGACATCTGTTGTCATCTTTTGAGGACCAGCTAAATTAAGACCATGGGGGCCTGTGAATTAGTTTTTTACATATGAAATAGAAAATGAAAATAGAAGTAGAATATGAAAACTTCCTGGCAGAAGCGGTTGCTAACTACCATGGTAAAGACCATGTGCTCATGCCCCTCATGGCCTGTCTTAGCCTCAGTGAGACTAGTGACGGCAGCATTTCCCTTCCTAAATTCCTCACAGCCCACGGTTCTTCTCTGTGAAGAGCTAAAGAGAACACTCCTTTCTCAGTTGACTGTATGAGCTGTAGCCCAATGAATGAACTTGCAAATTTTGTTTTGTTCCAGCCTTGAAGATATTCCAAAGAGCTTTTCTGCACTGAAATCCTTTGGATATTCTCTTGATAACAGAAAGTACATTGAGACTCCTGTTGCCAGACCTCCAGTGAAAGCAGGAGACTCTGATCCTGGTATCGAATGGCAACACTCACCTCAGGCTGAATGCAGGCGTGCAGCTCAAAGCATCATCTTAACCTCCTGAAAAGCTGCAAAAAGCATCAGCTGAAGTCACGTGGAAGCAGTCTCGTAGTGGGAAGTGCAAGAAATAAACCTTTGTAAGTCACTTGAGATGGTGGGAAAGATGTCTTTGTGGACACTAGCTGAAGGCACAGGCTAGTGGTGGAGTAAATGCCCCCACACTTTGAAAGGCTTCATGCTGGGGCCTGTACAGGGACGATGCTGCAGTATGAAATTGCAGCTGGCCAGTTTACTACCAGCAATATAAAACATTCCCCACACTGATGTGTGCTGCAGAGGTGGCATCCACCACTATGCAATAAAAGCAAGTCTTTGCTGGAGCAAGTCATTCTCAGTACAGTTTATGGAGAAACATCCAAAATACACTAACAAAGAGAAAAGGCCTTCTCAGTTGCCAAACATGCCTGAAAAGGAGCTTTCTATAGCCCATGGGTGTTTCAGGACACTCACACATAGTGGGAACAGAATCGACTGGGGACAGGACACATGCCAGCTGCGCGTACGTGGTGGCCCTTTCTGAGGGAGGGCTTCCCAGCTCTCAGCAAGGGCAGTAACAGGAAGCCTCTCTCCCTAATATTTCCGTGTGCTGTGTTTCTGGCAGGCAGCTGCTGCCCCGAAATCCTGTGCTTGGAAAACAGAGGCTTATTGTGCCTCCGAGGGCAGACAGACCCAGCATTTCACCCATGCTCATGCTGATGGCTGGCAGAAAGAGAGGCAGCACCTCTGAAATGCCTGACACGGTTTGTACATGGTGCCGGCCTTGAAGCTGCTTTTGGATGCACTTTTTATGCATGGATCTATAGCTTTTTATTTTATTTTTAACCTCCTTTGCAAACACAGCTAAATATCCTGCCCTGTGCCTGGAGATGGCATGAGATCTCTCCACTGATGTCTCACTGAAGCTCATCCTTGTGGCTGTTCCAGGTGATCTGCAGGGTGGACGCCCTTGGGTCAGGGGGGCATTGCTGGGCTCTGGGAGTCACCCCACTGCTGAGCTTCTCACTGTGATGAGACAGCTGGCACGGCCAGCTGGAGCAGGGGAGGGCACTGTGCACTGCCAATGCCAAAATGTAGCTGGCACGTCTAATTTTTGCCTCAGGAGCACTGAAAGCCCTCTTGAGTTGCAGCATACCTTGATAAATCATCTAAATTGATGCTGCTTGGCCTAAAGCTGGCTTTCAGACAGGAAAGGCTAAGTGCTGAATTTTAGACATAATTTTGACTGAAGCTGAAGGAGTCTTCCTTCAGCATAGTTACCCAGGGTGTCTGAGGCTTGCAGGGCCCGGGAATTAAGAGAGACACCATGAAGAAGAAAAAATGTCTGGGATATTTTTGTTTTGCTGTCTTATGCAAATTTGACTGAGAATAAATCCATGTGTGCAAGATATATGCAGGATGAAAGCTAGAAGCATGGAAATAAGCAGCAAATACCTGCAGGGCGCAGAGCATCCTTCAGGTCTATGGATGGATGCCAGGGACAGCTGCTTCCTTGTTTCAGAAAAAACAACCACATTGTAGAGGCTTCACCAAACTACACAGCAGAGGGACTGACTGGAAAAA
This sequence comes from Athene cunicularia, assembly GCF_003259725.1. Lineage (NCBI taxonomy): Eukaryota > Metazoa > Chordata > Aves > Strigiformes > Strigidae > Athene > Athene cunicularia. Next base: position 79,569,466 of record NW_020799097.1, read on the forward strand.
AAAAGGCATTTTGCTGGGAGTTCTGCGTTCGCCATTGCCTGTTTGGCCCAGCCACTTGGCCAATATTTAGAGTTTGACAGGGCCTTTGGCATAATGGGGTTTATTGATGGAGAGCACCCAAAATGACCAGTTCCACACTTGCTGCAGGCACTGACCACAGTGAGCTCTTCCTTACAGCTACCACACCCAGGTTGTCCATGTAGGCACAAACACACTTTCCCTTCAGGGATCCATGAAACTCATGGGATATTTTTGTTGTCTGTTCAAGCTCACTGAATAGCTGGAGGAAGTGAATTTACCCCTTGGGACAAAGGTGGATCTGTGACTACAGGCGATTGTCTGTGCAGAGCAGGCTTGGGACTTTGGTACCCTTTCCCAGTTAATTGCAAAACTGGTAAACCATGCATGGCAAATCAAAAGTTGGCTGTCGGTACCTTTAGGGGACCAACTGCCTCACTACTTGGGATTGTTACTGAAGCCTTGTACACAAGCAGTCCTACATGTATACAAAATACATGCATATATAGAAAAAAAAATTAAAGTATATACACCTAACTTAATACATATATTAATATGCATCTGAAGCAGTGGTTTTCCATATCTCCCTTATTTGTGCATCTGAAAGATGCCCAAGAGCAGAGAGACTATAGGGAGAAAAGGAATACTGCTTAGTTAAAAAATGCAGCATTAGAAAACTAATATTAGGTCTTCAAAGGTCTTTAAACCACTACTTCCCACTCTTGTGGTAGTTTGGTTTTAATGTTTTTCAAGAACTGATTGTTAGTGATCAGGGAAACTACTCAATTAACAACTCAGAGGACTTAATTGTCTGAATACTTTCAATCATCTATTAGGGAAGGAAATCCCTGCCTGTAAACAAAGCCAGCATAGGGTTATTTCATGGTAGGAGCAGTCACAACACATCAAAGCATTCACAAGCCATGAGTTAGAGCCAATAAAATTATCAACAGGGTTTAGCCTTCAAAAAATATTAAATTTGGGTTGATCTTTATTTGTATTCTGGATTCTGAATGTTTAAGGCCTGCTCAAATGCCATTTTCTAGATAAGTCTCTGTATTAATAGAAGCTGAAACTTCCAGTATAAAAGGTGGCTATTCTCAGTTTCTCAGAGACTTCTGGACAAGATGAAATTCTGTGATATTGACAGAGCAACCGTAAAGGCTGCCAGCAAGGAAGGTGCTTTTCTAACGCAGATTGAATTTCTGAGCAGCGGTGGAGTGATTTCCACCTCACGTGAGGCACAGAGCATGTTTTCAGTGAGCCCAGATCACAGGCTGTATCTTTCTGCTGTATCCAGGGCAGAGATACCTTGTCTGGGGCCTCCTGATCTGGCTTAGGTCCCAGGTGTTACATGGTAATGGCACCTTGCTGGAAAAATTAGCTGTAATCTATGGAGGGAAATAAAGACAGGGCCATGTTTGCCTTATGCAGACATATTGTCCCTGTGCCTTGGGTGTCGTGGGTACACTCCTGCATCCACTCACAACAGAGGAGTCCAGCCACTGCCTACCCAGCCCCTCACACCATCTTCATCAGGATATTTGGAGTGCAACGTGGCTGCATCCTGGCAGCAAAGTCTCTCTGGGTGTGCAGCTCTTCAAATGGGTTTTGACACCTCAGGAGGTGTTTTTACTCCCAAATAGGCATCTGGTTTTAGGCAACACAGAAACTAGATGGCTGCCCTCTAGGACATGCCTAGAAGAGCATGAGGTCAGCTTGAATGCAAAATCGATACACAATTGGGAAAGTTTCTTTCTAACACTGTCCATGGGTGTTTGACTAATCAGGTGAAATGGTTTTACTGGAGGTCTTTATAGACTAAAATAACGAAGACAAATGTCCCATTCCCAGAAACTGCATACAGATGGCCTTTTCCCAGAAAGACTTGCCCCATCTGTCATTCCTCAATGTCAGTGGGCTCTGTGTGACACCCAGACCCCTGAAAAACATGTCTCTTCTCCTCAGGCCCTTCAGGGTGGGGATGAAGCCTACTTCTGGTTCCCAAGACTTAAACCCATGACCGTTGTGGCTGTTGGTGGCTCACACACTTTCATTGCACTGGCAGAAGAGAGCAGCACATTGCCTCCCTAGTGGGCCAGGCAAACTGGATCACCTCCCAGTGAAGCCAGACTTGCAAAGAAATGCTTATGGACCGCAGCGCAAGCTGCTGAGGGAGCTGTTGCTCCCCAGCTCCTTGCCGGCTCCTGATGTCATGCTCAACCCAGCGCTCATTTCCTTTTCCTCACACTGAGTACATGTCTTTCCCCCCAGGGGTTATGCAAACTGCACCGTGACTCTTTCCCAGCCTGCCAGCCAGCCGTACACCTGTTTTCGATCAAGATTTTTCTACTGTAGTTCTTGCTGGCTCAGAAAAGTGCTTTGACAAGCTTGAAATTTCCTGCCTCGGGAAGGAATAACATCTCTCTAGAAGATGGCCATGAGTTCTGTTGGAGAGGTATTACCCACGAACTGCAGAAAAAGTTGGATTTATTAAAAGGATCAGAAACTGAAACAGACCTTGTGGTGTCCCAGAGCTCCTGGCTCAGGCTTAGGACACAACTTGGGTCACCACCATTCTGGCACCTTCATAAAGACACTTTTCAACCTCTGTTTCTGGTGCTCAAATGTTTGCCTACCCCAGTTCAGGAAAATATAGCATATATGCTGTCCTTGTGAGGAATAAAGTCAGACAATCTTGAGCTGAGCCTGGTGGGGCAGAAAGCTGATCTGAGGCTGCAGCTGACTGCAACTCATCAGTTCCCCTTTTCCCAGTGGCATGAAGAAACCTCCCTGAAACAGGAGAAATATTTATGCATGTTTTCACACTGGAGAAGAAATCTGTGAGGATAGCAGTTTCTGTACAATGACCACTCAAGTTTTGCCTCCACTCTCCTTGACCTGTGTCATGCTAAAACTTTCAATAAGCTATTTATCAAGTAAATATGTAAATCAGCCACCATCATATCAGCATATAGTGACAGTGACTGAGAGCTACCCTGTTAATTGCTGACCCTTTTTCTATTTCTGTCACTTGGCATGTCCTCTAGGAAATGAATGGCATAAGTCATGACAAATCCATTCTCTGTGGCACCAGATAATCTGTTTTCAAGCTGGAGCAGATGCTGAGATGCCTGTCCTGGCAGCCTGCTGCTGGATGACCAAAGGGGTTGTGGTGCAATGTGACTGCATCCCTGAAGACTTGTGTTGGTGACCCTTTGTACAGTAAATGGTTTTGCTACACAGTATTATGTCCTAAAATGCCCTGCTGAGGTATGGCACATCCCACTCCTGCATGCTACATGGAAAGGGTGCCTCTTTCTAAAGGTCCCACAGATTAATTCCTGGATGTCTGACAGCTGTTATTTTGGGTATTAAACTGGTGCAGAAAGGCCAAGTGTCTTAACACCTAGAGGATACTGGAGAAAGTAAAATGGTATTTGAATTCTTCAAGGGTTTTGATCCCAGATCTCCTGTTTCAACTCTAACCACTGGGATATGAGGCACTGTGGTATAGTGGTAGGGGTCTTCATAGCTCCCCATGCTGGAGGTATTCTGCTTTGCATGGAAACAAAGTGGTCCTTTGAGAGGTCAGGGATAGTGGAGGGAGTATTTAAGTATTTGAAAATATGATTTGCTGGTCCTGCTGATCAGACAAGGAGAACACTCACTGTAAAACACTTAACCATCAAGAGGAGCAGAAACTTCATCCCAGCAGTGGGTGCTCTGAGTGCTGGGTTGGAGAGTTGGACACGGCTTTGTTCTCTCACTGAAGCGGTGCTTAATGCTGCCCTACACACACAGGGCCCCGGCCAGGGGGGCTGGAAGATCCAGGCCTGTGCCCTCAGCCTCGTGCAGGCAGGCATGGGCTGCCACCCCCTCGAGGAGAGAAGACAGCTCAGCTTGGACCCTCGCTGAGGTCCTGGGATGGACCTTGGTACAGTCCCACAAAATCGTGCATGCCTGAGCGAGGAGGAGAGAGGTAGACACAGGGTCCAAAGCAGGGAGTGCCCTCCCAAAGCAGCGCAGCCTGTTTCCCTCGGGACAGTTTGTTTTCACTGTATTTGTGTCCCTGGGACCCAGCTGCCTAGCAACTGGATAAAATTGTCACAAAATGCTGGCAGTGCCCTCCCTACCAGGGCAGGGGCTGGGCTGTGGTCCCTGGTGAGTCTGTCTGCCAGGCGAGGTGACCATGCAGTGTTCATGGGGGGACCCTCATCCCAGTCCCTGCTGGTGGGCTGTCCCAAAAGTGCAAGGGAATTTGGCCTTCACACATGGCAAACGCTGCACTGCAGGCGAGTTGTGGAGTCAGTTCCTCCTGCCCCGGATGCCTGCAGAGCAGGTGGCACCCCAGGGACAGATGAAACATGGACACTTTTGATCACGATGCCTTGTTGGATCTGAGTGAATAAATCCTTTTTCCTCTCTGAAAGACCAGGGAAAAAAGTACACTTGGAGTATTCTTGTGAAGTACCTGAAAATGAAAATATTCACCATTCTTGGTTTTGGAGGAAAAAACTCTGTATTTGGAGGAAATAGGGATGAATACACTGTCTTACTTTGATTCAAGTCATTTTAAAGAAATACAAAGAAAAAATGGCAATGAAGAATTATGGCTATATATTTTTTGGGCCAGAAGAACAAGCATGTGACCGGTGCCTGCTGTTGTCCTTGCCCTGTTTGACTCCTCTGCCCCTGCAGATAATATCTAGAGGTATCCAGGCTACCCAGGAGGCCAAACCCTACTCAGCAGAGCTGACTTCCCTTGAAGGGCCATGCAAAGGGCAAGGGATGAAAACTAATTAGAGGTTTCAGGAGAGCAGTTTATAACACACTTGCCCTTATAAGTGGCTGACATGCAAAAGGTAGTTGCTGGCAACTGCTGACAGCCTGTGTGTTTACCTCAATCAGCAAGTATTTGTAATTAATTTTAAAAATTTGACATTCCAGCCTTACTGGGGACATTATAAACTGCCCTCAGCACTCTGATGTGCTTCCAAAACATACACGACCACGAGTCAAAAAGCACAAAGACTCAAATATTTCAGGGAAGAGGCGGGGGAGAAGTGGGGAGATGATGCAGTTGAAATGAAAATGATTTAGATAACTTGATATCTATTCACAAATATTTAATTTTAATGACTGGAAGCAACCACAATTGTTATAATTGGGGTGAACCACCACATCGCTTCTAGCATCTCTCCTACCGGACTCCACAGGACCAGAATATGGAGGCTTTGCCAGCAGCAGGATGGCTAGACTTTACTTGTTTTTCTTTCCTCCCCTGTCCACCCCTACAATGTCTCATGGCCTGTGCTGACACATGAGTTTGTGGGCCCTTAAAAAAACCTAGTAGGATTTAAAATAGGCCTGTGAAAAAAATTATGATTTTCTGAGGCAAGTATTGCTGCTGGACTCAGCATTGCTGAGCCACTCCCTGAGAGCTTTTCAAAGAAACACGGGATACTTCTGCCCACACTTGTGCCCAAAATGTTTATTGACAGTTTCTGTCTCTGCTTGCACGGAGAAATGGCAGAATGCAATTTCACTATATTTGGGTTTCTTTACATTTTTATGGCAAGTTCTTCATGGTAGTTTTCACTAACTATATCCCTTCTGGCCTCAGCAACAGGTTGGGCAGGAAACCTTCATCAAGACAGGAAAACGCCATTGCCGAATCTACCATCAGGGTGGTTAGGGTGGGACAGACTCCAAATGAATCCCCTCTTAAAAGGCTTACACCTTGAGTTGATTTTTGTTTCTTTAAACTCAGAAACCTGCTGTGTCCCTGAGAGGGCACAGGGGAGCAGAGGAGAGACGACCAGTGCCAGGGCAGCAGCCAGCCCCCACTAACATCTGGCCTGAGGCTTTAGCAGCAGGTTTTAGAGAGAGATTGGTTCTGGAAGGGACTGGGAGAGCATAATCAGATTGCAACCCTGTAGCTAAGTGATTTTTAGTTTTTTCCAGTAGTATAACTATGAAAAATGCCTCTCATGTTCCCCATTAATGTTGCTATTAGCAGACAGGCAGGGCTCCCAGCACGAGCCAGTTCTTGCTAACAAGGTCTCTCTGTACCACATTAGGGAATGTAGCACTCACACAGCTTTCAAAGCATCTTAAGTGATTTGCCATAGATCCTGTAATGATACAGAGACAAAAATACCGTATACCTCTTGTCAGAGGAAGGAGCAAGGTCTAGCTTTAAATTCGAGATCCTTGATTAAAAGAAAAGAGGACCAGCAAGCCCAAACCTCTGCTTCTGGGAACTGAGTTGCCCTCCTGCTCAAAGACCAGGCGGGTGCAGAGCTGAGATGGACTATCACATTTGGATGGGGCTGTACAGACAAACGTCTCACTCACCCGCTCAGTCACTCACATGAGCAGTATAACAGCAGACCAAAGAAAAGTCTTACCAGGGATTATATAAGCCTCCATCTTCACATGCAGTTACTTCTGAGGTTACCTTTTTAAGGTGGACCTTACCCTAATGCAGAAAGAAAATGGTCTAGCGTGTAGGACAAGGGGGAGCAGTTTCTGTTCTTCACCTGGATTTTAGCAAAGCTTTCAGCACAGGCATCCATAAAATCCTTATAGCCAAAGTGGTGACTGTGCTGCAACAGACTCTGGGTGATCATGGGCCAGGTGGGTCGTATGCACAGGTCTTCTTGTGCTGAACTCCCCTCACAGGCGCCTCTGCTGTGGCTGTGGGTGCTGTGTAAACCCCAAGGTAGGAAGGGGACTTGGCTTTCTGCAGCCAGCTGGCTGGCCTGGACAGAGTTTTGATTTGTAGAGGACTCAGATATTAGCTCTCAAAGTCCGTGTAAAACAGTCAACAGGCAACTGCTCCGAGTGGGCAGAAGAAACCTCGGGGTGTTTTTTTCTTAAATGTATGAACTTGCAGAGATTTTTTACCTGTGCCCTATTGCTCTCACCTCAATATTTATCACTTTATTATATCAGTCCTCATTCCATCAAGGAATTCCCAGCTCTGTGTAGAAGAACAGAAAACTATACTGGCAATGACATGCATTGAGACATCTCTTTTCTTCTGCATAGCTTGTGAATGATGCTATATTACAGCAAATTTGTATCCACATCTAAGCTTGCACAATGAACCAATTAAGGATCCGTGATTTTTTGTTTCAAGTACGTGGCCAAATGTTTATAGGACAGTCTAGATTTTAATCCAAACTTTCACAAATTTAGACAGCTGCTTCGAGTGCTGCCAAAAGGGCATACAATCAACACATCCGAAAATCAATACACCTCATGGGGCTGAGTATCTCAGTTAATCAACTACTGCAACCATTAGCTTTTGTTCTGCTTCCAGTTAGCTCCAGAGCATTTTCTGCATAGTTACAAGATTATAATTGTTAGGGAAAGAAAAAGTGGGTATTTTAAACGTCATTATCCCTATGTTTTTTCATTGTTTGAACTTCACCTTTACTGCAGCTTGACTTTCCTTCCAGAACTCGTCTAAATCTAGAGAAAACAAAACCCTGGCTGTCACAGTGATCCTGGACAGCAGAGAATGCAAGGCTATTCTAGGGCCATCTGTTTCACTGCAAGAAAGGTTTTTAGAAAATGAATCCAGACAGTTGATTCATTATAGAATAGACATAAGTTATGAAGATAATCATGGAAGCAAACCCTGTGAAGACCTCTTAAGTCCCTGGCTGCAATTACTGTTATTTTTCAAGTCAGCACTGGCTACCCACCTCTGATAAATACTACTATGTAACTCACAGATGAAAAATAGCAATAGCTGCAGAGATCAGGACCTTATTAATCTAAAATTATTATAGTTGCTCTTCTGGAGCATGGTTGGTGTGGAACACATTCTCAGACTGCCGGGAGGAAAATGGCCCCACTCAAGAACTCACTGTCTTGGGGGCCATGTGTTTCTCTGAGGATGAGAAAAGCTGTGTGCAACTCTGCAGAGTTTGACTTGTGGGACATGCTCTGGCCACAGAGCAAAGTGTGCAGCAGAGGAACTTCGTTGGTAGCAGAGGAAGGACTAAGGGAAGGTGAGATGAAACAATTTTTCCCTAAATTAAATCTGCAATGAATGTCAAACCTTAACATAACTATCCTTCAGAGGAAGTCTGGACCAAGGACTTCTGTCATAAATATTCAAGGATGAATTTTCACCCCTACATTCTCTAATCTTCCTCTGTTTGCAGTCCATCAGAGGGCAATTCATGTGGCTATGACAGGGGACTTGTTATGTAGCCACAAAGCATGCCTGGAAATAAATTCCAAACTAAACAAAGTTTTATGCAACCTTGTATTTTCAAAAGCACCTTACAGTACTCTGTAGCCAAGCATCAATAAAGACTTTCAATAACTAGTCTGTGCTGTGCTGAAACTAAATACAATCCTATTTCATAAACAGCTGTGGTCACTCAGGAACATCAGTTTCAGTCTGCTTGAGAGGGATGTGTGTCCCACTCAAATGCCTCTCAGTAACAAATCTACTATTGGGCTTTACCAGAAATAAAACCAAAATGTGATGTGACTGTTGAACTCATCAGCAGGGCTGGAGACCAGAAAGGGTGGGCAGCACGCATGTTCCTCTGCAGGGAATCTCCTGGTAAAGTTTGCATGCGAAGGCGACCTCAGCTATTGAGGCAGAGGTCTTGGCAGCAATGTCGCAAGAAACTCCCAGCATCCAAGTCAGATTTCTTCAGATGTTCATTGCCAGGTTGATAAACTAATATGGGAAGAAAGATCAACTTTACAGTACATTATTTCAGGCACTTCTCCCTCCCCCTCCCTTTCCCCAAATGAAAGAGAGGCGTTCAAAATCAGTGCCTTTTTCTGAATTGACCCCACACAAGGAAGAGGACATTTGCTTACTAGGCTTTAATGTACTGTCACTAAGGAGAGATCTCAGCCAGCATTTACTTCTGTGTTTGAAGGGAAGGAGACAGAGCTCTCTAAGCACTAGATGCCAATAACAGCAGCGATTTTATTTCCATCCTAGCAGTCCACATGGGCTCCCACATTTGTTGTTCCAGGCAATTCATTGTGCCTTTCTCCAGGAAGCTTTGGGTTAGTGTAAAATGAGAGACAATCCATATATGCAACAGGAACACAAAGAGAGCACAAGGAAATAAGAAGCCTGTCCTGAGCAGTGTGAGAAGGGGGTGATGGACATGCACAGGAGAGGCTGATCTGAATTCCTGGTGGATTCAGGGAGAGTGATAGACCCCCCCATCCCCATCTGCTGCTTCCCCTTTCCCCCATTGAGAGCTGGCACCCGAGGAAGGAAAAAGCAGAGACTCTAGAAAGGGGGATGGGAATCTGTCAATATGCCACAGGGCAAGGAAAGACAGAAATAGCATGAAGGAGATATAATCAGTGCATGTGCTGTAAAATCCTAGCCCTGCTGAAACCTATGGCAGGTACTCCCTGCACGCTCACGGACATAGATGTCACCTGAAGTGTCGTGCAGAAATACTCCAGTTCTTACAGGAGGACAAAGCTCTAGAGAAGCCCCATCATTTTGTCAGTGTTTACGAAGCTGTGCTCATACCTCGCTTATATTCAGGTTAATGAACTCCTTGTTTTTCACACTCAGTGCTTGGAATACTCCTGAAACGAAAAACAGGACACCAGTGCTATAAATACACCTCATTCATATTCATACATGAGTTCCCCATCCCACAACGACGGGTGGCCGTGCCAAGGAAAGGGAGGGTCTGGCGCAAAGGCAGATCGCTTAGGAATGTTTGGTGGTGGTAGCTGCTCTGACGAAATGAAGTCCTTGCAAGAGGAAATGTCTTGTTGACTTAAGGCCTTTGTGCAAGTCTCATTTCAGGACAGGGCTGGAAGAGAGTGTCCTGGATGTACTGAACAGTCAGATTTGGATGATACCCCAAAATGAAGCCAAGAAATTTGCATTTCTCTATATATCTTATTTAACTTTTCCCTCTCAAAAATTTAATACTTCTATTGTGACAGATCAAGCCAGAAAGTAAAGAGAAGAATAAAACAAACAAAAAAAAATTCAAGAAAGTTGATTTTGCTTCTCATAGAATGAGTTGCATTTGGTTTGAATTTGGAGTCACACTAATGCACTTCAGCATTTATCCACCGTTTTACCTATCTCTACTGTTGCTGCTCTGGAATGAGAGTGACCCTGCACACAAATAAACTGAGACCTAGAGTGCCTTGATGTATGGGAAAACATACCTTCAGCCAAAAGTGGACAAGTTATGTAAAAGGTACAGGAGATACCTGACCGAGTGCATGTCAGTTATCTCTTTGCATGAGGCAGAAGCAATATTTGAACCTCAAACTTCTGCGATCCCAAATTATGCTCATGGGTGAGACACAAGAAAGGCTGTAACGTGGACTTTGCCAGCATTCTTCACATGCCTTCTACGTTGCTGCAGAGTTTATGAAGCAGGCTCTATTCACATGGGGAGATTTTTCCATTAGCAGCAGAACATTTTTTACTTTGCAGGAGAAAAGCCATCCGAAAAGCAAATGCTAAACACAGCTCCTTTCTGTTAGCCATGTACACGCTTGATCTCAGATATTGTGTAATATGCTCAATGACAGCCAAAAGTGGATTTTTTTTTTTTTTCCAAAAGGGAAGAAATTCCAGAGGAAGAAGATACTCACGACTTGCGTTCTCTAAGCGAATTAAGCAGTTCAGAAAATCATCAAATTCAATCTGGAACTGTTCGTCAGAGTATCGGAGGACAATCAGTTGCAGCAGGTAGTTGTTGAGTTGGTATCCTTCCCAAAGACATACACACACAAAGGAAAAACGAGTAATCATGTAGTCTAGGCAGGAATCTACAGATCTCTACTAAGTGATCTTGAAAACCAGTTAATGGGAGGGTACTGTGTGGCACACATCCATCCAGAAAGTGATCTGACCACAAAGGTCTTTAAGTTTGCAATGAATAACAAATTTTAAAAAGAAAATTTGCAGTCATGGCAGTTTCTAGTCCATGCACTTTTTGATGTATGAGGGACCATTCTGTCTCCTTGAAATTTGGAGGGATTTCTGCAAAACTAGGTTCTTTAATAAAAATAATTTGTGATGAAATACAAATGCACTGACTGCTCTTCATAACAAAAGGCTTACTCACTGTTCATCCAACCCTTGAGTGGAGATGGACTCTGAAGTGGTTTGTTTCAGAGTCTAACCCAGCACATCTGCAGCCCTGATGAGTTTAACAGAGCTCAATAAAAATTTAAAGACTGCTCTGACTGACTGCCCTGCAGGGTTTGGGATACCTGGGGCAAAATCAGCCCACTCAATTTCCTCCCTAGGTGCCCAGGTCCCTCTGGGATTTAGACCTTCTCTCTCTTCAGGGGCACCCAGTCTGTGTAATTGGTTGAAGCCCTCTTCACCCACAGCTGATCTGCCTGACAGGTTTCCCAGATAAAATGCAGTGCTTGTCTTACCTGCAGCTTTAAGAGCACTGCGAAGCTCATAGGAGGACATGGAGCCTGATTTATCAAAGTCAAATTGAAGAAAGATATTCTGTTGTGAAAGGAGCACATGGAAAATTCAGTATTTATATATGAAAGGGAGCACAGATATGGCACAGAAAGGCAAAAAAGTGTTTATCTCTAACTGTGTAGTATAAGCATTTAAGAAAGCTGACAAGACTTTGGTCTAGATCCAGTCTTATTTTGTAACTGAGGAGCAAATCTAGGTCCCAATTCTCTTTGTCATATGAATAGGCTGCTGTGAAACTTAAACAAGTAGTGCTAAATCCAAGCATTTAAATATAACGAGTTGCTCATCATAAAAAAATCCATGATTTTTTAAAGTGTTGTTTTTTGGTTTTGTTTTTTTCTGTGAAGGACATGTTGTTCTTTGTCATTTAACTCTTAACTGGTGCATTCTCTTAATCTCTTTTTATGTATGTTTTTCTTTATAATTCTGAAGGCTAGAGACAAATTGTTTAACATGCAGTTAAGATGACTCATTTGCTTCTAGGTAGAAGAGATCTGAACAGCCACATTCATGGTACAAGCAAGAGAACTGGTACAAACAGTTTGAATTTTGACCTAAATATTGAATAATTATTACGCTGGAGTTAAATTTCATCATTTTAATGAGACGACTCTCCCTTGGTATATGAGTTATTAGAGCTGTCGTCACATTCAGCTTAAAATTTTCCAGCAAATATATGTGCAAATCTTCCTACAGGATACAAGGGCTTCTCAAGTCCCCTTGTTAAAAAACAGTGTGTCCTTTGTGAAAGGAGATGTGGCATTAGTACCCAGAAAAAGTGTTTGCCATTTGTGATGGTCTAGACAAGAGCAGAGAACTGCATATTTTGAATGCTTGGGCGAAGGATGAATTCAGAAGAAACTAATAATGACCATGAGGAAACAATTATGATGTCTTTATTTGAATATTCAGTCTGTGGCCTGAGTCTGTAAGCCTTCTTACTCTTACTGCCATATACAGCGGTGGGGAAATGTGTTTAAAATTAGAATCAACACTTTCTCAGACTTCAGTACAGTTGACTCCTGAGAGATCAATAATGGAAATGCAGTGACTTAGGAAATGATTGTTTCCTACTAGTCATGAATCATCACTTTATTCTTCAGCAGTAATGGAAACTCCTTAAGTTTCATTTTGATTGGCTTGCTTATTCGTGCCCATTGCATTCTTTATCCCAAACATAGTTGATTTGCTTACAAAAATCTCTGTTATTTCCAGAAAACCATTATGGTTTAGCATCATGGAAAGCTCAGCATATCTTTGACTATCCAAAAAAAGCCCCCATGCTTTTAAAACATTTGTTTTGAGTTAAAACTCGTGGCTTGTAAACACTCCTGTCTCCATTTTTGTCTGTGCATACATAATAAACTATGCAGGAAATAGCTAATGAAATGAAGAAACAAATACAGTGAATAATATCACCTACTATCCATTTCTTCATTTTCTCCCAGAACACTTTGAACTCACTAAATTCCAGTTTCCCATTGCCACTGGTCTGGTAATCTGAATTAAGGAAAAGGATTTGTTACACAAAAGTCCAAATTCCATCTCAATTTATCAGCACTGTTCCTTTAAGCAGAAAATATTAGGTTGCCTGGAAAGACTGTGGTGCTGCTGAAACCAATATTGGGATTTCTCATGAGGTGCAGCTTGAGCAGTTACAGTCATGGCTGTGGCTGTGATACTTGGGGAACATTATGTGATATAAAAACACAGCTGAGCAATGCAGGCTTCACAGGAGAAAGAAAGACAGATTGTTCTAAGTCAAGAACAGCTTTGGATGTAAATGGGATATAAATAATTCAGAGAATTAAATTAACTGATTAAAACAAATTGCTACTGTACTCGAAGGAGTTAGTCAACCAATGTGCTATTCAGTATTTTTATCTAAAAACCATGCTCTATTCCAATGCCTCAACCAAAAATTAATGGCATTTGTGGGGTGAGGCTGGCAAAATCCAGTCCTTATGGTTTGAAAAAAATGCCTGTATAGCAGTTCTGAGAGGCAGTGATTAGATAGGCCTGGCCTTTCCTCTGCCTGAAGTGCAATGGTCTTAATACTTACTTTACTGAGTTACTGATGTCAGCCAAGCAGAGATCACTTGAAGGATGGGGCACTTGCTCGGAAATGCTAAATAAGGAATGGGCCTATTCCCCTTCCCCTGTCCATCTTACTTGACAGGACAAAGCCCCTGCTCAGACGGACACTAGCTTAGCAAGCATCCACACAGTCAAAACATGTCAAATGGGATCTACACAATGCCTGCTGTTATTTAAGCACCTACACTGGTGACATTATTGAGGGGACCCACAGATCCCAAGGACGTTCGTTATCACTCCTGTAAAAAGTCTGACTTTTTACTCAGTCAGGTTGCTCTTCTGGGGATCATGTAGAACTTTGCCTCTACTCTATGCACTGCATGGTGACTGTAGCCAGGGAATTTGGTGGCATATGACACAGAGGGGACTCACTCTGCCAGCATTGACTTGGGTTTGCATTTGTGTCATTTTGCTTCTCCATTGTGCTCCAAATACCATGCCCAGAGTGGATGGATGTATCTGCATTCCTTGTGCTTCCAAAGCAGAGGAAGAGATGTCTCCTCATTTATTCAAAACTATGCAGAGATTTGCTTGGAAGCATTGCAAATCATGGAAACTATTTAGTTATATCCTAAATAGTAAACCTAGGACTGCTGCCATGCTCCTGGGTCAAGTGCAGTTTGGCTCTGTCCCAATACCATGTAAGGATGAGATGTGAACGTGGACTGGCTCTCTCCTGAAGCTTGGTTTCTGATGGAGGAAATTTAGGACTGGTCCCGTTTCTCGTCGCATATGCAGGGTAACTGATGTGCACTGAATTTTAACATTATGGACATAGCTTTAACAGGCTAAAGTTTTTGTCAGTTATGGATTTGTTAGAAATATTTGAGAGGATGTCACCTCTGTCATAGACTGAAACAAAATATAAGAACTTCTCAGCTGAACAAGCAAGACATAAATGAAATGTTAGATACTTGCCTTGTTAGCACTGTTTTGTCTCACCTGTAGCAAAGCTGCCTATCGGGAATGCATACTGCAAAAATCATCTCTACCTGAGGAGAAGCCTGGCTAAGCAAACTCAATAGGCACCAGAACCTTGCAGAGGACAAATCTGGTGGGGGAGTACCAGGGCTGTGATTCATCTCACCTAATGTCTGAGCAGTCATTTAGCATCCCGCGTGGTTAGGCAAATCCAGAACAAGCATAATTACACCATCCTTTTCACTATCTACAAAGGAAGTCTAGAAAGCTAGCTTAGATGTAGACACCTACACCACAAATGCCTAAATTTGGACAGACAACTCTCGCCCACATGTCTGCTTCCTGGAGTCCCAGGATCTGGCTGAAAAAAACAGCTTTTCCAGCTTTTAGTCTGGTTGTCAAAAAAGCCATGCAACTCTGATGATCCTTAATTTCTGACCCATAACTTGCATGCACAACTCTGTTCAGTGAATTTAACCCTGCAGACAACAGACTCTTCTTGAGTTATCTCTTCTAGGCTTTTTTCAAATAAACCATAGCTTGAAAAATGTACTGTTCTATACAGAAGTAATTTGAGATTTACTTATAAAAGTGCTCAGCATTGAAGCATCGGCCCCTAAGTCTGAAGAAGAAAATGGTCTGTCTTGAAGTTTCTAACCCTAAATTTCTGAAATAAGAATCAAGGATACAACTTTCACCTTTTTTTTTGTTTTTTCCTTTGGGTAGCGTTCTGCCATGACATTACTACATCCATCTCTGATTTCCATGACATACGGTAATGCTATGGACAGTTACATTCAGTTTTCATTTAGCCTCACAAGCCTTTATTCAGAAGGATACATCCATAAGAGAAATGATATTTCGGCATGAAATGAGACTTAAGTTCTTGAATTTGATGTTCTTTGCTGAAAAAAGACAACAATAAGAAAGAAGTTATTAGGCAAATCTGCCTTTTATAAACTGAAAGTAGAAAATAGGATTTCATAAGCAGAGATAGCTGGCTTTTAGTCCTCGTTGTGGGAGGACCTCTGCACTGAAAGATGAAGGCAGACCTCACTACAGAGAAGTTACAGTCCAGACAGAAAAGGTATTTCCTGAAGAGATGACAGGAAATATGGTTCTTGTTTCATAAATCAGGAGACAAGGTTCAGAGAGCTACAGGTTTCCCATTGTACAAAGGGCCTGTAGCAGGGTCATGAACTACATCCAGGACTTAAAAGTCCCAGGCCAGTGCCTGTCTCTCTACAGCAGAGCAGTAGTGCAGTGGAGAGCTGGCTTCACTGAGCTGACATGCACCATGCTGAAGACAGGGCAAGCTCCTGGTTAGATCATGGACCAGATGTTTTCTTGGCTCTGCTGTGGCTGGCTGGAGTCATAACACAGCCTTTATTTTTCTATCTGTAAGTTAATTTAATGGCAGCTTCTATAAAGTTCCTCACTGCCCTTAGAGGTTATCAGCACTTACTTTTTTTTAATACATCATTCAGAACATATTGAAGTTCTTCTGCAGCTATCTCCATGTCCTAAAGTAAAAAAAAAAAAAAAAAAAAAAAAAAAAAAAAAAAAAAAAAGTGCAGCATTCGTTACTTGAATGTATCTGTAATCAGACATATCAAAAACCTCAGAAAACACAAACATCACCCATCTGTACTTTACTGAAATCAGGAAAAGAGAATCATACAAACCCCAGAAAAGGCTAAAAAGTAAAGGGTTAGCAAAATACAGGAGTGCTGCTGTGCATAACGCTGTCTGAAGGAGATCTCAAGTGTGAACGGTTGTTTAAAAGAAAAATCAACTGCAGCTGGACCCTGAACCAGGTAGGCTCCCTCAGAGCTTGAATTCTAGCTTTGGTCCTCCTGCTTGCTCTCCAGAGACGGCACCCTTCTTCGTCTAGACATAAGGCATGGTGACATCTGGTGCCCAAACAACACACTACAACTAAGCATACTCCCAAAATAACGTCATTTTCGTTTCACCTGGTCCTGGGTGGGAGCAGAAGTGTCTTCCCTCTTTCTACATATTGCTATGACCCACAAGGGTTTTGTACTCACCTTTCCTGCAATCTGCTCAAACAGTGCCCGGAACTGCTTTTCTTCTTCAGTTTCTTGTGGGCTTGGGGTTGGGTTTAGAGGCTGCAACATCAACCACACAAGTCATTATAAGAATTGTAAAACATGACATTTCTCCTGCACATAGTCCCTCTGTGCGTTGGGGGACCATAGTATATCTTAAAATAAGGGTACACATGCTCCTGAACACTGTTAGACCCGAGGCCTCCCAACCATACAGCTGACTGAGGGGAGTCTCACCCCCTCATTTCCTTTACCTGGGTGATTGCATAGTGTGCCATTGCCTTGGCTACGACAAAACTAAGAGGACCCATCCTGGAAAACACCTCTCATCCCACCCCTGCACCACCCAGCTTCCTCGGTCCTTGAACAGCCACAGCTCTACTGAGCTCTTTCCAGTGGCATCACCCAGGGACATGTTGCCCTTCTTGAGAGCACCAGCCAGATGTAGGCTGCACTCCGCACGTTACCCAGCGCCTTCCTGAGCCTGGAAACACTTTCAGCTGGCTGTCAGCTGAGTGCTTCAGTGCAGTTGCAGGGGTGTAGAATCCAGGTTTCAATCTACACTGATGAGCAGAGATGCAATAGTGTAGATCATGTGAACAGAGAGGAGTTCTTGGGCCAAAAAAAAACAGGGAAAAAGAAGGCAACAGCACAGGAGGCAAAGAATCAGGCTTTTTCTCTACCCACATAAGATATAACATGGGTGCTATTTAGTACTGTCATCAGAGTGGCCCTGGTGACACTGTTTGGCCACTTACACTTTTTTGACCATACGTATGTTCTTCACCTCCTTCTGTTCAAGTTTGGATGAAGTCCCTTAATGATACTGGGACAGGTGAACAGATTTAATTCACGACTGAGCATGGCCCTGAGATCCCAGAAATGGAGACACACGTGTTAGCTGCTCCCTGGAAGGGAGTTTTACTGAAGAGGGACACATGAGATGTTGGCTTAGCTTGTTTCCATGGAAAGGCACACCACTATTAACAGTTTATTTGCACAGATACACTTAAACAGGAGCTGACTCAAACTCAGCTGCAATTAGTGCTCAGCAGGCGGACCAGGCCATTCAGAAACAAAAGGAATTGAATCATTTCAGTAGGCACATGCATGCATCAAGCATTCCCTCCCAAGCCCCGCAGATACCAATAAGTAAAATATATTTGTATGTAAAATGAACATAGGTCTCTGGACATTCTCTTGCCTCTTATTTTTTCATAATAAATAAAAATTTTAAAGATGTGAATGGCCATGTGCCTCCCCAGTGCTAACAGGTGTGCTTTCAGCGCACCCATGGCAGCTGATACCTGCCTTTGGAGCTGACTGAGGCCAACTGCCTCGAAGCGGATAAGGAAGCATAATGATTATGATTTTGATTGTTACAGCTCTTTTACCATATTCAGCAGAACTGACTGTTTCAGTCACATACACAAAGCTGGCAATTGTGTAACATTCCTGTGAAACGAACGTGTTTTAGCCAAAGACAGTAAAAGCAGTGTGTGCTGGCTTCTGCTAAGCTATTCTCTTGCTATTTTAATTCTGTAGACTTACCTCAGGGAGATCAATGGCAACGTTTTCATCTAGATCCCTGGAGGAAACAAAACCTTATTTGGTATCTGAAGATATTCAACAGCTGCTTGGGGTGGAAGCTCACTTATTACATTTTCCAGAGGTGAATGATAAAACTGCATTTTTTACTGAACAGATTAAGTTTAGATAAAATTAATCAGACAATCAGATTTTTACACTGTGTTTAAATTTTGGTATGAGCCCTTGAAACAGACTTTAAGCAGGACTCAGGGAGGGCACAGCTGTGCATGCTGTCTGCTAAAAAATTCATCTCATTCTTTATTCATTGTGCACACACTTTTTCCTCAATACCCTTTTTTAATATAAAATTGTCATTTGGACAAACTCTGGGAGGAAACAGGAAACAAACACTGCTGCATGCACAGATTCCTGAACAGTATCAGGCAGCTAGCAACTCTTCCTTATCAGGACTCCGACTGATTCAACATGGCAAGCCCTATTTCCCCACCTCCTAAACTCTTCTCCAAAAAAATAGTCAGGTTTAGCAAAATGGGCAAATGTGAAAAAAAAAAACACCAAACCATCAGGAGCTTTCCATGCCAGAGCTTTGCTGTAGGCCTGGGTGCCTGACACCCAGACTCCCCAGCAGCCACCAGCCCCTACATAGGCAAGCACTGGAGGGCCCAGGGCTCACTGTTGACTTACTCAGTGATGGCCTTCTTCTCAGAGAAAATCCTCAGGCAGAAATCTGCCTCCTGGTGTGGCTCAAAAGTGGTTGGAACAAGAATGTAGTCACCTGGCGGCAGCTTGAATCGGTCTGATACTTCCCTTAAATTAATGTAGGTTTTGCTCCTGGCCTTGGAGGGATGGTACCTGAAGAAGTCTTTGCCCAAGTGTCCATCTCTGCCAGGGTTCTAGAGGTGAAACAGAGGCAGCACTGCACTGGCTGGGGTGTGCTGGGGGGGCCATCCTTCCCCTTTCCCAATCATAGAGCTGAAGTCTGCCTGGCACAAGCCTCTCCCCTGGCTGTGACCCTGACTCTCATCCCTTCACCCATGTGGTCACAGGAACCTAACTCCCATCTTATGTCAAGGACCCATTACCAGTGGTTCTTTCTCACCCAGAAGGCAGTCTAAGAGGACTGTGAGACATTGTCTTGAACATTCCCTGCCATTAAATATCACCATCCCAGGCGGGGTGTCACAGATCAGTGACAATAGATTTGCCTGTCCCAGTCTCACTTGGGGACAGGCACCCCTGTCTGCGATGTGCCCCAGGAGACTCCTAAGAAGCAACACTCCCTCTCTGGAAGTCAGGCGGGAAATGACAGAATCACGGGGCCAAGGACTCTATCCTGGGAACCCACAGCCCCACAGAGACTCCCAAGTCCTCCCCTGAGAGGACTCCATCCCAACCACATCAAAATTCTCTGTGGGGCTTGATGTAACAGAGTATTTTAAGAGCAAGGGCGCTAAAAATACATGATGACTGGCAGGGGTACAAACCCACAGAAAGATGCTAATATTGATAGTGTGGCTACTGCACTGTAAAAGCAATAGAGTACCTCATAAATAGAGTAGCCGATGGTTAGCATTTCAGCGCCAAGCTTCTTGAGTTTACGGCGATCCTTTTGCATCAGTGCTGCTATGAATGTGCAGTTGTCTTGCCCATCATCTTTCTCTGTCAAACGTAGTTTGATTTGTGGATTTGTCCAGAAAGTCTCTGCCAATATAAAGAACACCAGAAAGTTTCTCTCCTCAGAATAAGAATACCACTACTACTACTTCTTAAAAAAAAAGAGACAAAAAGGACAATTAAGCTGAGGTTTTGCTCAAATTTAGTTTTTTCATTAGCTGTCATGCTTATTTCCACTAAGCTCTGCAGAAAATAAGCCAAATCCCAGAGTCCTTCATGGAACTAGGTGTAGAAAAGATTTTAGGCCTTTTATTATGTTTTAAATAAAGTTGTCAGATGGGATTTTGTTAAAAATAAATAGCCACAATGATCCCATAGTGCTGGTGCCAGTCTGGAGTAACATAGTTCAGATCCATGATGCTACTTCAGAGCCACATAAACATGCTGGCTGAGCTGGAATTTTGTCTCATTTTACACTTACTGCTGCAGTTTCAGTGACTTATTTGGAGCTAGTCCTGCTCATGCAGATGTAAATGAGAGGCAAATCAGATCCAACAGACTTGAGAGCAAAGAAAGCAGCCCTTTTACTGCAAAGTCTCAAGTGGGACCATATGAACATTTGTCCCTTTGGCTGGTTCCTGCTAGCTGAGACTCAGCTGGACTGGCCTGATCCCAAATTCTGGCTATAGGGTAACAGGAGAGGTGGTTGAGGGTGAGTAAAGACTTCAGTGCCTGCTTCTCATTTTCAGCGCAGTATCTATTTACCTAGAAAATTTCTACATCCTCCTGCAGTGGATCCCCGGACCCAGCTCCCCTGATGGATGGTCACCTCCCACTTGTGGGCAGTGCTGTCTTCCAGGGCATCTGGAGTCAGGTTGCAGATCTCAACTTTATCAAAATGCACTTTGAAGTCTTCATATTTCATCCTAAGTGAAAGACATGGGAAGGAGTAGGCAGTCATTCACTTCACTGAAGGATGCCCAGCAGAAGTACTTGCTCCCTAGAGTCCCAGGGCCAGATCACCAGCTCATCTGGCTCTGAATAGTTTCAATGACCATGGTGATATGCTGATGTACACCAGGGGAGAAGTTAGCTCTCACTCACTGTGGTGCAAAACACAAGCAACCTTATTGTCTTTGTCTGATTCTTACATCTCTTTCATTTTATACTATAACTCTGTTGACTTTATTTAGTTACAGTTGAGTACAAGACAAAAAGAAGTGACACTGACACAAAACCTATGGTAGAGTTATTTCACCAACACCATCCTGGCCTTAATGGCTGTATCTATATTGTTGAAGAGCCAACCAAAGGATGGCAGGCATCTGTGCAGGAGCTAAGTCTACCTACAAATCACTGTGTTCAATGCTAGCTGCATGTCAGCACTACAAGGGACACATGGTGACAGATTAAACAAGCCATGATATGGTTAGCCTGCCCACACTGCAGTTAAAGTCACATGTGGTTCTCTGCTGAGATGCCTAGGCTCCAATTGCTCACCGTCCCCTCCTTTATGGGTGCCTGGGACCTTGTCCTAGAAAAAACATACACCAAACATGAGACACAAGTGTGTTTGGACTTGAGTAGTGGCTTCACCCTGCCCTTGAAGGTAGTATAGACACTGCTGCCTGCTACTGTCTCGTAGATTGCACTACATATATTTTATACCCAAGGTGGGCACATATATATGGCCATGGGAAGGAGCAAGCAAATGCCACAGTATGGATGTTTCTGAGCTGCTAGGCTGGGCTGGTTGCAATTAGCCTTCTTAGCATGCAGATAAGCCACGTGATTTTATCTAGCAAGTAAAAAGACAAAAATATACCAACAGTCTTGCTGGCCAAGAAGCCTGGTGTTCAGGACTGAGCAAACATCCAAGAGAAGGGACAGCCAGAGCCAGGAACTGATGGGCATGGTGTGCACTCCTGGGCAAAAGGAACAGAGCAGGGAAGCAGTCTAAGAGACAGCAGCTCGCATGGCAGGCACTGCAAGGACAGGAGGCCTACATGCTCTAAGACTGAGGGCAGCCTTGGTGGGCTGAACTTCCCTCTGTAGAAGGGGAGAGGTATTAGGCCTTTCTGAGGGCAATTTAGTGTCCAGATGTGTCCTCTGCTCTGAATCACTATCTATAAGATCTCTTCTCTCTCCATGAATTAGAGAAATAATGTACAGAAATTGGGATTCCATCCCTAACACGATCTTCTCTATCCTTTTCCTCCAGTGGCTGATGCCTAACGACAAAATGGAGTAGTAGCAGGAGAGCAAGAGCTCTCCAAGACTGCATGTTTATCTGTGGTAGTGGCAGATAGGACCCAGCTAGCCCTCAGTGTAGCTCACCAAACACAGCTAGCTCCATTTTTCTGCTGCATAAGAAATAGATGTCTGTGGTGGTATTAATTTACACTTGCCATGGGCCATTTTACAACTTGTTTTTAGCATGGGAAGAAACAGCAGGGTTTGCTTCCCTGAGCTCTGTCCCCTTTCTTGTCAACTATTCCCACGTATTGCTATCCCTAGGCACTACTAATTCTCACTTTGATGCTCAGTACACTAGAGCAGGGGCAGCATAGCAAAATCTGTCACAAAGTAGCTTGGTTTCCCGGACACAGTATGCAATTTTGGGCTCTTTGTGCTGCAAAGCAGATGAAGGGGTTGCACTTTATAGATTAGATTTGACTCCTAAACGTTTGTTCTAGAACAAGGGAAGGGAAGACTCTGACCCTCTGATTTTAAGAGGGAAGGATCTAGGGTGAGTGAGAAGCTGATTTTTTAGCCAACAGCAGGATACCTTCTTCATGTCTAGTTAAAGCATCTGGACAAGACCAATCTGAATTGCTAATATGTACCCAAAGTATCTTTAGGATAGTTAATGAGGTCAGCAGACCTTCAGCTGTTACCATGAAGATTTTTTTCAGCCCTTACAAAGCCAAAGAACAGAAGGGACAAAAGGTCTTACCAGATCACATTTCCCACCTTGCTGCCTTATCCCATGTTGTCCCCTACAGCTGTGCTGCCTTTTTGCATTGACTGAAGACACTCTGATGATATGACGCTTTACATGTTCCATAGTTTTTAATTTAATTTCCCTTACTGCACTACCCTTCCTCCTAGCATTCTTGTTCCACTTAGGATGAAATCTAACACAATACATAAGAGTAAAAAGGTATATTTCTTCTCTTTCATTTAGGAGAAATGAGCCTGTGTAGGAGAAATAGCCATTGCTTTGTGTGCAGTCAGCACATGGAATAAGATGGGTTTAAAACCTGCAGCACAGTTACAGAAATTGTTCATGAGTACATAGTAGGTTTCCTGGGCTCCCTTTCAGCTTCCAGATACATTAAGAAATGATGTACAAAAAGCTTGCTGGCTGTAAAACTTATTATTAAGTCTACTTCAGTAGAAGTTGTGGTCAACAAGGAGAAGAGCCCCATTGCACCTTATGTTATTTGCTAAGCCCAAAGATAACACATGTCATGGAGAACATGTTTTGAGCTTTTCAGAACCTAATTACTTTGCTACTCACTATTTCTAGCAGTAGGTTTCAAAGCGACTCATAAAGATTACCTACCCCAGCTTTCCAGGGAGGCAAGCCAAATCACCACCAGGAGAGGTGAACAGACCAGCTGAAGGTCCTCAGCTACAGAAGCAGGAATATAGCTCATTCACCATTTATTCAACTAAACTGCATCATCAAGAACCACAGTAGGAGCAAACTGAAAGCTGGAGAGAAGCAACTGTGTTCATCTCTTTCCTCATCTGATCATTTTAATGTCTTTAGGGGTACATCATGTTATTGCTTATGCAAAGTTGGTATGTGAAGCTTGATGGGAAACCATCCAGGTGTGGCTTAGCAGGAGCAAACACTCCTTAGAGGAATACACAGAAGTCAAAAGACATTACGAAAAATAATTCTGATAGACTGGGTGGAGGGTTTAGCTTGTATCAAACTTGCCAGACTGGTTTTGGAAGTATTTCTTACCTTCTACATATGATTTTTTGTCCACTTCAGCATAATTTCGGTCCCAATGGCTTTTGTTTCTACTCTGAATGGCTGAGATGCTGGAGGAGAAAGGCCAACATTTGTCTAGGTATGCTCAACCTCATTAATTTTTATTGGCCTTTGGAGGACTTACTTAACTATCAGCTTAGCTCTGTTGGACAGATGACTTTTCATTAATTTCATTGCTCATTTGATTCTTACTTGCACATTTGTACCTCCATTACACAGTCAGGCTTTAAGTCATGCCCTGTATTGAGACTTCCTGGAGTTACTTGGGCTCCAGGTAAAGTCTTTCCCTCCTTATCATTTACTCTATAAGCTCCAGCTGTAGCCACATCAAAAGCAGACAAAAAAACCCCACAAAAGCTTTTGGAAAAACCGGAAATGCCCTACAGCATTTGCAATGTCAATAGCAAAATAACTCAAACTATCTTACGTAAAAATACTTAAGTAATGGATAAGCTAATGGACCTACTTCCCTCCAGAGCTAGATAAGTTTGGGATAAATCATTTAATGTGACAATGTGTTGCATTGATCATCTCAATTTTCAGGCCTAAAGTTGAACTTTGGTTTAACTTGCAGGAAAAATCTGGAATTGCCCTATTGCATACGTCTCTAGATTTACCTCTGTGTAAAAAAGATCAGCATCTGGCCCTATAAAATGTGACCAGACACACTGTCAGTAGTGCACAGCATGGTTGATATAAGGGGGGATCATGTGTAAGTCAGCCATCTGCTCTGTCTGAGATCGTGAATTTGGCATGAAGAATATTTCACACTTCTAAAGCAATTTCCACCCTGTATTTTTTCCATTTCATTTCAACTTTTCTTAAAATTTTCCATCATTTCACACATATCTTGATGTTCTTTTACGTTCTGTAACAAGTAGGACTCTCAGGACTCCCTCCTCTTCCAGTGTATGCCTAGCATTAACCCTGAAGGCATTTCATACGTGATGCACTACAATACAATGCTCCCTTCCGTAGAGCCTGCTTTTGTTCACAGGAAGAATTTAAAGAGTGCTACATTCATGGGAGATGCACAGTATTTGAAATATGCTAATGCCATTAACTAAGATGACTTTAAAATACTTTTTGTTATTAAAATAGACATGGGCACACAAAAAATACACAAGAAACCCAAGTGAGCATTCTACCTGCCCTCTCATAGACAGAAATTGAGCATTTCCTCACACAGACACTTCTTCCTTATTGCTCATTTTAGTTGCTTGTGCCTTCATTTCTGACTAGAGCTGCACACTTTAAAAACCTGTGGCTTACCAGAACTCTCCATCATCCAGTGCTGCCTGAGATAGGCGTCTCTGCTCTGATGGGCTGACTGAACGCCACTCCAGAGAGCTGCAAGAAAACAAAACCAAGTTTTACTATGGGTATGTGGCAATTAATTTTCCCTGACTCACAATGTCTGGCTGGACATAGCAGCAGGCTATTCTTCTAACAAATGTTTTATTTGAGTGGCTCACACAAACACAGATGCATTTAAGAGGCTTCCTGTATCCTGCTGTCATTCCATTTTATTTCCAATTGATTTTAATTCCAGCAGCCACTGAAAAATGTTAATACAGATTCCCATATTGACCTGCAAGCCCCTCTGCATCTTGAGTTCCAGAAAACCTTCCAAATGCAGAATCAGAGCTCTGCTTTGCAGAGACAGCCTTTTCAATAAACAGCACAAATTACCAGATGCCTGTACTGATCTTAACCTCTCCATTTTTCTTGAGACTTAATTGCTCATGCCAATTATCCACATTCTTCTTTGTCAACATAACAAAGGCCCAGAGCTGTTATGGAAATATACCATTTATTTCTGCATCATGCTAAGGACAGGAACATTCAAAGTAGTCCTACAGATGACTACATGTCTCAGCAATTTTAAAGGGCCCAGCACCTTATGGCTCCCCTCCTCTACATCTATGTGAATAAAAAAAACTTAGAAAGTGAAACAAAAATGAAGCCATGCATATGTGCAAAAATATACTGAAAAGCATATGTTGGGGGGGGAATGTAGTGTTGATTCTTACTTTTTTTTTTCTTTTGTATTATTTGCACTTTGTTTACCTTTGATAGTAAAAACATATTGGTTTTCAGACCAATCTTCTTGTGGCTTTGGGTCCTTCCACAACTTTGGTGGGTACCACATGGTGAGGGTCTCATTTAATGGTCACATATAACCTGTAAGGTTCTTGCCTATTCCTGACATGTTTAGAAACCCAGAACAGTAAATGCAACTAAAGACTCATAAGCTACTTAGAAGGGGTAATACAGTATCAGTTTCCAGCTTATCTGCAGTATGACAAAGTGTGGATGTTGTGTTACAAGTACTACAACGACAGGCTTACCAAAAAAAAAAAAAAAAAAAAAAAAAAAAAAAAAAAAAAATCACTCCAAATATCTAATTTTTCAAATTGGGAGTGTGTTAAAATTAACTTATCCCATTTATAGTAATGCATTATTTTTACTAATGCTAGATTTTGAGGGCTAACCAACCTTGACAGTGTCCCCATAATTGAGTAACTTTGAAAATAGTGAGGGTGACATGTTAGTACAGCAGTAATACCATTATGCATGTGCCAACTCTTGATTTAATTTTCTGTGGAATAGCTGTGGAGCAGCTCCTGGAATATGGCCTTTACAAGGCCAGAAAGTATGGGACAGCGCACATACTTGTCACTCCAAGGGCCATTCCACTCGACCTGTCCCCAGGGGTTCCTTATCCTTATGAGCCGCACTTGCCGGCCCCGATAGCTCACCTGGGGGAGAAAGAAAGAGAGGAAATACCAAGTGGCAGTAGCTAGGGAGTGAGACTTCTCTAGTGTGCAGAGGCTGGGAAAGGTGGTGTAACAGCTGAGTAAAACGTGAAGACTGCTACAGGAGAAGCAAGAGGGAAAGATGCATGGAAATTTGGATAACTCTCCCAACATCACTCCCTCTGTCACCTGAGGTTGGGGGACACTCCCTTATCTTTTCCCCAGGTCTTTCCTTGTCCCGCACTGCTGAACATACCTCATCAATGCCAGTCACAGAGTAAGCATGGCCTTTTATAAGGCCAAAGGGAGTTTTGGCTTCTGACTCGGCAGCACTGATGATCTGAAATATGGAAAAAAATGTGAAACTCTCTCTTCAGAGTGAGATCATAAGTGGTGCCACCTGGTCCCCTCCAAGCATCAGATGGGAGGTCAGTGGCTAACAGTCATTGTACAACATTGCCCTCTGAGGAAAGGAAAGGGTTGGGTTTTTTTTTAGCATTGTTCACTCAGAGGGAAAATAAGTGGTTCCAGGCTGAAATACCTTCTCTCTGCCCCTGAGATTTTGTACCAATATTATCTACATTTCCAGGATCTCAATCTTAACTCACATTCACATGTAGTTTGTGTCAGTTAAGGGATGGGAAAAGGTGTTCTCAGGCTGAGATCAGGTGTTGATATGGTTTAATTTATTGTAAAAAGACATTGACAGAGCAATGATGGTGGTGGAGGGTCCCATCAACCAACTTGAGTATCACACTGTAGTTCGATGAATATTTAATCAGTCTTTGCAAACAGCAAAGCTTCATAAGGAAAGGGAAACTCAAATCAGAAAACACTGAACCCCAAAGTTGAGGGCACAGTCTTGATGGAAAGAGAGAGGTTGTGAAAGAACGCTGCTTTCAGTCAGGCAGGCAATGGGTTTGAGACAACAGGTCTCCCTCAGTTCTACCAAATGTTCAATGATGAGGCTCTTGAGCAGAGGGCAAACAAAAGCCTCTCTCCTTCTCCCTCAGCATGTGCACTTCATTTGCTTTTGCTACACGTGCCCTAAAGGGAAATTAAACATTTTGTGCTTGGGATTTTTCATTTGCTTTGAAACCTTCTTCTTCAGCTGCTCATTCTGGTGGAGAAACCTGGCACACTTTTGTTCCTAAACTGCCTTTCCCACTGAGTACAGTCAGCAAGGAACAGCAACGGTGCTTTCACTCTTGCTGTTGAGCAGCTCTGACATTTTTCACCAGAAAGCCAAGGACACGTGGATGGCTCTTTTTATCCTGGGCCAGACAGACTGGCAGAGCAGTGTAAGTAACCTATGCAGGTGCTACCCACCAGCAACATTTTCTCCGGAACAGCTGGAGGTTTTAGTATCTGACATACCCTAAGCCCCAGCCCCTGTTTACAAACAAACACAACGATCCTGAAAATTGTCCTAAGTCCTCAGAGGTGTTATTACAGAATTCGGGGCTGAAAAAAACCTGATTTTGTAGTCTCTGGAATCAGTAAGTCCTCAAAAAGCTATGGCCACTTTAATGCTAAGTAACCAGATAAGTCAGGAAGTGAAGTTCACACTCACCAAGTGCTCATACTCATGTCATTATTGCTTTAAATACAGTAGCCATAACCTGCTGAAAAGTGATTAATCGTTTTCTTTTAAACAGCTGTACTAAGGACTACATTAATATTACATCTCTATCAGTTCAAAGCTATTATTTGCAGAGTTAAGTGCATATCCATCTACTTGTCATGAATTTAACCAGTCTTTAAGAAGTATGGTATTTAAATGCAGAAACCACAAAACTAAACAGAAATTCAGACCCCATTTCTTACTTACATTGATAGAGCAGCACACCAGTGAGCATCTTTTTAGAGCTTTCTCCAGGATTTCATAGAAATTGTCAGGAGCCTTTTTAACCTCATACATTTCTCCTACACCCCCAGTGAAGTCCTCCATGGCTTCTATTGTACTCCCTCCTTTCAGAGCCTCATAGCTGCCATTCAGCCTGGAAAACACATGCTGAATGTGAGACATGCTTTCAGAACTTTGAAGACACCTGTGTTTTAGAGCTTTCTCGCATGGGTGTAAAATTGCAGCAACGGCACTGAAGTCAAAACAAGTACCCAGAAATGTACACAGGATATATGTGAGTAGTACTGGGATCATTCTGCTTTCCTTGTTAGTTGCATTTTTAATTCATTCATTTCTCCACATCCTTAAAGCCTGGGCTTTTCTTTTTTAGTGCCAGTTGTTAGGTTGGCAAGGACTGAATATCGCTGCATGTCAGAGGCTTGCTACCTGCCAAATAATTTAAAAATACAGAGTTAGCCAGAATCATCAATTGAGGTCTCAGCAGAGACACAAATGGCAGGATTCAGGCTTTGATCCAACTCTATTGCTATCAGCTAGTGCTGTATCTAATGATATGCTGGAAGCTGGACCAGCTCACAAGAGATAGACATAACATCTTTAGATCAGGGCAGCAGCAAATGCAAACCCCCCCACCAAAAAGAACTGCACAGAAGCTGTTCATCTGAGTTCTGAATAATGCATGTACAAATTGTGAATAATGTATATAAAGATAGCAAATTATGTTTGTGCAGTGTGACTTACTTGGCATAGGCTTTCTCTAGTAAGGCACTCCAAAATTCGTTGTGTTCAGCTGAGTGCAGGAAAACCAACCGGCCTTTGAAGGTGGGTAACTGGTCATCAATCACAACATCCAGCCACTCGTTGTGCTGCCAAAACTATTTAGAAAGCGTGGGGCATGAATTTGCTGACAGCATATCATTTCCTGAGCATAGGACTCTGGTGTCCCAGTACTTTTAATTATAAGTTAGTGACAATCATAGGCTTGATTAGAAGTCATATGTAAATCATCCGTTCCCACTATACCATGCAGGCTGCTCTGAAGGAAGGGTAATCTATCTTAAGAAAAGACTAGAAGTGTAGAGCTGTATTGTAGCTTCTTGTCTGGGTAAAGTCACTCACGTAGATACACAAGTGGTCACCACACGACTCAAGACACATTTAAGACACACACAGATTACAGACCTCAGTCCAACTCCTTGTAGTGGAGTTTGTAAACGTATATGTAAATGTAAAATGATTTCTAGAGCCATACGTCTCCTCACAGAGCAGAAACGTTTATGCATGTGCCTGCAAGAGGCTGATGTAGTCCTCTAGGTTCTTTCTCAAAACACTAACAGCGTAAGCTCAACAATCTCTGATTTTCCCTGTCTTCTCTTCAATAACCAGCAACCCCACTGCAGAATAGACCATGACTTGTAATGACAGAAATGTGCTTATTCTGTGCCAGATGCTCATCTTACCTGGAAATGAAATATTCCAGCATAACCTGGCCCAAAATTTTGATCCAATGGCACCACTCTTGCTAGTGTTTTTTCATTCAGTGTGAGAGAAGCTATGGCTGCTAATAGCCAGCAGTCACCTGTAAATTGAGAAGGGAGAAAAACCCTCATTTTCTTTCCTTCAAAAGGAAATGTTAACAGCAGTTAGCTGCCACCCCTCCTGAAGCTCAAGAGAGAGCCCGTGTGTCTCTAGGAAGCATATCCCTGCCTGGCCAGGGCAGACTGTGCTGCAGTTTGTAGGTGCAGGTAAACAAAAGGCTGCCTTGGGCTCACAGTACCCTCATGTGGAGATCCTTCCCTGATCTTGAATCCCACTGCACCAGGATGGTCCCTGGCACAGATGGGAGGGTACTACCAAAGAGATGGCTGCAGGCAAAGTGAGCATGGGCAGTACCACCAGCTTCACTGATCGCACCAGTTCGGGAGGGACAAGATCCCTTCATGTGCAAGGATATTCCTGCTGCTCCTTATGGGGTGTAGGCACAAACACATCTACCCAGGGGGAATCACTCACCAAGGTCCCCTTGGCAAATGTCAGTTCTTGTAGCTCCTCCAAGGATAAACTTGGGGTCTTTGACAATGTCCTGTGAGAAAGACACAGAAATGACTTAGAATGTGCCAGGAAAATATCACAATCACTCTGAGCCCAGACGTGCAGCACAGCGTGTGCCATATGAGCTACATAATCCTGCAGCAGAGTAGCCACCTCAAAAAACTAGGTGGGGAATCCTTGCTAATTAATTACAGTGTAGAGCAATTAAAGAATCAACTTTCCTCATTTTTTTTGTAATTAGTTGGCTGCTAACGAAAGCCTGGCATTCTTTATTCATCTGCAGGCAATTGTTAAAATATCATAGCACAATCTGGTCCAGAATCTCAACATTAGGCTACAACCCTGGCTAATGGCATTGGTTTGTTTGTTTGTTTTCTCTCAAAGGCTGGAAAAACTAAAATTGGCAATTTACCTTTAAATGCACTATTAAGCTTTTTATCTACCTTCACAATACCTGGAACATACAGGGTCTGACAGCCATGAGACTGTTTCCACCTCAGATAAGCAAAAACAAATGTAGGCTCCAGCCTTGTTTGTTTTACAGAGTTACTTTTTAGGAGGAACTAACACTACCCACCCTTGTGTGCTCAGGAGTCAGAGAGACCGGTGCTCATGGTGGCATTAAAGCAGTTCTCACGCATTCGTTTGACTGTTTTAGTACAATTACTAGCACCACAGCCGGATAGAAGAATTACAGTAGTAAATCAATAAATACGGCAGGAATTCCCCTCTCTTCTCCCTTTTCCCCATGAACTGTAAATTGAATTTAATTGATTGAACTGAATAGAAAAGAGAGGAGAATGATATCTAACACATTACTAGAGGAACATGCCTGTGGTTAATCAGTCTGCCTTGATATGTTATTGCAGACCCTATGGCATGAAGCAGGCCCTTTTGCCTGAGTGGCAGAAGCTTGCAAAAATAAAACCCCAATAAAATTAAAGAGGGGAAGAAATAGAAGAACATATTCAGTCCTTTAACCCCTGTATTTGCCTAGAAGGAAACTGAACTGCTTTTGGTTCATATCACTGCACTTTTGTGAGGCTGTCAGGGTGGGATATTGATAGTTCTGTTCAGTTTCCTGCACTTATTGCTGAAGCATCTGCTGCTGGCCACTGCTGAAGCCAGGATGCTCTCCCCAGTGAACCAGCACCTCCCCTGTGAAGGTCTCCCTGCAGAGGAAATATTCAGGAGGAAACTGGTTTGCATATTTTTTGTTTGCCTGTGCTGGGGAGGAGGTGGTGGCCAGTTTGTTCCTCAGAAACTGGTGTCCCCAGTGCACAAAGCAAAGGGAAATCAAACAGCAGCTCCTCCTTACCTGGCCCGCCTGCTTGTTAAATACACTCAGTCTTGTTGGGCCTGGATGTGAGCAATAAAAAACACAGCTCGTTGACTTTAGACATAAATATAACAATGGCTGATAAAGTAGCTGATCTTTAATAACATGCCTCGTTTTAGCATAATTGCTCTTGGGGAACATAATTCTCATGGCAAGAACTGTATTTAGCTGTTACCAAGAAACTCCATGTGTTAGCAAGGGATAAGATAAAAAAACCTTTCCACTGACATGGATCTGAACATTAGATTAATGGCTTATTGCTTATTGCACAGCTCTACAACTGTCACATGGAAAAATATTTTCAATCTCCTAAAGCAATCAAAAATAATAATAATAATAATAATAATAAAAAAAAAGAATTGAAAGGATTTTGACTGGACCCGTGCCACATTCTCTGCTACACAAAAGAAAACCACACTCTACAGTTTTTGAGTGGATGTTGCAAAAATAATATTAAGTTTAAAGGGATTTTCAGACTGGATGATATAATAAAGTGTGTTAGGCCTTTCAGCATGTTAAAGGACAAAACCCAGAGGTGGATCTTGCATTTGCCCAGAGCACACAGTAATTGAAGGATTTGCCTGCACAAGGATATTGCCTAGAAGTAGGGACATGCACTCCTCAGAGAGATGAAACACAGTAACCTGTGACTCTCCTGATGGTAAATCAAACCTGTATTATTTTGGAGTCAAAGGAAAACAAACTGCATCCCCTACACCTGTCTCACATTGGTAGAAGGGATACATAGACACCTAAGAAAGGCTGAGGGTGAGGCTGTTTAAGTGGCCTTATTTCTGTGATTACATTTCTCTGCCTGGTTCCAGCATACAGCACCTGGCATACCAGTTGCCAGTGGCTGTTCACATTAGGAGAGTTTCCTTCTTACTTCCTCTTGTAAACCATAGACTCATTTGGCATTGGTAAAACACATTTGTCTTTTTTTTTTTTTTTTCATTGTTCAATTTGTATGTCTAACATTCCCAGACACTGAGCTGTTAAATGTATCCTAGCATTTGAATTTAGCTATAAACTGGGAAGGGAAGGGAAGGGAAGGGAAGGGAAGGGAAGGGAAGGGAAGGGAAGGGAAAAGGGGAGATACAATGAGAAAAGGGTCTTCAGTTCTTCAGATTATTCTAAAATTTTGATGAGGTACAGTTTCAAAGGTTTAATTTGTAATGAAAAGGGATTGCTGAACAAAATTGTTAAATATTTTTCTGACTCTTAGAGCACTTCGGATGTGTGTAGAAAGCAAGATATTAAACTCCTGCAGATCCATGTAGCTCACTGCTTACAGTGGGAGATTAGGGCTAGCTGAGGGTCTTGTTCATGCTGCACACGAACATGTATACATGCAGGTATATGCATGTCAAAATAATGACAAAGCCTTCTCCACTCTCATTACTAAATGTTAAATTCTAACAGAGTGTAAATCTGAAGACTAACATTATTTGGCCCTGCAATTACCTGCATGTATTGTGCTACACTTCATCCAAGCTACTGTAAAATACTGGTAGGAGAGGCAGTAAAAACCAGTCACTGTGAAAAGCAGTTTGAACATGGATACCGTACACAGAGGCCGTGCTCCTGTGCTCACCCTCCCCAGCATCACAGCTTTGCCAGCAACTTATCGGGCACATGCTCCAGGCCTATATCCCACTTGCAAAGTGAAAAGTGTTAACCTGAAATGATGTTACAGTGCCTCTATTTTGCTGCTGTTCCTGATGGATAATAGAGATGATTTAGCTTAAATGCTGAGGAGCCAGAGAATAGCATAACTAAAACCCTGTACTTACACAACCTCTCAGCTTCCCCTGAGCTTTATTTCTTGCTGTGCAGCTCATAAAAGTTCACCTTTTTGCATGGTGGGAATTGGAGTGTAAAAGCAGATCCTCTTTCAGGTAATTTACTCATCCTGGAAATGTTTCTAGTTCAGTATACAAAGATCCTGAAGAAGACTGTGACAACTACAGACTGACCACTCTCTGCTATCCATGGGTACCATGCACAAGGACACAAAAGCTCTAAACTGCTCCTAGTCACATTCTACAGCAAACTTTAACTGTTGTGAAGCCCCAAATGGAAAAAAAGACAAACTAGAACCTAAAGGCTGGCTAAAGCAAAACCGTTCTTTCTGATTCAGTGTTGCAGGCACTTGCATTTTTGATGCCCCACAGTACTCCATAGTCACCACACCAAAAGCATCTCAGCCTGACAGTCCCATCCTGTGCTGGGGGGCAGCCCACAACCCACTTGGCTTTTGGGGCACAGGTAGGTAAGGCAGAGAGCAGTGCCTGGGGGGGCTGCGCTTACCATATGTAGCAATCTCCTATTTTTTCATGGCTGAAACTTGTCAAGAAGTAATAGCTTTAATTCTGCTCTGTAGTGGCACTGTTACCTCTCGGATGCTGAGGCATTTGAATGCCTATCACTGTGGATTAAGTTAAGACAAAATTTAAACCCTTCTTTAAGCTTATTTTGTTCTTTTTCTCCCTTGGTATCAGTATTGTCAAAGGAATGTTTTCTAAGGGAGAAGCTTTCAGACTGTGAAGAAAAAGAGAATAAATGCCAATCATTAGCAAAGAAATTAAATGTAGCCACAAATTTTCTGTGGCTATTAGTTACAGAGTTAAGTGGGAAGAAGGAACCTGGAGTGATGCTGGGTTTGTGATCTGAAAGCATATCACTAGTGACGCTTCAGGCTCTCTTTGTGTTATTAATGATTGTTATGCAAGATGCACTAAGAGATACTCATCAAGCCCTTGGCTACTGCTGAATAGCTCAGTAATCATGGCATGTATTTGTAATCTCTCAGTGTTTCATGATGGCAGTGAGCAAGTAAGTATAAGAGTCTCATACTCCAGAAGTTAAAAGGATTAAATATTTTATGTTTAACCTTAATTATGAATTTCCTACAATAACAACACTTGATTTTTACATAGTTGGAACATCATCATAACATGTTTTACCCTTAATTCCTCGCATGTCCTCTTATTTTCATCCTAACATTGATTTTGTTTGGTAATAATGTAAGAGAGAAGGCTGATTACAAGTTGTTTATGCATGTACATAAATATACATGCATAAAGGGAGGCTATACAACGAACTACATTTGAAAAATGGGATGAAGCCTTCCAGCACTCTCATCCCACAGATTGAGCTCTTTGTGGGTGACAACCTGACCCCACGCCACTGCCCCTGAGGCGGGAAGCGTTTCCACCATGCACATCATCTCCACATCTCCCTGAATACACCATGCATTTGGTGCCATCCCAAAGCACAGCAATATCTGTCTTTTGGCAAGATGAAAGGGGAGAACACAACAGCATACTCACCCCAGGCCTCTTCCAGATGAAGGGAATAGGTGGCTTTTCACTGAAGAAGAGAGAAGAGTTACAGGCGGGGAAGTCCGGGTCCTCGAAGAGGACCCCCCTGCGCAGACACTCCTGCCTCAGCTCCTCGTAGGCCTTCCCCGAGCTGTGGGTGGGATGCGCAGCCCCGGGCAGAGCAGGCGGCCTCGGCTTCGAGTCCCGGTACAGGTAGGGCATGGCTCCTTCCCACCTGCCAGAGATCCCAGGGAGCTGAAGCTTAGCAGGCGGTGAGGGCAGAAACAGAGGGGGAGCAGGAGGAAAAAGAACAGGGAGCAAAAATACCTCTAACACCTTGTGAAGGAGAAAGGGGAGGAAAGGAGTGTGCTGTGGGGGAGCCAGCAACGTCCTCCAGCCCTCCTCTGTCACACCTCCTTGAACCACAGTGCGAGAACAACCTCCTGGCTGGTTTGAACAGCAATGGAGAAAAACACCCTGAAAGCAAACAGGGAAGGAAAGCGGCTGGCCCTGGCCACGCTGGGAGCGGGAGCGGCCAGGTGGTGCTCTGTTCTCCCCCGGGGCAGAGCTGCTGTGCCCGTCTGCCCGTGGGGAAGGGTGTGTGTGCACGGGGCCTGGCTCTGCTCCCCGTCGGGCACAGGCTGGGCGAGATGTTGCCACCCAGCCTGGGGATGGCTTTGAGGTACGCAGCACCCAGACAGGGCCCTTGAATCATGCCAGGGCTTGGCAGTGAGCCCCAGAAGAGAAACCAGAGCCACACCGTGGGGTGTAGCCGCTGTGGGGGTTCACCCTGTTTCTCACAGGTGGGAGAGCAGCGTGGCGTTACCTGTGGCAGGGCCATCTTGGCAGGCAGGTGTTGCCCCATCGGATGACATGAGGAGGGACAGCGGGGCCAAGAAGTGGCCACGGCCAGGGCCACTTTGCTGGCAGGCGTCTGTCCATGGGGCATGAGCATGATGTGCACAGGAGGGGTGGTGGCAGCTAGTCAGGAGGGCTCAGAACAGGACGTGTACTGAGCAGCAGGGAAGGTGTTACCCCGAGGAGGGATTCTAAGGAGCTGTGCATTGAAGGAGTTCTGTGTGCATCGTAACACGGATTTTAAAACTAAATGCATACATACTCGCTGCTGATTTCCTGGTTTCATGACCTTGTTCATCTCTTGCTGTGCTGCTTCTGCTACCCAGCTTTTACCTGCAGAATTGTGTCTCACATTGGACAGTAAAACACTGTGCTGGAGAGGACACCAGTCAATGCGCCATGGATGCTCTGAAGGAATTAACAGCAAGGCTCAGAGCCAGGTGTGCATGGATATTCCTCTATACTTGGAAAGGGAAGAGATGCCACACTCGTTGAACAAATTACAGTTCCTATAATACAAAACACAGCCCTGAGTACAAACAGCACTCACCCTCCCTTTGCTTTAATTGGCCCTTTGGTGGACCAGTCGAGCTTGCTGCCAAGAGATGATTTATGGAGAGCAATTAGGTGAAACAGAATTAGTTCCTTTCTGTCCTGCTGTTTTTCACAACAGTGCTGTGAGGAAAGCTTTCTTTTTCAGAGCATATATTCCCATATTTGTTCCCCATAATTGCATCCATTGTTGATGTCTGCAGGCTCCCTGCTGAGACCTAGTTCCCATTGTCCAAATGTATGGATGCTATCCAAACATGTGAGAAGAGGCAGGCCTGGTGCTCCAAATGTGGCCATCATTTGACTGAACTTTAGGTCTGCAGACTACAGTCCAAGCTACTCACCTCAGCTTTTTCTACAGTCAGTGCGAAGACTGGCACCTCCAGAAAGGGACTCACTGTATAGTCATCCATAAGATCCCACTGGAGATGACTGTCTTTCATTTGCCTGTAGACGGACCCTCATGGACTATCTTAGCATAATATTACCTTAGCCTTGCTATTAAATGCATACATTCAATTGAGAAGGATCCCAGCCAAGGGACTAAGGCAGGTGAAAGGCATTTATGTGCCAACATAAGCTCAGGGATGCAATGTATCCAACATCCCACATTCATCCAGTGGCAAACCCAGGAACTTACCTTTATCCACAACACCTCTCATACACCAGACTAACGTGCTGACTGGGGAAGGAGATGACCACCGTCCTAGACATGCAGCCTCCACACCTGCTACAGCCCAAGGAGAGTAATCATATATATTGCTTTGGGGAATTTCTGCTTTCAGAGTTGTTGTGACCCAGCCAAAAGCAGCACAAGAGTTAAGTTGCATACAAAAACGTGTGGCCTGAGCTCTACAGGTGCTCGTCCTTCTGCAGGGTAATTCATGCAGTTTCTCTTCTATGTGAACGCTCTGGTGTGTAATAAAGGATGTTTCCACACTGCAGTCTTTCTCCCAGAGGGCAGGGACAACTGTTCCCTCTCCTCACCCTACTGCTTCATGTCATGACACTACAGGGAAACTTCAAGTCTCTAATATCTCAGCCTTGGTGTCAAGGCACTGAAAATGCGCAGGAGATTGGGGCCTGGGGAGAGCAGGTGGAAAAAAGAGGAATGAGTAGAAAATGCTAATAAAATGTCTCAGTTCTCATTAAAATGAAGCACTTTGCCAGTTACATATTAAGAGTCATGGGCTCATCCCTGAGGTTCTCTGTTCTGGAAGGGCAGAAACATACTTATCACTTAGGTATTTACCTCACTCAAATGTTTTACAAGGAAAGAGACTTCAAGCACCTTTGCTCTTTTACCATGAAATGCCCTTTTGAAAGCAGTGAGAAGTGCATTTCTCCCCTAAGACCACTCCTGTTACTGCTGCCACTTGGTGCTCTCTAGAGGTACAGGAGACTGTTATAGGCGGGAGGAAAGTGAAACACAGGTCCTGTGATACTCCATTACGGGCAGACACTAACAAGATGTTGCTACTAGCTCAGGAAAGTGGCGGGCAGGATTTGAACCACTGACCTGAAACAGCTTTGCTCCTTAGATGTGCTGGTCCACTGAGTAAAAGCAAAGTACATTTTAACACTCCCTGGAAGAGGAGGTGAACACAGATGGTAAGAGGCTATGACAACAGGCTGTGTACATTTTCATTTGACATGCTGTTGCAACAGATATATTGTGACATCAAGCAATACAAGCAATACAGCCCTGAGTAATAAAATCCTTCCTCCATGATTACACTGTCTTGTGGACAGTAGGTTTCCAGCCCACTGGCCCTCTCCCAGCAGGTCTGTCCTTGGTCTGGGAGGTGAGTGCCTGCCAGCGTGTGAAGGCGCTGCCAGCTGAGAGATTGAATTAATTCCCAACAGGCCACCTCTGGACACCATTAGGCCCCTGCACTCTGCAGAGATCTCTCTACCAGCCACATCAGCAGGCAAGATTTCGAGGTGACAGCACAGCAGCACGAGTGATGCACAGGCTGGCAACATATGTTAAAGCTGAACACCGTTTTCTTCCAGGCACTATCATTAAATGCCTGTTCCTGAAACACCAGGAGTTTTATCTGTTACCTTCAGCCATGGCTGCAAAGCACACAGAGAGTGTGAACACCAGTGTGATTGCAGCTGCCCGCAGGCATCGCCCTCTTGACTAGCCACGCTGATCATCCCATGACATCCGCAGAGGGGCCTGGGCGGGTGTTGCACTGAAGAAGCGGTAGCTCTGGTGGAGGGCAAGCATCCCTTGCCAAGAGCAGAGCCGCAGGCCCACTTACTGCTGGTAGGAACAGGAGCACAGTAATTTCTGTCTGCTCTCAGGTCAAACTTCCTTGGATCTTTTTGTTTTCATCAAGAAGGCAGATAGTCTGATTTTGTTTTCTGTGATTTTAACTACTTTTTATCTAAGACAGACGATTATTCTCTCCCTCTCCAGCTGTAATTCATGGAGCAGAAGGTGACATAAAAGGAACCCAAAAGGTCTGATGTAGGAAACGATGATTTCCACTGCTCCTTTGGCTCCTTGCTTAGGATCATGCTACAGCTCCGACTTTCAGCCCCCGCTGTTCAGCATCTGGCATGTGCTTTTCTGAGACACACTTAAGTAATTCCTTCCCCATTACCATCAGGTGGACACTGGTCATTCAGGATTTAAAGTTGGTTATTCAAACAACAGACTGATTAAGTCTTTCATAACCTTGTTGTCATTAAACATCATGCTCTGTCATTAGTTACTGTTGGAGGGTTTATCCCTAGCCTGTGACCTGACTGATCCCACGTTCTCCAGTGCTTGTTGCCTGCTGGCTAAACCCCTTCAGTGTCATCTGACCTTCTCTAAAGGACTGGCTTAGGCTAGATTATTTAATTTTGTGCCCTTTCTCCAGGGGTTTGAGAGACATGAACAGTTTTGTCTTGGTGCCTTTATAGCTTTCCTTATATTTGTAAAGAATTAAGGGTAGAGGTTGTTACGTGGACTGCAGTACCAATGTGAAGCTCAGGAGATCTCTATTCTTCCTTCCTTCTCTGAATTTGTATGAAGTTATAGAAAACATCTTTGTTCTGTCTCTGAGATTAGTCTCATTTCATACTGCTTGGCGTTCTCTGAACCTTGCATTGATTTGAATCCAAATGCCACAGTCACGGTCACATGAAACCATGTTGTTTCTTATACTTTCCATTACTTTGGCTCACTGCAGAGCATGGACTTCTGCCCAGTGGCTTGCAGCCTGGCAGGCCTTGCATATGCTCCTGCACACATCTTTGCTAACTGGGGACACGTTATATTGCTCTAACAACAGCTGAGACCAGATGAAATTGAGCTCAGCTTGGGGCTGTTTTTGTAAGGACTTTTCCTTCAGCTTCCAGCAATAACAGTTCACTACAGAGGAGCTGGGGCATCATTCTCTCCCTTATTTCCAGCAGCAGAAGTGAGGCAGAGGGAGGGGAGGTGAGAAAAGTCATGCAGGGCTTTAGGGGTTGTGAAGAGACTACAAGCCAGTCCTGGGGACTGAACAGCCCTACAAAATGTCATGGACAGCCTAGTGAAAAATGCTGGAGAGAAATGAGAAAAGGGTATTGGAAATCAAAAAGAGGGGTTTTACAAACTGCCCTTTGAAAATTGCTGAGCTGATTAAAGTTAAAAAGTACCTTGGAGGAATTTCAGAATATCAAACTCTCATTCAAAGAAGGATCCTAAAATTATAGTGAATGTTCATTGTCATTTTACATAGTGGCGAGAGGCCAGAGGCCACAGCCTGGCTGCTTTCACTGCGCTGTGTAATAACAAAAGGTCCCTTTCCCAAAGAGGCGTCAATCACAAATGTGATTTTAGGACTAATCCGTGCTGTCACCACCTGCAGCTTTGCCCTCACTGCCCACTGCCATGCCTGGCTATGAAATGCTGACATGGGCCAGACATCCTGCAGGCCCGAGGGCTGGTGGGTGCTGAGCTGTTGCCCTGAGGCGGGTGACCCCATGGGGCTGCTCCCCCACCACAGCCCACCTTGCCCACGTGAGCCCGATGCTTACAGGACCCCAGGGCCAGCAGACAGCTCTGCTCCACCTGTCCTTCTGTCCCCCATCCCCGACAGGCTACCCCCGCTTTTCCGCACCCAGAAAGAAATACGAAACGCGTCTTCTTGTGTGCTTTGGTAAGTAGTGACAGCATTATCTGTACTGCCAGCTGAAATACCATGGTTAGGCAGCCATCTAAATGCTTTACCCAGACAAACAGGCACGGCTTTCTGAGCTGTTGTTCCAGGCTTTTGTCAGAGCTAAGCACACACCGCTGCATTAATTCATTACTTTGGAGGAGGGGCTGTTTTACAAACAAAAGAAGGCTTTTAAGATTATCTTTATTCTTTTTCTTTAGACTGTGAAACACCGAGTGGCAGTGTGGGAGAGAAGCCAAGTTGCAGCATGTTTTCAACGCCCTGAGTCAGAAGCAATTCCTACAGGAGCTCAGCTTTTCCTGGGAGAACAACTGTAAGAGCACCCAGTGATCTTTTTTTCTGGGGGAGCTTATGGTTTTCAGAGGCTTTCATCAGGGTGTGTTTCAGCATCCTGACCAGGAGGCAGTCAGTTCTTTTCTAGCTAGGAATATCCTGGGCTGAATTTACTCTTGCTCAGCTGTATCCCTTGAGCAGTAAGCTAAAATGTTATTTCACGTTTTTACAGTTAACATTGAAAAGGTGGAAAAATAAAGCAAAGTAAACATAAAATGAACTCAAAACTGAAGCAAAAACATTTAAACCTTTGCTTAAAAATAATCCAGTAAAAACGAAAGAGCAGGAAATTCTGACCTGCAAGAAGACTGATTTTTGCCACTTATTGAAACCCCAGAAACTTCCATTACAAGCTCTTTCATTATTTCCTGTAAAAAACCACCACTGGGTATAAACGTAAGTTTCCCCTCCTCTTTCTTTCAGAATTATGGGTTTAACAAAGTGCAGTAAGGAAATAACATTTCCAAACTCCCCCGGCGCTGCCGGCGGGCGATGCGGCGCCGCTCCGCACGGAGGCAGCTTCGGCTAACGGGAGAGGGAACAGCCTCCATCCCCGCCGTTCCGCAACCGGCTGGCTTAGGGCCCGTCTTCACCCCGCTCACCTTCTGTTGCTAACTTTGAACTCGCGAGCGATTCCACCTTGGCCGCTGGCGTGGGAAGCTGGTTCCCTGTTGCGTGGCACGGCTGGAGCTGGTCCTGAAGGAGGGGATGGGGCTGCGCGGGAGCCCCGAGGAGAGAGATCCAGCGAGGCTCTAGCAACCCGGGCAGCCTTAACGTAACGCTGCCTGCCTCAGTCCCTCTCTCTGCTTTCTACCTTTCCATCTTTCTGCCGGGATCTGAGAGTGGGAGGGCCAAACGTGGCCAACAATTTTGCTATCATCAAGTTGTGCACCCTTCAAATTAAAGTGAATCTGAAAGCCACGCTCTTCTCT
The DNA here is from genome assembly GCF_003259725.1 of Athene cunicularia. Taxonomy (NCBI): domain Eukaryota; kingdom Metazoa; phylum Chordata; class Aves; order Strigiformes; family Strigidae; genus Athene; species Athene cunicularia. Next base: position 79,611,411 of record NW_020799097.1, read on the forward strand.
CAGGTCGCAAATGAATCCGTCCTTTTTCATACTATAGATTATATCTGGAGCAGTGAAAATTGCTGCTGCTGGCCCAAGAGAGCTGCAGTTTTGCCCCTGTAGCTGGTGGGCTCTGTGGGAGCTGCCTTTTAGTGGCTACAAATCCAGAAAATGGAAGAGCCCTGTAACCCCCACAGTGGAGAAGCCAGTCTGTTTCTCTCTAATGCTGAACTGCATTAGCTCTATATGATAAAAACCACTCCTTGAGTGAGGCAGGAGACCACCACAGATAGTCTTCACAGGGGAACACTGAATAGCAGCCAAAATAGTGGAGTCCTTCTGCTTGCAATTACTTGCCTGCCCAGGGCAAGAAGCTGCAGGCAGAAGAGTAGGAGAAGGGGTCAGAGGTGGCTTGAGGGAAGCTGGAGAGAAGAGAAAGGGGAACCTGTTTGCTCAGGGAATAGGGGTATACCAGCTCCCAAAGCTATCTATGGCTGTGCTTTGAATTTCCAGCCTAGGGACAACTATCGCACATAGTGCACTGGGGACAATGTAGCTCGGAACCAAAAAGTGCAATGAGAGTTTCAACATCACAGTGATGTCAGGAAAGATTAGCCTCCCAAGGTCTCACTTAGAAGATCCTCAGGGAATAAATCTTCACTGAGCTTTATGCAGCAACCTTGCAATACTGAGGGGAGCAGGATGTTTTTTTGTGGAGCCATTGGGAGCTGAAGATTGTGGCATCTCCCAGACAATGCTCACCTGGCTGCTTCCCTCACTCATCTTGGGCAAGAGCTTGATGACTTCAGTGGCTGAACCAACTGGGAAATGTTGGGACAGTGCAAAATCCCTCCCTGACACAAAGGCATCCATCAGGAGAGAGCATCATGAAAAGTGTATCAATTCTGGTAACAAAGCTGGCCCCAGCTTTTTGAGGCAGGCATCTCGCTGCGCAGGCACTGCCATCCCTGCACCTCTGCCTTGCAACTCTCATCCAAGGGATGAAGATACAGCATGATCAAACAGGTAACACACTGGGCTGGGAGTCAAGAAACCTGGCTGCTTGTTCTTGAGGTGTTGCCAACCTGCTGCGTGACTGAAGGTGAATCATGTCACCTCTTCCAGTCCACTTTCTCTCTTAGAACAGGCTTACTCTGTCTTGGCAGCTTTGGTCCAGGATTGTCTTTTGCTCCTCACAGGCACAGCACCCGCCACAGGGAAGCACCCAAAATCAATTACAGATCATCCACTGTTAGATAGCTGTTAGACTGCAAAGTATTTTGAGATCCTCATGGTAGGAGGTTCCCTTTGCCCACACATAGAGTGGGCACACAGTCATGTTTCTGTGTGCATGTGCAGGCTGTGCATAGACTGTTCTTAGAATGCTAGTAAAAACTGCATCTTCTACTGCGAGAGGAATAAAATAGGGTTACAAAAACTTAAAGCAATCTCTACATGCAGGGCCTGCAAACAGAAGCCATAACAAACCAGATGTAATTATAAGCTGGAACAACATATGCTAGTGTCAATATAAGCTCATTTGGGTATTAAATTGTTAGAAGAGCTCCACAGATAGGGGATCATCAGTGCACAGACCTCCCTCAAGGAGACTGTTCCTTGAGAAGTAGAAAGAGATGCAGAGATGGTGATGCTCCCTCCTCCCTCACAGAGGGTTTGCAGCACCACCAGGGCAGTGACTGCCAGGGCAGGTGGCACAGCCAGGGCACCTCTCCTCCTGTGAGGAGGGAGCAACATGCCACACGTGCCTTGTTCAGGGAGGCCCCAGCTCCCTGAGTCAGCTCTCTGGCCACCCACTCATCATGTGCATTTTGGCATCATCTAGGCCAGCACACTGTGTCCCTCCGCCCCAGAACAGGGGTGGCACACGTGGTCCTTGTAGTTTGTAGCAGCTGCATTACCGATTTTTCCACTGCTCCTTGCTGTGAGAACCTGCAGTAGAAGCAGGATAATCTCTCTCTTTCATCATCTGTACTTTGAATGCTATTATTGAAAAGCATTTTTGCAATCCTCTTTACACAAAATATTGGGCAAGCTGAGTACATCCCCCATGCTCACCAGCTGCTTTCACAGAAAAGTGGTTTCAGCCAACAAGGGGCAGAGGTCAGGTGTACATAGAAAACATGGGTAAAATCACATGCAAACCCATTCCTTATCAAAGTTTTATTAAAATGGTAAAAAACCACATTACTTTGCAGAGTCCCCACCAGCGAGAGCAAAAACAAACAAATGAGTCCTATGGCAGCTTGCCACATTTCTCACAGAATGGGGGGAAAATTGGTTTACTAATGTTTAGAAACCTCCTTGACCCGTTGCCAGAGATGTACCCCTTCTTCCCTACTTATTTACTCAGGAAAAAAGTTACCATGTCTTTGTGTGCAGCTGAAGTGAAAACAGAGCCCAAAGGTCTGGCATGAGACAGAGACACATTTCAGACCCCAGTGCAGTAACTCTGTCACCAGTTACTACATGCACCCTGATTAAGAGAGAAAAAAACAGAGAAGTGGCTAACAAATATTAAGAGCCTACCCACAGTTTTTGAAAATTGTTCATATTTTCCAGAGCTTCCGTTGCAGAGATAGCAGCAGGTTCCTAAACACGCTGTGCATGGGAGCACAGCCCAGCAACACCGAGACTGAGGGTTGGGTTTGCTGGGTGTGATCTTTCACTGGTATAGCTCTACTGAAAGACTGTTTCCAGTCTGTGCTGAAAAATGAGCCTGCATAAACTAGCCTCAGCTCAGACATCTCTATTTCCATTGCAGGTTGAAGACAAGCCCTTAGAGAGGAGCACGAGAGCTGTTTTATGGATCAAGCTAAAATTCATGACAGCCAGCTGTCTGGAGATTTCCCACATTAGCAGTCATACCTGGGCCATCATGTTCTACAGCCTTCGATAGCCATGCCCGCTGTGATTTCATTTAATCTCTTCTTGTACCAGCTAAGACTTTCAGTCTCTGCAGCATCCTATGGCAGTGTGCCCTGCAGTTTATATGTGCAAAAGGACCCTTCCTTTAATTTACATTTGCTGCCTGATAATTTTACTGAGAACCCGCTGATTTTGGCATCCTTACAAAACAGTAATTCAGGACTATCTGTTCACCTTCATCATTTTATATTTATACTCCCCATACCAGTGGTTTCTCTTCCAAAATGAAGTATTGTGGTCTCTGTAGGCACTTGGCTGCTTTACAGAGTTTTTTTTTTCCTGGATGTCCCACAGATGGTGGTCCTTCTACCGTCATGACTGCCTGCCACACCTGGAGCAACCACTGCACCAGTTGATGAAGTGATATTCCCTGTCTTCCTTTTGTCAGATCCTCTCGTTTGCACTCTCCTTTGGGTGCCTTGTCCAGATCCCATGTTGTCTTCCCTTATCAAAGCAGAAGAGAGAGGGAACATTATGAATGTTGATGGGTATAGATGTTTACAATTACCGACGTCAATCCACATGTTGTATAAACAAACTATTTGTGGCCTACTTCTCATTCAAAATACTTTTAGTCCTAAAAAAGGAAACCCTCAAATTTAGTAATAAATTATATATGGCCATGTACATGCTATTATGTCTGAGTTAGCCATACATCAAGTCATAATCTGTGTAGGTCAGACGTGCCAACTCAGCCTACAAAGAGCCCATGTGAAGGTCTGTGGTCTGAGGCTGTGAGCAGGGTAATTTATTATCCCTCATCTGTGACTCTCACCATAACCTCATGGGAGACAAGAACATCATCATAGGAGTATGTCTTGCCCCTTTGAGTTCGTATCTCAGAGCAAAATTTGAGAAAGCTGAAACAAACTGAAGAAAACAGAATAAAATATTTACTATTATCTCTACACAAAGTGCTGAATTTAATACAGCTTTTCACAGAATGTTCTGGATCAATGAAAACACTTTTCAACAGAGTGGAGACGTGATGTTCTTCAACGGAAGAAGAGCCACCTGGCCAATCAATTGAAATTCTAGCTCGGTCAAAATTGTTTTTCCCATTCAAGTCTGAATTACACACTGCTGCCTATAGAGTTAGTGTTCCTCTGCCAGGGTTAAAATATCTGAAGCCTATTTGACAGTATTTACATGAAGAAGTGCTAGCAGCACCATTACTGAGAAATTTTCATGGGGCGGGGGAGTGTTTCTCCATTAGCACTTCAGAAGAGCGAGGCTGACCAGGAGATCCGATCCTTTTGAGTGTGGCTGTAAAGGAGAGGAACCCGTAACTGCAGCACCAGTGTTTTTCCACCCCTCTTTGCTCCCTCTCAGCAGCTACCATGAATAACAAGCAGGAAAAACAGAGGCAGGTTTTGAAGAGAAATGAGGGCAGTGGGGGGGGAGGAGGGAGGGAGGGCCCTGCTTATGCAAGAGCATGTATAAAAGGGGGAGATGAGTGCCCCTCCAAAATCGGGAAGAGTGGGGCAAAAGGAGAGTGTGAACCTCTTCGCTGAAGAGCAAGTTTGAGAGGTCTGTGTTTCTTTGTACCTTTACCGCGGCTTTTGCAGGGAGAGATTCATTAGGAAATGTGCGTGGACCCTGGGCTTGCTTTGCACAGGGAATGCCTGTAGGAACAGCACTGCTTTCACCTGCCTCAGTTCCTAGTTGCCAGAAAGTTTTTTGCCCAAGTTTGGCCTAATGCAGGTTTTCTGGCACAGGTCTCTTCAGGGAGCCAAATCCTCAGACACTGGAGCCGAAGGGCAGCCTTGAGACTCTCTTCTTTCTGAAGCTGAAGCTCTATCTTTAAGCACGTGCATGTTCCTAAAACCATGGCACCCCACCCCCACCCCAAAAAAAGCAGCCTAACAACAGGGTCCACATATAGTATTTGGAGTAATGCTCGTGCACTCCTGCTTAAAAATGGCTCAGAAGTAAAATGAAAGACTAATTAAGTCCTACTAGGATAATACATGTTCCAGGTGTAGCAGTCTATGTTCTCCATAGTCTGAAGGCTTTAGTAGAAACTGCGAGAAGATAAAAGGCAAAGATAAGAGGTGCACTAGTGCGTGATGGATTTGAATAGGGGAATACTAATTGGGTGAGCATAAGTGACCAGCAAATTAGGGGGGAGTTGTGTCTGAGCTTTGTAGTAGGGCATGAATGTAAGGTGAAATCAAAGGTTTGCCCTCATTACTGAGGCCAGCCAAATTCCCAGTGATCTGAAGCAGGAGGGGAGCAGCACAGTGAAAGCGGGTCATTGAACATTTTCTGGTGAAACTTTTTTCTGGAGAAGGCTGGTATTTTAATTCGATGACTTTATTGATGGGGGGAAGAGTGGGACGGGAAGAAAGATTCCTGTGCTTCTCAAAGACACTCACAATTTTTTTGTCGACAGAAAACAATAAAACTGAGTGCATAACACCAAAAGAGCCCTAAAGGTCAACTTGCCTGAAAACCCTGAGAACTTTCAACTAAACTTTCTTTATGTGCCAGAGCCACCAGAGTGCCACACTGAGGTTATCCTCTGCAGCCAGGGATGCCTGACTTGGGGCTGGTACCTATAGCAAAAGGAGACCACCAGCTGCAGCATGACTTGGTCATGGCCCGCAGGGGAGTTGGAAGCAGGAGGTGATACCCAAACAACAGTGCCTTCTGTGCTACAGCTCAGAGACACAATGATTTAAGGAAAAAAAATACAGTGGCTGGGGGTTATGTGATTTCCCCTTCCAGTGTTTATTGTCCACACCAAACATGTAAGTCTGGAAGCTGTAGTGTAAGTTACAGCATCACTTGTAGTTTATTAGGCAAAGTCAATAATTCCTGTTAATAAGGATATTTTCCAGAGTTTTAGAGAACACAAGGTGCCCTTTACTGAAACAGCCTTTGTTTCTGCATCTGCGATACTGAGCATATCAGGCTGGCTTTCTTTTTTCGCTGTGTCCAAGCCTTACCCAGGAGGATATAGCAGACCAGCTACAGCTCACAGGCACAGCACGGTCTGGCCGCTCGTGCACACCGCTGGTGCCCAGTGCCTCACGCAGACCCGCATGGGTGGTGGTACAGGAGATGTGGATTTGGGCTGTGCTGTCACACGTCCCACCCACAACTCCACTAGCCTCTAAGGGACCTGCTTTTTCCCCCAGCCTGCCTGCAGGAAGGACTCTGGAGCAGAGGGGAAAGAAGGGGGATTGCAACCTGAAACCTAGCTCATTCTCTTAGCGTTTAGCTGAACAACATGCATTTTTAACGGAGGAACTACTTCTCCCGTTGCCTGGATCTGTGGTTGGGCTGTATGCATTTTATAAGCAGTCTGGAGATGGTACAAATGACAGGGACTGTTCTGTTGCCAGATGCTTCCTCAACTGAGATGCTCAAGCAGCAAGAGGACAAAACACCTTGAATATTTCAAGCTGTTTGTTTAAGCTTTGTGTGCATAATAGCATGTCATGCAGGGCCTGTGCTCAGAACCACTTTCAGACCTCATTAGAGCTAAGGTAATCAGATTGTTTAAATGAAAAGTAGAGCTGCAGAAACAGAAATTTGCCATCCCTTTGGCATTAGGCACCTGGCATACAGCACTCAGGCTGGCAGGACTTGGCTGTCTCTGTCTCCAACTTCAGTTCCACCAGCTCTGACTGCCCAGGTGCACTTTTGAAAACATCTCTCTTGGCTCTCTCCTTGAACCCAACATGTAACTGGGCACCACAGCACAAACTACACCTCTAAAGTTGGGGCATGGATATTAAATCAGCCCTACTTCCATTACAGCCATGGGATTTTTAATTACTAACTATATAACAGGGGCACTGAATGAGACCCAGTCTAACCCAACTGTATCATCCCTGGTTTGATTGACTGTTTATTTGCTTAAAGAGGAAGAAGGGGCACACAAAAACTGGAGGGCTATTTCAAAAGCAGCAGGAAGATCTCCAAATCCCACCCCTTTTGCCAAACAGGACTTGGGAAGCTGAGACTGGGAGGGATGAAGTCTCTGTGATCTGTCTCTGCCAATCTAATCCATCTAGCTTTCATCCTCTCCTTTTCAACACATTTTGTTTTGAAGACGAAAAAGAATAAACTTTTGATCTTCTGGATAGATCAAGAGGGAAAGAAAGGGTAAAAATTGAGAGCTTAATCATTTTACTTAGCAGTAGTCTACATATCCCACTCACTGATGGATACCCAGACTGCAAGGTGGAGATTAAAGGCAGTTTATCCAGGAAGAAAAAAATCTGGTCCAACTGTACAACAAACACAGGTACAAAGAAATCTGCGTTCCTTTCAGTCTGGCACAAAACAAGCTGAGCTATTTTCAGGTCCTTTAATCAGTTCCATGCACAGTAAAACGCCCATGTCTGTCTTAGTAAATGTGCAACTACAGGCTACACAAATGTGCTGGATCTGGTTAAAGGTTGTGTATCCATCCCTGGAACTTTCTATGCAGCCGGTGTTATGCCGTGCTCAGGTTTCATTGGGTCCTGTCTGGCCTGAGCTAACTTTTTCTGGCCCCCCAGCCTGTGATGTAAAATAGCTTTGTGCAATGCCACCGCAGACATGAGAAAGGGCCCTCCCATGGAAAGGGCATAAATCCACCTGCAATCACGCCACCCCGCTCCAGGGGGAAGAGGTGTCGCGAGGAGCCTGCCCAAGGGGGTACGGTGTTGGAGGGGCGGCACGCACCCGGACAGAGGCGAGTAAGCACACTTACTGGATTTGCTTTGAATGCCAGATATTCAACTCAGGTTTTCATGGTTTCTGAAAGGCTCAGGGATGACTTATTTAGGGAAATAAAGCATGATGGCTTTCCAAAGATGGGGCTTAGTGTAAGTTAGTGCTGGCAGTGAGAACTGCTCCTCTTGCTTCTGCTCATGAGAAAAAGCTGACATGGGGGCTCTGGCATCTGTAGAGAAGTAACCACCGGGACACCAACAGAGCCTAATGGCACAGCCTGATTGGGTGGCACGGAGTCATCCTCCCTGCTGCTACAGGAAAGATTAAGAAATGCTTCAAAAGAATTATATGATGGAGAGGACAGAGTGGGAAGGGCAGTGTGGCTTTTTGGTTTGATTTCCCGAGTTGTCCCAATCTGTAAAGTGCAGCAAGAAGTCTAGAAATGCACTAGCACCTTGGCTGGGCTAACTGAAGATGAAGTTGGGAAGGCACTTCCCAAGATAATTTTTTCACCCATCATAAGCCATGAAGATCTGTGATGCATGTCACTTGCTGCCAGTGGGGCTGGGGAGGTGAAGACAGGGCAGGGAGCATGAGGGGACAGCAGCACCGACTGCCACTGCCTACACCCTAATTTAGAGGTTTAGGGGACAGGGTGGGAGTTAATGGGCAAGTGCACAGGGCTGGAGCTCTACAGCGGGTCCTCCCCTGAGTGCCTCTGGGTAGCAAACAGTTTCAGGCCTGACCCTCAGACAGCCATTAGGAAGACGCTCAGACATCCTGAGGGATCACAACAGCAGAAACTCCATCACAACAGCAGAAACCAAGATGTTAGGCAGGAGCCTACAGCCTGGGAATGTAGATACATTAGCAGGCATATGTACTTAGCAAGGTATGCCTAATTACCAAACATCTGTGCATCTCAGGTTTGCTATTTGCAAGAGAGTGGTGATACTGCAAACTGGAGTATTATTAGGCGTGAAACAGTTGAGGAACCCTCAGTGAAATGAATATAGTTATACATTGTAAATCAGGATGGTGCCAGGTCTTGAATGGCTGGATTTAAACCCAGACACTTCCAGCCTGTGTAAATTAAAGTGTTGGTGAGACAGACATTGCACCGTGTCCTCTCAAAAGGCTCAAACTGCCAGATTTACAATACCTGACAGGCTGGCATGACTCAAAAAATCTTGGAGAAAGAAGGCAGAGAGCAGTACTTGGTTACTGGCAAGGCTGTTAGCATTTTGCCCATCCAATGAGCTCTGCAGAGCTTGGAAAGGGCAAAAGAGAGTGAACAGAGCTACAACAAACAAAAAATTACTAGTATAATTAAAATACAGCTCTGAATAACAGTGTTTTGGCCAATAATGTGTTATAGGTGCATAATTTCCAACACATTTGGATTTCAAATACACAAATCCAAAGTCATATACTAGAATTCCAGGAAAGGTACAGCAGAGCTATTAGTTATCAAAAAATCAGATATAGCAAAAGTTAGAAAAATAAAAATGCAAAATTTGTCAGTGTGTTTGCACCTATGTGAGTATGTGTGTGTATGTGTGCCCATGACTTTCTCATTCCCAGTATGCACCAGATCCTTTGTGCCAAAACACCAGTGATACCCACATCCAGTAAAATTCTCTACTTGTCAAAAAAAATCAAGAGTGGCAGGTGGTCTTTTACCACAGGAGAAGACTGCCTGTACAGTAGAGTAAAACTCAGCTTACCCCTTTTAACTCTGTATTCAGACAAAGAAGGTGCTATGGAAGTGGTTTCAGTGTTAGCACATTTGTATAACGAAGCCTGGAATGTGTTTGCCTAGAAGCTAGAATGAACTGGGCTATGAAAACACAAAACTCTCTGCTAGTGCCAAGTATTATGCTGACTAGTCATACAAAGCATGATCATTCAGTGGTCAGACCTTAAGAGACCTGATTTCCAAGCCCACCTCCCACGTAACAGCAGACAAATCACTTAGCCTGGGCATATGTCAGCAAGATTTAGGGCAGCAGTTTGCAGAGATAGCTCTGACCAGGTCTCAGGAGCAATATAGTTGCATTATTATAATATTTTGCCAGAACTAGCACACTCTAGTTTGCAAGCCTGACTAGTCGGTATGCACAATCATATTGCTTCCCATGCTAAGTCGGTAAGGTACTGCAGTGGGTAATGGAGTAAAATCTGTGTTTAGCATTTCCCCACCTGCCACCATTGAAACCAGTGGTCATCTCACCCTGGGCTCTTCAGGGGGTAGAGTCAGACCAGCCAGCATTAAATACTAAAATTACTGCCTTTGTAACACCAACTCAGCACTAGCACCTCACACTGCGAGTAAGAGAAACCGTGTTTACAACAGGTTGATCAGTCTTATTTCTTCTCCCCTTTTTCTTTCAATAGACACCGTGGCAGCAATTTTTCAACATGAACCTGGTAGCAGATCTTCTCTGTTTGTTGGCGTGCCTCACTGCAGTGACTTGTGACCGGGTCTATGTCCACCCTTTCAATTTATTTTCTTTCAACAAGAGTACCTGTGAGGAGCTGGAAAGCCTCGTCCAGGAGGGAAAGGAAACTTTTGTCCCAGTCTCCATCGAGTCCAAAACCACAGCTGCCTATGAAGATGACCTGAATGTCAAGGACAAGCTGGAAGCCCCTAGCCTGAGTGTCCCGGGGAGGCAGAAACTGAGCTACTTGAAGCACTTTGTGTACATCCTGGGTGCACGGTTTTACAGCGTGCTGCGGGAAGCACGGCAGGGCCAAAACGTGCTCCTGTCCCCAACCAGTCTTTACGGCTCCTTGGTATCTTTCTACCTGGGTGCCTCAAACCAGACAGCAGCTGATTTGCAGCGTTTGCTGGGATTTGTTCCCCCTTCTGGAGAGCCTGACTGCACCTCCAGGGTGGACGGACACAAAGTCCTTTCCAGCCTGAGGATGATTGAAAGCCTCATCAAGAGCATGGACGAGGAACTTCTGTTTTCCAAGATGCTCTGCCTGTTTTCTGCTCCTGGTGTACCTTTATACCAACTGTTTGTGCAGGATTTGCTGCCCTCCACTGATGCTCTCTATGTCCGAGCTGTTGACTTTACAAACCCAAGTGAGGCAGCAAAGCAAATAAACGCCTTCATGGAGGCCAAAAGCAAGGGCCAAACCAAGTGCTTACTGACAGACATTGATCCATCTGCTGAGCTGCTGTTTGCAGTGGATGTCCGCTTGACAGGTACACTGTTTTGAGGGCAGGCTGGGTGGAGGATGGACAGTGGCCCTGCTCCCAGGAAGGAAGCAAGGTCACGCCTGGCCAGTGGTGAGAGGGAAGGGCTCAGATAAAAGGCTGGACTGCTGCTCCAGGTACAGTGCCCTGCTCCCCACCACTGTGCTGGGGGTCCTGCCTGCACTCTGCCATGAATCAGCAAGGGCAAGCAGAAGGAGGTGGAGGGAATCCTTTCCTTGTCCAGGAAGCTAAGGATTAGGAAAGGTGTGGGAACATGAATAAGAGAGAATCGTGCAGCATTTCTGACTGCTAAGGAACTAAAAGGCATGTGGGGCCTCTAGCAAAAATGATCAGGAACTAGGTTTAAAGTGAGTTAAAGAAATACTGTTCCCAGAACCTGTGAGCTGGTGGTAACAGGCTGGAGGTACAGATTCAAGAATGGCTAAAAAATATAATGGACATGACTCCTCTAGTGGCTATTAAACACAGAAGCCTAGAGGCAACTTCTGGCTCAGGAAGCAACCAACCAAACTACTGGTTATGGAAGCAGGGAGCATATACAAACCCAGAAGAATTAAGACAACCCCTTGATTACCTAGGGCTCTTCTATGCTGCTGCCCCAAGAAATCCCCCTGTACCACAACTGACCCTCCTCTTCTGAGCGTAGCTGCTTTTCATTGTCCTTGGGACTGAACTCAATACCAGAGATCACATGCTTTAGGACAGCTTGCCTACCAGTGACTGTGTTTCAGAAAACTTGCAGTGAGCCTTCACATTCTAAGTGGGCCTCTACTGCTGAAGGTGGAGCTGTGGTGTCCATGAAATGCTTTTGTGCCTTCATCTTCTCACCCGTAAACTGGATATCAGGTTTTCTTTGCCTTTCATGGGTGCTGTCATTACCCAATCCCAACTCCTCAGGGAGCTGTGAGCATCAGCTTTCTCTTCAGTGTAAGGTGTAGCATAGAGATGATACTGCAAAAATAATTCTTGTGTTACAGATTTAGGCATAGACATAAGAGCAGTTTTCCTTCAGCAGACCAATTTTTTCTTCTTCTGTACTGAAAATTTGTATTTTTGTTAGCTTAGGAACACATACTCAAGGGTCTGAGTCACTGGATCAGTCTACTACCTCCTCTCTCTCAGAAGAGTGCACTTGAGATGTTGCAGTCCCCACATGTGAGATGAAGAAAATTGGCTCAAGAACAAATGAATTAAACAACTCTCTTCTAATAAACACAGGAGATGACTTCAGCATTTGCTTTGCCATGCTGTCATGTTCTGTGTCTGTTCCTATAGCTGCAGAAAGGAAAAAGTATGTATTTTGGTCTGAAACACATTATATATGCTCCTGAGATGCTATCAACAGCCATAAGATTAATAAAACTACAGAAATCCAAACAGAACAACAGCTAAATGTTCCAATGGTCTCAACTGCTATTTGCTTGCACATATTTGTTTTCACATTTGTAGACTTGCTGCTGAGCAGGGGCTGCCCTCCAATGCAGAACATCAGGTCCAGATTTTACTGAATTTTTTTTTTTTTTTAAGTTGCAAAATAATTATAAACTAGTGAATGAAAATAGCACCATGGGACTGCACCCTTACCTTCTCAGATTTAAACTCTCTTCTGAACAGACAACCTTCAACAACTTCAGTTTTAACTAGAAATTTGGTAGGATGCTTTTTGCTTTTTTTTTTTTTTAAGTAAAAAGTTATAGCTTTCCACAGAAAGTCATCCATTCATTAAGCTTGTCAGGCTGGCATAAAGCCTGTATTACAGAACATGAAGATCATCACCTGAAGCAGAGAAGTCCAATGTTGCTTTCCTATACTCCCAAGTCAGTACTGCAGAGTACTCTCTTACCCTTCCAGGCTACATCTTTGCTCTGTGATTGACAACCTTTTTCACTTCATTTATCTTCCCTATTATTGTAGACACAGGTTTCTTCCCTGCTCTGGTGTGTCTGCTGAAAGGTTACCCAATTCCACAGCTTCTGTGTCCTGATATGAAAGATCTCACTGTAAGAAAACATTTCTTCCAGTGTGTCAGCTATCACCTTCTGTAGAGGGGTTCTGTTTATTTTCTTCAGTTTTCCTTTTACATTCCAGGTGTCTGAGGGAAGAAGCAGGGTTGCTTTACGTTGCTTTACATCTCTCACGTACTCTAAAAAACTGCTGTAAGAAACAGTCATATTAAGACAACTAATAGCTTTTACAGCACTTTTCAGGGGAGTACACACCTAGTTACACACTTGAGAGCACAGATGTCCAGACCCTCAACCAGCAGAAGGCCACAGGGAGCCACTTCAAATACCGGGGTGCTGATTAGTCATGGCTCATGACTAGCACGGTATTAATGGACTCAGTCCCAAAGTCAGTAGCAGATCATTGAAATTTTGCAATCTGAATGTTTTTCCACCCACCCCCCCCCCCCCCCCCCCCCCCCCCCCCCCTTTTTATTTAACTGTTACAGTCTTGACTTTTGCCATCCTGTGAGAATAAATTCTTCAGGTTATACAGACCCTGTGAAAGTGGCTCCTTTCTTTCTGCTTGCATCCGTTATTCTTATAAAATAAGGAAAAGGTGAACAACTCTACTTCCTTATTCTTTGTTTTGCTTACACCTGTCACATGTCCTGCTTGGTGCTTCTTTTTGGTGAAGTTTTAGTAGGTGAAGGTGCCTAAACGCTCATTTTATGCAAGCTCATTTAAGAGGCAAGTGTCCCTATGCAAAATCACTTACTACACATTAAATACGTTAGGGTCCAGCATTTATCTGGATTTATTGGAGAATGGACTAGTTAACAGTACAGCTAGACCAGCTCCTATCTTTATACCAATATTAATTTAATGCAGGATGTTCCTTTCTTTAACACAACTTATACATCTGTTTTCCTAATTCCCTAATTCCACCAAAGAGCAATTTCAAGATTTCTGATCTTTGCCCTTCTTGTTGATGGCAGTAGTTTTTTTAATGCCAACAGGATTATCTGCCTAATGGGGCAGCAGCACTGATCTATGGCAGTGAGCAGATAACATGTTGAAAGGCAAAGCTGCACAGAAGCAGCAGGAGGTGAGAGCAAGGCTTCCCATACTTGTGAACTGGGTAAGAAATTTATATTAAGGTTTAGCAAGCATTCAGGTATGTCCTTTTTAACCTCCTCGGCTCAATCAACACTTTGGCTTTATGCTTACTACCTTCCTCATTGCTTTGGTTCATAAGATCGCCAAGGGTGAGACCTCAGCCAGAGCTTGTGCTGCCTTCCTTCTCCTGAGCTCACCTGAGAGTGCTCCTGCAGTAAGGGCTGGCCCTGACGGATGAGCTCCCAAACCTGCAATCACCGCCACTTGAAGGATGGAGAGGAAATCCAATCAGACCCTGTGCACAGGCCTACGAGGCAGCTGGGAGCCATGCGGCAGTCATGAGAAAGCAGGCAACCAAGCAAGCAGAAAAACCGTGCCCAAGAAACCGCAAAGTCAGTAGAAATACAGCAGCTTTGGCTGCAGTCCTGACAGTCACAGTCTCTGTGCTGTGAGCCTGCACCAGCTGCTGCCTGATGCTACGAGAAGGCGTATTAAAGGCAGGATAAATATGTTTATAGTAGCCAAACATGATTTAATACACAGAGCCCTTGTCTAATGCACAGTCTGTTGTTTCTAAACAAACATATATACCAGCTAAGGGGCGGAGGGGAGGAGTGTAGAAGAGAAGAATCAATTTGATCTTTCTCAATCTGTTTTTCAGTGAACATCGAGCAAGCCTCCCGGCTCAAAGAACCTCAGGAGTTCTGGGTGGATTCAAACATGAAGGTCTTGGTCCCTATGTTGTCAGTCACAGGGACATTCAAATACAAAGCTGATGCCAGTGGGACTTTTTCCGTGGTGGAAGTCCCCATCAGCAAGACCACGCTGCTGGTGCTGCTGCAGCCCATCAATGGCAGTGACCTGGCACAGGTGGAGTCTGAGCTGCCGTTGCAGTCCTCAGCCTGGCTTCAGCAGCTGTCCCCAAGGTAGGGCTTGGGCACACGTGCCCTCCCCCAGGGGTGAAGGAGACAGGGTGCTCCTGGCAGGCCTGCCTGCTCAATGGGCAGGTCAGATCCTGCCAGGTAGGCTTTAATGCTGAGCACAAAGAGAAACACCTGCAAACCCAGGGGTGGGGGTCACTCTGAGGGAGCTCGACTTTGGTGGGATCAACGTTTTATCTGGGGGTATTTCAAAGAAACGAGCAAGTGCCTTTCCATAGCTGACAACACAGGGCCCGTGAAATGGGATAGTCTGGGGTTTAATAGCATGCCCAGAGCAGATTTAGGGTGACTTCCTAGTTGAAAACAGTAACGTGATGCCCATTGGCCCCTGGTAGTTGTCTGTCCTCACATACTAAGCACTTCTTGCAGCTGTTTTCACATGCCCATTCCCCAGGACTGCCCAAACACCACACAGAGCGGAGAGCATGTACTCACTTCTCTTTCTCTTTCTCTCTTTTCTGCAGAGAAATTAGATTAAGACTGCCAGAGTTAACAATAGAAGGCAGCTCTGATCTACAGGAGCTTCTTGCAGATATGAAACTGCCTGCACTGCTGGGGAAGGGGGCAGATCTCAGTAAAATAAGCAACATCAGTCTAACAGTTGGAAAGGTACAGTACCCATCACCGGCACTTAAAAAATATGCCTCCTGTTCAGTTTCAGCCTCTTTAACTGTGTAAATTTACCTAGAACAAACCAGTCAGAGCCATGCGGGACACATGCTCAGTAGGGCACTTTTAAGATGACTGAACGATGTGAATATTCCTTAGATTAACTTATCAGCAGCAACAGGTTTGCCTTAAAATATTAAAATTTCATCACTGCAGCAAACACAACATGCAACACTGATCGAAGTTTGAGATCTGAGTGTGTTAGGCGCTGTACATCCAAATTAGACTGCATTCGTTACCACCTCCAGCTCACACACATCCAGGCACCAGAGCTGGAGCGTGTAACAGAGGCTGCAGCTACCGGGCTGTTGAGGATAATCCTCCATCCCTTAGGGACTAAGGAACAAGTACTCCAACATCTTTCTTAAACATCCATAGAGTCTATCCTGTGTCACTTACGGCTGATCTAAGTTATTAATTACTTCATGTGTTTTATCATTTACTCAAACTCTCATTTGTCTCTTCACTATCATGTTCCAATGTCTCCAGAGTTACTCATCCATTTTGCCTTACAGGTAATAAATAAAGCCTTTCTCAAACTGACTGGTGATGGAACCGATCAGCCAGAAGACACCACAGAACAGAAGGAAAACGTGGTGTTCCTGGATGTAACACTGAACAAACCTTTCCTTTTAGCTGTTTTAGAAGAGAAGTCCAGAGCAATGCTTTTCCTTGGCAGAGTAACAAACCCTCTGCACGGGGTTTAAATACAAGCACGAGGGATGGGGAAGGAGGGGAATGATGCACATTTCCCATCACCTTTTTCTTATTCATCAGCTATTTTTATGATTTTTTGAGTGCTCTACTTAGCTTGAGATGAAGCAGGTAGTGTTTGAAATACAGCTTTTTGAAAGCTAAAACATTGCAACTTTTCATTCTCGTTCATCTGTTTCATGTGAGGTGACTCAAACTCTCCCTCCAGCTTCTTTCCTTATTCCCACTTTGTCTCCTTCCTGCACCCAGCTCCCTTTTTCAGTGCAGTGGGAACAAAGTAGTAGCCAGCAGGGCACTGACTTACAAAACTATTTTTTTAAGCACAAGCAGCATTTCCTATAGAAAGGTATAGAAAAGGACCTCTTTATTCTTTAAGAGGTCGCTTTTTTTTTTTCCAGTTTGGTCAGTTTTGCAAGAGACCCCCTTTTACGTTACAGTGAAAGTTTTACAGTTGTCCACAGAGCTTCATCAGCACCATTTTCCTTTAAAATGCTGCCAACAGTATGAGCAGGCTTTGCTTGGCCCACTGAGACAAGATTTTTTGCCTTGGAAGCAAAAACACATTTGGAAGAAGTTTCTTCTTTCTGCAGCTCAGATGGATACGTTCATTTCTTAACTCTACGGAAAATCTAAAAATAGGGTTTGGTAGCATTAATGAACTGTGATAGATAAATTCTCATAGCCTGACAGAATTATCTGAGTTTTTTTCTTAGGAAAAAAATAAGGCCTACTGTTCCAATACAGTTTCATTCCTTGGATTGCTTTCTAACTTGAGAAGCACTTACTACAGCTCTATAGTGAAAAAGAACATTACTGGTTAGAGCCCAGATCAGTAAACTATAACATAGCCAAACCATATGTTTTTTAAAATAAGAGTAGTGGCAATAACCTATACTAGTATAAATGGTGGATGTGCTGCTACACATGAATAAAAAGGTTTCAGTGGTCCAATCCAACTCTTAACAGAGTCATAAAGGTTTGAAACATTAAACTGGAACAAGAGACTATTAGACAATGCTTGAATTAGGAAGTGAAGAATTGGGAGTGAAATCTTGGTACTAGGGAAAGCTTCTCCATGGAACAAGGATTTCTACCTCTCATCTCTAGATTTGTCTTTTGCACTGATGGCATTTAGAAAATAACTGTGAACTTCTTCAGTATATGATGCCAGATATATCCTACAGAGAATGATAGCCCATCGTCATCCATAGTGGTCCAAATGTCTAATCCAAACCCACTAACGCCAGTGGTTTGCTATCGGTGATTTAGATACATGACAGATCCTTCCAGCTTAATGGAAAAGACTAATAAGTAACAGAACTGACTCTCGAAAATACTAGGATTTTGAGTGCTACGATATAGCATCCATAACTATATGTATTCCAAATGCAAATAAAACCACTTCCAAGTTGCTTTACCACAGTTCACTTGGGTTTATGTCCATAACTACATCCCTTGTTCTGGCTTCTGAAGTTTGCTCCAAGTCAGACTTGCATTTTTTAAGACAGTAAATTGCAAATTGTCGTGCAATACAGCCAGTGATACAGCTCTAAGCATGAAAGAGGCAGCTTCCAAGTGTTCATACTAATTTAAGGGTTATCCCATCTACTCATTAAAGTCAAAAGGTGGCAGCCACAAACAGAATTTCAGACCACAAAATGTTCTACTTCTATGACGAAGATGGAGGATAACAAAAGGGAGGCCCTGGCCATGCTGCCAGTAACTTCTGGGACAAAAAGCCATTACTCACAGGTGGGGGCTGCATGCTGCTGGAGAACTCTATACCCTGTTCAGTGGTTACAGGCAGAAAAAAAACCCAACAAAACCCACCACTCACAAAACCAAACACATTCCAGAAAAGTCAGTATGGGTTTATGAAAGGCAGGTTCTGCTTGACAAACCTGATCTCCTTCTACAACAGGGCAACCTGCTTATTGGATGAGGGAAAGGCTGTGGATGTTGTCTACCTTGACTTCAGTAAGGCCTTTGACACCATTTCCCACAGAATTCTCCTGGTGAAACTGGCTGCTCGGGCCCAAAGAGTTGTGGTGAACAGAGTTAAATCTGGTTGGTGGCCAGTCATGAGTGGCGTCCCCCAGGGCTCAGTTTTGGGGCCACTCCTGTTTAACATCTTTATTGATGATCTAGTGGTTGAGGGTAGGGAGGCTCTGCAGAGAGACCTGGACAGGCTGGAGCCATGGGCTGAGGCCAACTGGAGGAGTTTCCATAAGGCCAAATGCCGGGGGCTGCCCTTGGGCCACAACAACCCCCAGCAGCGCTACAGGCTTGGGGAGGAGTGGCTGGAGAGCTGCCAGTCAGAGAGGGACCTGGGGGTGTGATTGACAGCCAGCTGAACAGGAGCCAGCAGTGTGCCCAGGGGGCCAAGAAGGCCAATGGCATCCTGGCTTGTGTCAGCACTAGCGTGGCCAGCAGGGACAGGGAAGGGATCTTACCCCTGTACTCGGCCCTGGTGAGGCCGCACCTCGATTCCTGCGTTCAGTTTTGGGCCCCTCACTACAAAAAGGACATTGAATGACTCGAGCGTGTCCAGAGAAGGGCAACGCAGCTGGTGCAGGGTCTGGAGCACAGGTCGTACGGGGAGCGGCTGAGGGAACTGGGGGTGTTTAGTCTGGAGAAGAGGAGGCTGAGGGGAGACCTCATCGCCCTCTACAGCTCCCTGAAAGGAGGGTGCAGAGCTGGGGATGAGTCTCTTGAACCAGGTAACAAGTGATAGGACAAGAGGGAATGGCCTCAAGTTGCACCAGGGAAGGTTTAGACTGGATATTAGGAAGCATTTCTTTCCAGAAGGGGTTGTTAGGTGTTGGAATGGGCTGCCCAGGGAGGTGGTGGAGTCCCCATCCCTGGAGGTGTTTAAGAGTTGGGTCGATATGGCACTGAGAGATATGGTGTAGTTGGGAACTGTCAGTGTTAGGTTAATGGTTGGACTGGATGATCTTCAACGTCCTTTTCAACCTGGATGATTTTGTGATTCTGTGAAAAGAAACTTTGTGGTGGAAAGCACCTCTGCCCTGACACCCTGGAGAAGAAATCAAAGGAAGAAAGTGCACAGACGGGTAGCTAAAAGTATACTGGCCAGAGCAAGGACTGAGAAGAGACAGTTTCTGGAGCAAGTGGTACAGTACCAAAAATATAAGCTATCTGTACACATACCCGTTCTCCTAGATACTCAAATGGTAAAAAAACTACCACAAAACCCAACCAAACAAATCCCACCCCAAAAAATCCCAACTAAATCTCTCCACTTCCCCAACAATTTATACTCTTCTGAGACTTGTTACTGACATCAATTTTCCATCTAAACTTTTAATGACATTTTATACTCTTCACTCTCCTCCAGTGCCACCACTTTCCTCTGCCAGGCACACAGTGATGCACATCCCAAGCATCAGTCACACACTGAGCTCTCAGCTGCAGTCTACAGTTCAAGAGCTTAAGCAAGCTGCACCTAAAATCATGCTCTAACAGATGGAAGATTCGGAGAAAGAAAACAAAGACAGGCTTTTAAAGTTTCATCAAAACAACATAGTTTATCCCTGAGCACAGCTGCCAATTATGCTGATAAGCTTAAAAAAAAAATCTAGGCAGTTTACTTCCTCATCTCTTCCGTTCAAGCACGAAAATATAAAATACAATTGATGATGAAAAAGGAGAGTAAATACTCCTCAGTATTGAGTGGTCCAGCCAAATATACATATAGCCAGTTTTCTTTGGGTGATGAGGTTAAGAGTCTGGTCCACTTCCAGTATAAGCCATGAACTTGAGAATCCAATTACCATTTTAGACAAAAACATGTCACCACTCTTTCTCTCCTCAATGCTACTATACAAAACCACTTGCAGATAAATTTCTTTCAGACTCAGAAAGGCATAGTAAGTTTTCTAGAAGTCCTAGAATGGAAGAAGGCACAAAATGTGCATTAATGTAATGAAGTGAAGTATACTTAAAAAAAAAATAAAAAATCTGGGGAATAGAAGAAAGAGATTAGTAGCAGAAGCCATCTCTATCAGAACACACTTACTTACAAGGTAGATCCTCTCCTCCTGACTGATCCCAGTATTCAAAAATGCTAAAATTCGTTTTACCAAATACAAAGCCTATTCACACCTCTTCTTTCTTTCAATGGGGATATCACACAAATTTTTAACTAATGTCGTATTTCACTGAAAGAAAATTAAAAGCTATTCAAGTGAACAAAATCAAAGATGGGGAACTGACATAAAACCAGTGATTTAGACATTTACCACAATCATGGGATCATTCAATAATTTTGATTTGCTATACAATGTTATTTCCTGCCCTGAAGTTAGAGCTGATCTTCAATGGAAAAGAACAGAATTCAGCCTGTATATTCAGCAAGCTGATGATGACAACAATTAGGAAGTGTTCTTATTGCAGGAAGATGTGGGAAACCATGTGCAACAAAAAGGGCAAGTAACCTTTTCATGCCTTTTTGGTTTGGTACACAATCTTTTCCCTGGTTTTGGAGGCTACAAAGCTGTTCTATCTTCAATCACTCGTATGCACAGATCTTAGAATCAGCTACTTTTGTAAGAGCTGTTACAGAAATTTAAATTTATACACACCTTCCAAAATAAGAAGTTGCACAACCCATTTACAGTACTACAATTTCAGTCGCAGTCTACAACCTACACATTCAACAGTAGCAAGCGGTAGCAAGATGTGTCTACTCCTAACTCATAATAAAAGCAAATGAAGAGGTGCAGGGAGACTAAACTTTCCAGGTTCATCAATTAGAAGCCTGGAAAAATATAATAGACAACAAACTTCTTGTTCAAAAGCAGTAAGAGTTAAAGTTTATTCAGAAGCCTCTACCTAAGCCCTTGGTTGGCTGAGTATCTCCACATCACTGAATGAGACAAACAGATGGGACATCTGCAAGTTTTTTCACTTTGCTGTTTCTTTCTTCAGCCATAAGTTTGGATGCTCTTCTATTGTATATGTTGGCATGAACAGAGAGGTGCTAAGCAAATTAGAAGAGCCAAATCCTGCTCTCTATTACTCAGACTGAATGGAAGAACCAACTTAATTTTAAGCATTAGTAATTTCCCCACTGCCCCCATTCATAAAATTAATTTTGGAAAAGTCAGAACAATCACCTATGGTAATATCTTCAAAAGCACAGTGATCACATAGTTGTGCCTTCCCAACTAATGTACGGTCATTCTCCAACAGTGAGGAATAAAAGCCTTAATGCTGTGAAAGATTTGTTCACTACAATTTCAACACTACCTAACAGCCATGTGCTAAGAACACCCCGTCTCTAAGTATTTGGAAGACTTGCATCATCTTTGGCTCTCACATTAAGACCCAAACTCTCTAAATACTTTAGGAGGAAATGGGTATTCTTAATTAATAAACATGAACTAGAATCCCAGTGTTAAACTGTCACAGGGTAAAAAATAAAAGTGCCCAACCCAAAACTTTCCTTCACTCAGACAGGGTATTCTGCCATTTGAAAGCCTCAAATTCACCTCCTACTGTCTCCACACTGCATTACCTGTCCTTCCCATATAAAAAGAGAAGTGTCAATAGGAAAAATCACTCTAGGTTCAAGAAAGCTCTTTGTTAATCCTTCTACCATTTAAAACCCAAGTAACACTTTCAAATTTGCTGCTATATAAAAATGAACCTTGTACTGAAGTAATTAAGTTTGAGGTTACAAGAATTCTGCATGTATTCTAGCAAAATATTCCCCTAATTCTAATAGAAAGTATAATACAAATCAGAAATATGTCAACTCTTAATGAATTCTAGCTTAGTGAATTAAGTTTTAGTTTAGTAGGGAAACAGGTATGCTGAATGTAACAGCCAGTAAGTTAGATACTGGTATTAGAGATTCTTTTTGAAATTTAAAGTACTTTAAGAGCTTTTTTAATGCAGTACTTCTCACCAACAAGATCCATAAAAAACCCAAATCAGTAAAATGAAAACATTCAAAACCCAAACAAGGATCAGATAACCATATCCCATGATGAGGGAAAGAAGGTAAGTGCAAAGCAGTAACAAGAAATAGCAGATTCCTATTCCTGTGAGCACATTCTTTATTCCAGCTATTCTGGAATAAAGTCCCTTTGAAAGCTTTTGACAGCCATCAATGAATACATTTGATTCAAAAACATATGGGACATAAAAAGTTAGGAAGACAATTTATTACATATTATTTTCATCATATAAGTTCATTCTTCTACAATTTTAAGATGTACAACAAAAATAAAAACCATTTTCTTCCACTTTTATTCTATAGTAGAAAGTTTAGAACTTTTGATTGCTTTCCATATAATGGAAAACTATGGTAAATTCTCAGTCTTTTGGTGAAACAAGCCTATCTTGACAGAAGATGAACTGATTTGTTGCTTTAGATACATTAGGAAGCACTTCACTGCTACTTATTTGGCAAAATAAAGAAGAGTTAAATTCTCTCTCTTTCTGTTAGGGACATTGTTTATCTTCAATCACATGCTTTCAAAAATATCTAGGATTGTTCCACTGTAGCCTGATCCTTGGCAGCTAGAACCAGCTCTGTAAGGGCTGAAAAGCTTTTTATGTTGCTTGTTTCCAGTCCCATCTTTCGTATCTAAAAAGACACAGAAGAAACATTAATTTTCTTTAAAACATCAAAAGCTCACTAATTATTCTACTTAAAACATTTAGCAAAGCATATGTTTTGTTCTGCACAGACATGTGGCAAAAACCCACAACTGCATAATAGTGCACACTATAAAAAAAATTGTATCCAACTTTGCTCAGCTAAGTCTTTCCAGTTAATGTAGTGTCTTGCACGAAAATATTTAACCATCTTCTAGGCAACCTGTAAGTAAAGCCAGTTGAAAGTTTTCCAATGAAACAGTCAGAAAGAGAAACTTGGCTGTAAGTTTGTTTTTAATGCATTGATTTCAACTGAAATTTTTTCAAACCCCAAATGAGGTTTCTGGGCAAAACTTTAAAGATAAACATGAACACATCCAAGAACAGCCAAGAGCATGATGATGAAAGCATCTCATTAGGCTGCAAGAGCCTATGGTTCTACCCTCGAACTTCCTGGGGGATGAAAACAACTCTACAAATAGAGAGGTTGCTATGAGTCATTTCTTACCCAGGATATCTATTGCTCTGACAATTAGAAAAATACAGCCATGAGGAAACTAAGAGTGCACTGAAAAAGAAAAATCTGGATCAAAATGAATAATGGAATGATTCTGAAAAGGTCTTTGCTGCTGGAACTCTTTGTAACATTCACATGTACCAAAACAGCTCCTGAATGATTATACAACATTATCTGATGTTAGTGCACATAATAGAAATAAAAGAACAAAAGCCCAACCCCAGCCAAAACCTGCCAAATAACAGTTCTTGTTAGTAAGATTTCCATACTTTCACCCAAATCTTCTTCCTTTGTGATAAGCCTCAGATACAAGAAAAGCATCTGGTCATACACAGACGGACTTTATCTACCTGTTAGAATGCATCAACAGCATCTGCTCATAAACAAGACTAATGACAACTGCTTGGCAACTGATGATATGGACTTACACTTGGAAGTTTGTTTATATATAATTTTCAGAAATTAATGAGTACAAACAATAGGCTTATACAATTTGGTGTAGCTGCTGCACACATTTCCTGGATATATTTTTTTTTAATGTTTCATATTTGGCACTGAAAGGAACTTATAGTTACGCAGCATAAGAAATAAAGCTAACATCTTCAAAGGTCTTGGGAACAGACCCTTGACTATGTAGTAAATCAAGGCTGGAAATATCCAGGGAGAAGGAAAACAAAAGCAGGGCCATAAAGATGTTTCCAGCAGAGCTAAGGAAGGTCCCTGCCCTCTGCTCTGTCCACACAGTGTTTCTTTTTGTACTTCTAAGGACTACTTGAATTTTGAGTAGTAAGAAATACAGCTTTGTATTTGTATAAGAAAGGACAGGAAAACGTGCATTGCTCAAGTGGGATCTACAATCACCATGTTTTCATGTCACCTCCATTATACAGATGTGAAAAAACAAAGGAAAACCCCCCCAAACCAAAACCATACCAACAAAGCTTTTTTATGTCAAGCTTCCCTTTCCTCCATCTCACTCCCTGTCAAAACTAGTAATAATAGTAAACAAACTTGTTTCTCATAACTTACTTGTTCTCCAAAATACTCAACATCTAGGGCCAGCTGCAGGCGGATTTTGTTATCATCACTCATGCCTCCATTTGTACCAACAGGGTTCGAAGTTGCAGTTCTTCTGGCTTGCTTCAACCTTTTCAGGCTCTCTTCCATTTTCTTAACAGAACTTAGCACATCAGATACAGTTTCATAATACCTAAATTAAGGAAGATTAATGAGAAAGAAAAAATTTACACTTTTACAGAAGAGCCTACTTCATACACACCAGTACATCACTGGCCCTGAAAAAAATGCTGAACAATTCTGGGAGGAATGTTTTTCCTTGCAAGGAAGCTACTCATGTTTCCATCATTATCAACTTATCAGTATTTTCATCATTATTTCTAGAGTCAATCTGAAGATTACTAGTCAGTGTTGAAGCCCCCTTCTCATCACAACATTTTTTTCCTGATAAAGATATTTGAACTCAACAGAGACCAAGGAATGTAATTGCTCAGTTTTAAAGACAGACTCTTTTTAGAGCTACTCTGTCTAGATCAGCCTCTATTTACAACCAAGAAAGCGCTAAGTAAAATTTCTTTTACAAAAAGGACAAGAGTAACAGCCTGACAGACTAAAAAATACATCATTTTAGAGAAGTTACAGAAGTGTATGTGTATATGAGAGCATACAAGTGCACACCAGTCAGAAAAAATGCCTATTGCTAAAATGAAGAAACTGATCTAAACAGGACTCTCAGAAAGCTGGCAGGAAAACTCAAAACAACACTAATGCCCAGTTAAAAATAGCATAGGTGGAATAAAACACCACTTCCCACATACTGGGATCCACATTACAGAATGTATAGAATCAAACAAGGTAAAGAAACCAACTAATCAACAGAAGTTCAAAAAACCTTATGGACTGAAATCCCATGCCTAAATTGGAAGGGCATAATATCACATACATTAATTAATAGATGCCCAGGATAGTGAGTTGTTAAGAATAGCCAAGAGGAGAAAATAGAGCAACAATGGGAAATTAGAGGAGCCGTAAGAGAAGTGAACAGATCAAGCTATGTTCTATAATTTGCTAAAATCTGTAACTCTCAAAGATGCTCTCTATGACAGTGAATAAACTACTACCGTAAGAATTAAGAAAGTTGAAAGTATCTTCCTGATGCTTACTTTTAAATAGGGAAGCAACAGAAAGTAGGCAAAGTTTTTAAAGGGATAATTGGATAAGAATGGGTAAAGACAAATTGCTTGCCAGTGCCATGGGGACTGTTTCAAGACACCATTCTACAAAAAGTAAAAGTATCCCAATAAAAGTCAGCTGTGGTCTCTTTTCATATCCTAGTCCCATTCCACTCTCTTGTGAAGGCTTACTCCTTCTGCTGTACTTTTTAGTTCTTCTGCCATTTAAGGAAGTTTAGTCCTCAGTGATTTTTAAACAGTTTATCCTCTTCTCTGTTTTTCTCATTTGAATGTAAGAAGATATTGTCATGGCAGAAAATTAATTACTTGGATCATTCTCAATGAAAAAACTACAATGTTCTTCCATTCAAGAAATTCAGTTTCTTTGTCTCTTCTCTTGTTCAGTGAGGATAAGACGTTTTGAAACAAATTGATAAAAACAGTAAAAACAAATCACAAAACCAGAATTCAACAGAAAATTTTAAGGAATTAACAAATGAACCTTCAGTCTTACCCACGCTTAACCACTACCACCATTTTTAACCTAGCACTTAAGTTGGTTTTGGTAACGCTGACATGGAAAGTGAGAAACTGCTTTTTTTGGAAAAAAAATGCTCTGGCCTGATCCAAGGAACTACAGAACAGCTACTTACTTTGCGTGCTGTCACCAGATTTACTGAAACTTTAAAAGCAAGGCTTACTAGACACAGACAGGTAGAGAGACAGACAGACAAGAATTCACTCAAAGATATTTTAGGTCTAAGATATTTTAGATGTGACTTGACATTCCATAAATCTTTGGAGTTCTTCAGCAATGTTACTTAAACATAACTGCTATGGGTTAAGAGTAAGCTTCTTTTTATGGACTAGTAACTGGTTAAATGAAGAAACACCAAGCCTTGAAAAATCAATTTTTGTGCTAAATGAAAGTGACCAGTGGAATCCAGACCAATCTATGCTTAGCCCTGTCCAAAACATTTAAGAATAGTTTTAAGGATAGCTGGTGAATATTTGAGTGTCAAAATTATCTTATAATATTAAATTTATTCTGAATAACCAAAAAAGTGAGTGCAAAGCATTGCAGACTCATTGGCCATTAGTAAGTACCTGAGAGGTGCCAGAAGTGGAGCAGGAAGGGATAAGGAGGTGAAGGGCAGCCAAGAATTCATGTGCTAACTACAGTTTAAAGCCTCAGTATTATGTGGCTAATTCTCAGAAAACATCAATCCAATACCCAGCAGCAGTCAACAGACAAGACAATATGCTAAGAAAAACCATGTAAGGACAGACAGAAATCACAGCATCACACTTTAACCTGTAGGGACTCTTCTGATCATACCACCTATGACCAGAAAGGACAAAGAAAACCAGCAAACAATAACTATCAAGATGGGAAGAGAAAAGAAACATCAAAATAGGCTAAGCAGACTCTTTAGTCTGAAGCAAGATTACAGAGATATGAAATATTATAGCTGGCACAAGGAATAAATTGTTCACAGCAAGAAGTAGGAGGTAGCCAGTGAAATTATGTGGCAGAACTTCCAAACAAAAGCAAGTATTGCATTCTCATGTTACACATTTTAACCGGTTGAACTCATAGAATGCAACATCCCACAGCAGTATGAATTTAAAATACACCTGGACAAACAGATGGAAACAAACAGCATTACGGATCTTAACGCAGATGGATATTCAAGCTCAAGAAGTTCTCAAGATGTTAACTAGGAAACAGAAGATCTATTAAAGAAAGTATTGGTTTACGACTGCCTTATTACACTGAACAGTTAGCTCTTCAGCAGTTAAAAAAATCCAAAGCTTTTTTTTTTTTAAACCACTAAAAGGTTGGATAATCATTACATACATTAAAAAAGACAAAGGAAAATAGAACTCAAGTTTCTTGAAAATTTGACCATTGCTCACTGAATATAACATGAGGTTAAGGTCAATTCTGACACAAAATGCAAGTTTTTAGTTGTGTCTTGCATTACTAGAGCTATAGAATTTTTCAAATCCCCTATCCATAATGTCACGGTTTGCACAGACCTAAGCATAAGCCAAGTCTCCTGGATTCCCTGCCCTGCTTTTCATCTGCTGAATACACAACACCAGAGTAAGTTGAAAAGATACACCCTGCCAAAAGAGTTACAGTTATTTTAATTCATAGCATTTGGTTTTCTTCCTGTGCCCATTCAATGGACACTGAGTTTTTAATTAATGCAAAGAATGTTCTATATGGTTCTCTTACTTTTGCGTGCTTTCAGAGAGGGCACCTTCCAACCATTGATGAATCATGGGCTGCTTCAATGTATCTTTATATTCATTCTGCAGTCGGTAGAAGGGCCTAAGAGCACTGTCAACATAAGGTGAAGCTTTAATTGGCACCTCCTGGTAGATGACCGGGAAACAAGGTGGGAAAAAAGAAACAGTAATTTACTTAAAGTATCAACACAAAATTCTAGCACATACATAAAATGCTAAGCCTGCACCTAAGCAAAGAGATACATACTCCATTCATGACAAACTGATGAAGAAGTCATCATAGATAGGAAAGACACCATCACAAAATCATTCAGTAGTATTGTACAATGTGATACAATATAGAACAAGGTTCAAAACAACCAAGGCTTTTTGAGAGATTGCGTGTGCCAGCCAGCCACTCGTAATACCAGGACTTGATCCTGAATGCACTTTCCGCTCATGCTGATTTCAGAGAAAGCTGATCAGACTCAGTGTCCACAACTGACTATTATATCTACTAATACCTATTTCATATTATACTTTACTAAACTGAAGACACTGTTCCTTCTGTTCTTACACCATCCTGCTCCCCCAATATATTTTCCAGAAGAATGCTTCTGGGATAACTAATATCCCCTCACTATCTTCTCAGCTAGTTTTGGTTGCAGAATGCTTCATCTCTCGAGGAATGATCCACACATAGCTTGGGTGAACCTGATGCATTGCAAAGCAACAGAATGTATGCAGGGTACACAGAATCTGTCACCTGAAATATCTCATTAACCTCTTAGATTTCCAAATCTTAGAACCTGGCCAAGCAAAAGAGCCTTTGCTCATCCAATTCCTGCAAAGACTATCCTCATCCCAAATTCTGAATTCCGCTGAAAAAAATCAGTGTATTAGAACACAGTAAAAACAAAGTTGCCAGAACTTAACATGACTGTAATAATGTACCCTCTCTGCCCAACTTGTCTCTCTCCTGTTCAGGCTTCGCACCACATAAAGCCAGTTAGACTGCCAGCCAAGAGAGCAATGCAGTCACACTCATGGAGTACAGAGCTCAAGCTAGCAACTCGACTGACCTGAGGTGGCCACATCCTATGTCTTTGTTTTGGCACAGTTAGCCCACCATCTGCTTAAACATCCCATGAACAACACTGATGATGGCAATCCACCATATCACTATGCAGAGTTTGCTTTCAGGTAACTGAGCTAAGCAGTGTAGGGTTGTGGGGTTTTTTCACCTTCCTTGGACTTACATACTTTGTTCTACTCTTGCCTCAACTTTCAGTAAAAACATTCTCTGTTAAAGACAGAACAATCTAGGCACTACATAGATGAATTTATCAGCCTTGAGGTTGTTTCTTCTTTTTAAATACAATTTCTGATTAAGTATGTCCTTAAAACTAAGATAGTGAGAAACCCTAGTAATAAACTGAGGTAATAAACTACTCCCTTAGGAAAAATTTATCTTCCAGCTTACCCTAAATGTTTAGCACCCAAAGAAAATTTAATATCCTTGAAAGTAGACTTAACAGCTCTAATTGCTTCCATTTAGCCACTGAAAAGCACAGCATCACTGGTGGCAGGACATTATAGCTAGAAAAGTGCTTTTGATTTTGGTGAGCCAAGGCAATCCTCCCCCTCCCCCTTGACCAAAACCATCCCACAAACAAGTAAGAAAAGAGAGCAAGGAGAGTGGGGTGAATTGGAAAGAACTGTGGCCTTGACCATCTCAGACTGCCTTCTATGTTCAAATTAGGCAAGGACGTAGTAGTCTGTGGTCCCCATTACTTAGATTTTTCTCTATCGCCTGAATGATACCAAGCTAACTACCAACATGACTGTGCAGACAGGCTGGCCAAGGCAAATCACAGTAGCAGAACAAGCCAAGGTCAGACAATTGGTTTTGGTACTGTATTTCACCATTACCTTTTATTAGTTTCTCAAAAAATTACTCTTTTTAGCCATTCTCATCTTGTTCCTACTGTGCAAGATACTTCTTAGATCAAATCCAAGCAGCTAGCTCACTGGGAAGACATTTCTTGCAATGGCAGGCACAAGTATAGGCTTCCCAAAAGAAGCCTGCCATTCAGCAACACTACATCTTGTGGTATATGCTATGTCATGAGGGAAAGACATTTATTCTCATTAACCCTTTTCTTCTGCACATCAACAGTTTTACTCCTTGCCCTTCCTTCTATCTCAGGTCTGTGCTCTCATTGTTACCCTAGCTAAAATTTTGAAAATATATTTTTTTTTTCCCCCCTTTGCAATGAGGTAAACAGTAAATCACTAAATTATCTCAAGGTATACAATAGTGTTCTTGACTATCAAGCAGATATGGACAGGCCTGAAGAACTCACAAATGTACTGACCAGTTAACATTCTTAGCACAGGCCTTTCTGAGATGTATTTTTTCATCTGCAACCAGCACTGACCTTATTGGTTCTCCTATATAATCTTGGAACTTCCAGTGCACTCTTCAGGTAAGTGAAGGAGGACTCACTGAGATCCTGGATAATCCTATTATTTAAGGTAGGCACACAGGCTGATAAAGAAGTCTTCGAGTCTTCCAAGGCTCCTATTGAAGGAAAAATGCTAAAGTTTAAACTGAGCTACCCTGCCCAATCACAACATAAATTTATGTGAATTCCTCCATCATCCCAATCCCACTCACTATCCTAGATGGCTGCTGGTGTTGAATACAGGATGCTTACTAAATAAATACACACCAGCCATTTATGAAACATCACTGGTAACATCAACCATTTCTCAGGCAGAAAAACAGATGGAGGGAAGAAAAAAAAGGAGTAAAGTAACATTCTCCTGGTTCACAGTTTTTTCAGTATTACCAATATAGCAAGGGACTTGACTCAAAAGGCTCCAACCTATCAAAGAAACCATGGTTGTGAAGTTATTTTTCACAGTACCTAAATTCCCTGTGGAGTGACTGGAACATGCTCAACTCAAGGTTGGGATTGACAACAGACCATCTACTGAGTGGGGGATGTGCACAGGCTCCTACCTCTCTTACGGATTTCGGCATCTACCAATAATCCCGATTTACAGATTTAAGTGGAATTCACAGCGCTGAACTTCTGGCTATACTTGAAGACAGGGTCTAGTTCATTCACCCAGCCACATGCCTGGCTTTAATTACTAAATTAAAATCAGACTCCATGTTTCACAAAGAATGATCAGAATAAAAAAAACCACAAACCAGAAAGGAGAAGCTAAAATAATTGCTTCTGTCCTCTGAAGTTAATGTATTTAACTATGAAACTGGTAACTCCCCTCCTTACATGATTCATCAGGCCAGAGAAAGAAAAATATTTTTAGAAAAACATTTTAGTTTCAACTGGAAAATGGAAAGCCTCTCCTTCCTCCTCATTTCCTTTACAAGTAGGATTTTAAAGATATGATATGAATCTTCTAGTCTAAGGCCCCCCACTTGCTGAAGAAGTATCCTAATAACTGGAAAAATGACAAGTTACTTCAAAACAAAACCAAAGCCACCCCCAAAACCACACACCTCCCCCAACTCCAATGCACTTCAGACTCAATTCTAAATCAAACGTTTTCCAGACACAACATGTCTGTTCAAGACAGCTTCTATTTAACAATTATTTAAACCTAAAGCAAGCTTCATTAATAAAAACACTGTATTTTCAAATTGCTCATTACAAATAACAAAACTGCATGTAAAAGCTGATTTTATTTGTTTGGCAGAGGGGATTTGTGAGAAAGGGTAAAGAGACTGAATTCAGCCTCTCAGCTTTACCTGCAATACAAGATACATTCCTGAAGCCAATCATTTCAAGTTTTGGTTTAATCATTTCTAAGATGTCAGGAATCTGAACAAAAAGACCCAGAAGAGATACAGTCATAATATTATGTTACAATGTTATAAATATATTTTAATTACTTTTCCTATATTCTGTAAGTTTCCAGTGCATTAAAAGACACCTTCAATCTTTTCTGTATCTTTATTGCATTTATGTGAAACCAGTACTAGAAGAATACACTGTTCACAGGGATTAAGACCCATGCACTAAATCCGCTACCTTACTATTGTCCTCAGAGGAAATAATTTAAAGTTAACAAAATATTATCAACACAGATGCAACTTACAACTTTACAAATTACAGAATTTCAGCCTTATTGACCAATAATACACAGAAGTCACCCCTACTGGAAGAAAATTAATACCATACATCTCTTTTCAAAATTGTGGATCACTAGTAAAATATAATCATGATGATAAAACGTTTTTCAACCTCAAACACTAAATCCATTAAACATTTAAAGGAGAATGTAATATTAAAGCTGAATATTGCACCACACTCCAAGCTGCAACAGATTTTACTAGCAACTACTGAGCAGAAACATATTATTTTAGGGATTAAGTCCAGCTGCTACTGATAAAAAGTTTAAATATTTTAAGTGTTTTTTCTGTAATCTGCCATTCCATATAAGCACAGAGTAGATCGTTTATTTCAAGTGGTATTTTCTATATCAGACTACACCAGATTTAGCATTTAGAACAAAAAATAAATAGCTTAATGGTACATTATTTTAAACAATTTAGAAAGATGCCAAACAATACTGGCACATAGATCAACGAAGACTCTGTAAGTAAAATCACAAGCACAAACCTGATCCTGGAGTTTGTCCAGATCTGCAGCAACATATACCAGCTGAGTACTAGATACAGAAGGCAATGGCTGACCTTCTGGAGAAGACCCTTTTCCTTGGTCCTCAGTAGGGTTGAGGCTTACAGAAGATTCCTTTCTACCAACTGGCACAGATTTTTTGCTTTCCTTTGTATTCTCACTGGAAATGGGCCTTACAGAAACCTGAAACATCAAATTAAGATGTAAACCCTAGCAACAGTGAAGGTAGTTAAAGTTGCACAAACAGAAACAGTATATAAAGGATTTGTAAATTCTCAGCAATA
The DNA here is from genome assembly GCF_003259725.1 of Athene cunicularia. Taxonomy (NCBI): domain Eukaryota; kingdom Metazoa; phylum Chordata; class Aves; order Strigiformes; family Strigidae; genus Athene; species Athene cunicularia. The sequence goes on from NW_020799097.1 coordinate 79,644,150, forward strand.
GAATGTGACACTTACAAGGGATATTAGCATTCCTAAATTCTGTCAAAAAACCATATTTTTAACACAGTTTTTGGTGCACTATGGAGTTGGATCATTTGGAGCAAATTTGTCACTATAGTAGAGGGCAGTCCAGTCACACAGCAATTTTCACCTGTGTGGTGTTCAAATGAACTATTGCACTGGAAGAATGTGCTTTGCTGAAACACAGTTTGTTTTCATATGCTGAAATACAAAAATCATAACCGCTGCTGTCAAACAACCCCTTCCTCCCACCTCCTCAAGCCCTCTGCTGTCAGGCACATGCTTCACTCAACTACTCTGTTTTAACTCTGGTACTTACCAGTACTTTTCATAAGCCAATCTAACTGAGAGAACTGAGTCACTGAGTCTTAAGAAAAGGAAAAAAGGGTGATCCTACTGCTACCTCCAACTACCTAAAGGGCATGTATAGAGAAGATGGAATCAGACTTTTCCATGAGGTACAGTGACATTATGAGAGGCAATGGACATGGACTGTAGCAAGGGAAATTCTGATCAAATACGTGGAAAAAGTGGTCAGACATTGGATCAGGGGTCCCAGAGAGGTGTGAAAAAGGCATCTTTGGATATACTCCAAATTCAACCTGAGAAGACTCTGCATAACCTTATCTAAGCTGGCCCTATTTTGAGCAGGAAGTGGGACCAGAGGGCCTTCAGAAGTCCCTTTCAATCCCAATTATTTTATCATGCTGTCTTTCTAGGACACAAAAAACAGGGAAACTTGTCTAGCTGGGAGTGGGAAGTAGAAAAGCAAAGCACAACTTCTGCTCAGAAGCAAGGAATCACTGATGTTGAGTCAGTTGCCCATCTAACTTACAGTTTTACAGTCTCAACACTGAGCAACTGATCTGGATTAATTTAGCCTGCCCACCCCCCC
>NW_020799097.1:79645115-79666275 GCF_003259725.1 Athene cunicularia
CCCCCCCCCTTTTTTTTTTTTTTTTTTTCCCAGGGTTTCACAACAAGTAAACACTCACATAGAACAAAACCAAAAGTTGTGACTAATTTCAGTGGCAGAGGCAGCCTTAAACATACATGGAAATGCAGCTTTGGTAAGCATCAGACAGAGGCAGCAGCACTGATTATTTGTGGTTAATAATGTATTTTGCCTGTATTTATAAAACAACTCATGAACTGGTTGAAAGTGTTCTTGTTAAAGAATGCTAAATTCAGGAAAAAAAAAAAATCGCTTAAAGAGAGGTCACACACTTTGTTTCAAAAACTCTCTTATTGATGGACACACCCAATCACCAAACCATAAGCATGCTGTTCTCTTACCTCACCAATGAACACAGAGAAGCGTGCCAAAATTTGCAGACTAAGTTTCCACAATCTGTGTGCTAATAATGGTAAAAACATTTGATCTGACCAGCACTTCAGAAGACTCATCCAGACCATGTGAGTAGCCAAAAGACAGTATGAGCTGCCAGCTAGAAACAATCAGAAAACAAAGGTCAAGTTACTAAGCACATTTTTAAAAGATGTAAGATCAGTGTAATTGCATTACCTGAGATTTTTCAAAAAAGTAAAAAAAAAATTCTTCCAAAGAGACACAATCTCAAAGATAGCAAAGAGGATTTATTAAGCACTGTCTGAAATAAACTATTGAAATGTAAGCTCCTCATTGCTTTAGACTTCAAATTCCACTAAGTCTTGCTGCAGCTATGCAAGCAAAAACAACAAATGAGAATTTGCCTGCAACAAAGGCAGGAACAGCTTGGCCAAATAATCCACTTCAGGAGATAACATTTCCAGGATAATTTTTGCCAGTCTTATGAAGTAGTTATATTGGACATGCTTGTCAGCCATAACAGTAATGCTCCCTTAACACTAAACTACTTCTCCTGTCACAGTTATGTCTGAGATATGTGCTAGAAGTATTTATTTAAAACACAGTAGCAATATCCAGTTTTAAACCAAATACCTTTAAAGCAGTTCACGCACTAACATTTTACAGCATACAATTAGAGGACTAAGGAATGTGTCTATAAGCTCCAGGCGAACACCTTGAAGTAGGAGGATTTATGCATTCCATGTCCATTAGGTTTTTTTTTTCTCCTTGCTTCCAAGCACGTGTGTGTATATATGTGTGTGTGTGTGTATATATATAAACACACACACACACACACATGTATTTAAGTGGCTCTTAGAAGCCTTCTTCATAAGTATTTACTCTATAAACTGAATTAAGTTTTTCTGATTGTAGTATACTTCTAATTAATATACCTGGTTTTCCCTTCCACTCTGGTCTTTCCTGTACATACTTCCTCATCTGCTCATAAATCAATGTATATTTTTGGAGCAGACACCAACACTAAAAACCACAGGATGCCTAAATGCTGCCAACAGACTGCCATTTTCGCCTTTACGTGGCCCTACAACATTTAAGAAAAATATGCCCGAATAACACAGCATAGCCTTTTGGTTGTCATTCAGAGGATGCCAAATGCCAATTTAGCTCCTACTTGCACTGAATATATTCCACAAATATGTTAATAGCTGCTGCCAAAAGGGGCGTTTTCAGTAAGTAAAGTGATCACTGAACAGTACTCTCATATTGCCTTCTCTATAAAAATGTATTATACTGTTTAATCAGTTCATCAGAAAACAGAAAGTTCATGTGAACCCAGAGGATGCATGTTACTAAATACTCACTAGACAGACAGTAACTACTGCTGCTTATACCACAGATTCCTTCACGATAGAGAAATTATTTTTTGCAATAAAAGTTTACCTGGTGCTTCCTCTAGCGTATCTGAAAGGGCTTCTTCTAAGGCCCCTGCTATTTCTCTGAATCTGAGAGACAGAAAAGTTTTGAATATTACAATTCAACAATTGCTTAAATGGATGCCTAAGCATTTTTTCCAATGTTAATTTCAATATTATTTCCATGTGCTATCAATGCACATACACAGATTTTAAACATGGAGTTATTTTTGTCCAACAAATTGGGATATAAACCAGACCAACATTGAAACACCTGAGAGAAAACCTTCGACATTTTACAGGCAAATACAAAGCTTATATTTTGGGAAATTATTAAAGTCATGGCTGCAAACATTATCAGAATGATAGCTCACAGAGCATCAAGTCCTCAGCTTTTTTGAGGAGTGCAGCTTTTTGTTACTGCTTTTAAACTAAAAGGGAACACATTGTCTCATACTTGGTTTAGTTGACCTTCCGATATGTCATGTGACCCTGGAGACTTCACCTTTCTACATGTTCGTTAATGAACAGTGGCATAAGGTTCTGCAAACAATTCTGTACCTGATAAAAATCAATAGTTCCTCACAGGATACCTTGACCTCTGTTTTTAAAAATTCACCCTTCACAAAAGTAAAAAAAAAATCCCACCTCTCCAGTTTTTCAGGTGTAACAGCAACGTTAATATTAAAACCTTTGATACTTTTCTGTATTTAAAACATATTTTATAAACAACATAGCATTTCCCTCATCTAAAAAGTGTCAAGCAAGAGTTGCAGAAAATTCTTCTTTCACCAGGTTTTCCCTCTAAATACTGAGACAAAGTTTCCCGGTAGAAAGCTCTACTGTCATTGGTTTCCCCTTTCTTGCTTTTATGTGCATCATAGTAACTCTGTAAGCCCTTCTATCAAACTTACTAATTATGAACCTGTAGGTCTCCTCTTAAAGTCTCTCAATTGCCATTTCCAGATCAGAACAGGGCCCTACCTAGCTTCTGTTGTTCAAATTCCTAATGGACTAGATGTTGTTTAGCAGCTAAACAAATCTTAGAAATAGTTGTTAAATCACTTCAAAACTTCATTCCTGCCTATGCACCAGTTCCACCAACAGAGCAGTGCCTTTAAGTCTTATGGTGAAAAGGATTAAAGAATGGAATTAGATTTTTACCAGTGACAGAATTTTTGCTGAATGTTTCTTACATATGAAAAAAATTTCCGCAATATGGGGTTCACTACAGTTCCACAATCACTTGTACTGACATAACTGAAGGAATGGTAAGGGAAAGAATTACAGGGGCTGTTTGTGCCAGCACCGCTACAGAAGAAATGCCTGTACATCCATCTGTTCTCAAAGGATCGTTTGTAAAGGCTTTAGTGAGGGCTGATTGTTCTGGGTAATTTCTGTGATTGAAAAAAGGAAAAAACCCAACAATCTTAACTATAAATGGCATAGTGTGAGAAAATACTTCAAAAAAAATCCTGTATGACTTAGGGATATTAACATACATCAAAGAAAACTCTTCCCTGACATATATAATGAACATGTTACATTATTTTCCACAGTTGCGCACTAAAGAATTCATGAGCACTTCTGAAAGTTATCAGATTATTCCAATATATAGGAATAAAATGGTGAAAGATGAACCAGCTGCTGTTATCCAAACATTTACTGAAACACTGCACTATTTAGATTTACAGTAATCTTAAAGGAAAATTATTCTTTTAAGTTTTTTTATCAGTCAGAGCTCAAAATACCTAACAGGAAAGAACATTTTTGAACCGAAAGAATAAAGCTCCATTTCAATTTTATGAGCAAGAGTATCAAAGTTTCATCAAGTGGTCACTTACTAGAAAAGCTGCACTTTCAAACAAAAGGGGCAGACTCACAGACCTATTAATGATATATATCTGTTGAAAAGTTCATAAAGGCTACAGTTCAATGGACACTTTTAGTCTGTGCACTCAGCACTGCGACTGTAGTGAGTACTCCTGCCCTTTCCCTTGGGCCAGTGCAAATATTTGTACAGTTAAGTGGTTTGGAGAAATTGATTGGAGTTGAACATCAGCCTTCTTCTGCCCAGGGTAACAGATCTTCATATCAATTCACTATACAGCTGCAGGAACAGATGTGCAAGCAAAAAACCAAACCAGGATGTCAGAGGCTGGGGTTTTTGTTTCACAAAACACAACGAACCAACAAAACACTAAGACCCTGCTCCCAGCTCCATGCTCCTGTCACTTATCTTTACATTAGCTCTAGCATTCAAAAGAATCCTGGATGGAATTTTTCAGCAGCAATGTAGATTTATCTGGTATCAAAGAAACTATATATATGTGGCTATGGTTGTACTGTTATTGCCAGTTATAGAACCACACAATAAGAAGAGGCCACTGAAGTGATTCAGGTTAAAAACAAACATCAGACTTCATCAACAGTTCCCTTTCTTGCTTGGAGGCTTACATGTAGACTACACTTTCTAAAAGTATGGGTTTACATTCTATTTTGTTCATTAGAATTACTAGAATTAAAATGGGTCTTTCTTGGGTGTCTCTGCTTTATTCTACCTGCAAGATCTTTAAAAGATAATACTACAGGTACACCAGACCTGCTGGAAAAGTAAGCTAAAACTCATTACTTAGCTCCTCAGGAAAAGGGAATAGTAGGGCAATCTTTGGGAAGACAACACTACAAGACCGAGCACTATACAAGAGTGCATCCTGTGAGATAAAAAGGATGTCAGAAACATGGCTACATCTGGAAAAGCTACAAGTTGTCAAGTCCTTTAATTCTGTATTTCTAAAAAGAAAGGCTTCTTCCCTCACAGTAAGTATTCCTCTGGATTTGTACTAGTAGCATCCTTCAACATACAGTTCAGTTCCAGGGATACCAGAGAACAAGAATTTGAAACATGATTTCAAGACTCATCTAGATCTGTTCCTGAAAGCCTTATGAGTAGCATATCAAATTCAGTGCAACAACACCACAGTACGCATTGAAGAGTAGCTGGCTGTGATTTTGCTACATCAGAAAGATCTATAAAACAGATAATTGACTTAGCAATTAAATTCTTAGTTTGACTTCTACTATGATTTGTTGAAAAGTGAAACTTTGAACAATGAGGAGGTCTGACCCTAAGCCAGATCATCTTGCTGTGACTCAACTCTACTTCTGAAGGAGTGAACAAAAAAATGCATACTAACCTTATTTGAAAATATACAGGCAAGTTCCATTTGTTGTTAAAGCTGTGGTAAGAGGGATGAGATCTTAACCGTTTCACGCTGGCCTGGGAGCCACACTGTCTTTCAAATTTCCGTACAAAATCCATACTAGTAGTGTACTTCTGCAGAAAAAAAATGAGCATTTTGATCACGCACAGGGTCCCAGCAAACAAGGAAGCCCACCACCCATTCAGCAGAACTCTTGTATCACACTACAGTTAACTCAAGGTTCACAATGGGCTGAATCACCTAATCGGACAAGGCTAAAATCCTGGATTGCAATGAAATGAAAACCAAATAACTAGTTAAGTGTTATTCTACCATTGGAAAACCTATTTCAGGACACTTCTAAAAAGCTATACGATTGTCCAAGTACCCTGAATAAGCAGAACTGATCTGAGAGATGCATCAGTGTTTCTAACCTAAGTCACTGGGGTGGAACAACAGTGCTTGCACAATACTAACAGAGTCAGCTGCAGGTATACAACAGAAGTAATCAGGAACAAAGCCTAGGAGTACCTATAACCAAACACACACAAGCATGAAAGCATGACTTTTTTCTGTTATACAGGACCTGTATCATAGGAATTTCTAGAACTACTTCCCTAAAAATGTTTTGCAAATACCAAATATTTGCAGAACTTTAAACAATTTCAGATAAAGTAACTTTATCCAGTGTATACTTCTAATAAGACATTTACAAATAGTATTAAGTTAGTTGCAAGCAAAGAGAAATTACATTAATCCTCAAATGCACTGTGGACTTACTCTCAACAGTAACTTATTAACACCCTGAAAATAATGAAGTAATAAATTAAATCATACACAAAGCAGAAAACCAAACACTCGAGCAAAAACGAGAAGCAAAATAGTGCATAAAAATGTTATTTCACACAAAACAGACCTTGCTAACCAAACACAAATGTTATATAAATCAATTTAAAAATCAAAAGACAGCTAAAGTTAAAATCTACCTCTGTGCAATAAAAACCTGTTTGGCTTATGTGCAAGTTTATTCTAAAAAAAAAACCCAAAACACAAAAAAAACCCAAAAAACAAAAAAACCCACACACACCCCCAAAAAAAACCACCACCCAAACCTGCCATAAAACCCATCATACATGTTCATTAAGCCATTGCTGAATTAATGAAATAAGCCTGACTGAATCTCAGTGCTTCTGACTTCATTTTAGAAAGAGCAGCAGCAGGGCTGTGGCAGCAAGGCTTTTACCACAATCCAGAGCACTACATGAGTGATGTGATTTTGCCTCCTATGAAGCAGTAAAACATTCTCAGAAGACCCTGAGTTGCTGCTTACAGGTTCTGCTCTCAGAAACTCATGCAACCACAGGACACACACTGACATGGGCATGCTTGTGTTGTGTATCTCAAGAAATTTCTAACTTTCTGTTAAAGGTATAACAATAGCATATTTTTTCTTGTGACACTGCAGTTTCAGTTATGTCAAGACAGTATTCTGGAATTGTACACAAAAACTCTTAGGTAACTACTTCTTTCCCAGCATGGCTGTATTTGTAACACAATGGAACCATAAAAGGTATGAGATTTAAATCCAGAGTGAATGACAGATTAGTGCTCTTTCAGGCCCTTTCTTACACGCTAAACCCAGCACTGTAAAGAGGCAAACAAGCCATTAATGCTCTGCTACCTTAAGAATCTTTAGTCAGAAATATAAGCCAAACACTCCAAAAAGACATATCACTTTCAAAATAGAAGACAATCCAACAGACATTTATCTAGTTATTGATAACATTATATCCAAGAGAGGGAATGAACTGCAAGATTGATATCCATTTCAGCTTCTAGGATTGGATTACTGACTGCACAAAGTTATCCAAGAGAAGCTAAAGCAGGAAACAAACCAGCAATTTTCAAACAGAGGAATCTACATTAAAACAATCTCAAGTGAATGTTTAGGGATAAAAGTAGTATTCTTTTCAAATACAGGTAAATCTACAAATCTGACTCAGAAATAAGGGCACCACAACCTGAAACAATTAAAAAAACTCCTCCACCTCTCACAAGTAAATAGTTAAAACATATACAGACACTGCCAGTCTGATTTTTACAATTTGAAAAAAAATTTTTTTCCATTCCCCTCCTCTACATCTAAAAACCTTCTAACAGATAATACTGCATATTCAAACTTTTCAACATTAAACCTATAAATGTATATGCAAACAAACCTGGAAAAAAAGACTTCTGCATTTCTATCAACCTAGAAAACAGATAGAAGATCACTGCCTAAAATCTACTGCATTACTTGGATTATTAGCAGTGCAGAAGCAATTTTAAAAGGTTTTCCTCCCTCCTCTTAATTCAGAACTATTAGACTTAGATAGACATAACAGCATTTTTACACTTGGTATTTCAGGTGTCAAGGCATCAACTTCTTATTGATTTTCAGATAAAATATTTTAATGATTTAGACTCTGAGTCACTTGAGTAGTCAAAAGCAGTCTGGAAAGTACTTTAGACTTACTACATGATTTACCTGAAAGACATGGAGGGGGTGTTGGGTTTTTATAGTAATTTTGTTTCAAAATAAACACAATGTCAGTGTTGGTCAGCTTAATATAAGACAACAGCCTTTTAAAAATAAGTAATTTAAACCAGCAAACCCAGCTCTTTTGAAGAGAAAATACATTCTGGTGTAAACCAAGAATGATAACAAATGACAAAAGCCCAGCACAGCTCACAATTTGCAGAGGAATATGTAAAAGCTTGAAGAGTGACTGAAACTTTATGGGAAACTAAATATTCTCACCAGGGTGGGGTGAGAATAGTGACCCTATAGGGTCATCTGCATGGCACTACCACAACTTTCTTTAACATCTATTTCATTTGCTTCTGATTCAGAGCCAGCCCTGCAAACATTCACTGTCATGCCTGTCTGCCTTCAATTATTCAATGTATCTGTATGAAAGTGATCTTAAATTCCAAGAAAAATGTATTTAGTAAAAACAATTTTACATGAACATAGGAAGAATTGTTTGCCTTATAAACCTCCACCAGCAATCTAACATTTCCCTAAGTCATCTGTCCTAATCTACCTACTATGCCTTCCTTTGGACAATTTATCACTGCCTGCCATCTCTCCATCTTGAAAATAAAAGGTTTCACACGAATTGTAAGTCAAGCTCCAAGAAAAATAAAAAAATCCAAATATTTCAGCAATCATGATTAAATACAGACAGACAGGACATGAAGCTCATATTTTCTCCTTGTGACATACTAATAAAGTACCATCAGAACCAATCTTCATACTAGACCAAGAAATCTGCTTCAACATTAGTAAAAGATGATGTTCTAGAGGCAGAGCAGCACTGCCAAGGATGAAAATACAAGGGTGACAAGTACCTTAAATTCATTTTATAATGTAAGCTTACTTCATAATTGGTTGCAACACTAGGGAAAAGACTTCTTTTATGTTCTAAACCTTATCACACTGCCTCCAAGTATTTTTGTTTCTTTTAATTGACTTGTATTTCTAATCACAACACAATCTGCAGCACTGAAAGAGAGCAAAAGCTCTTCACAAGCAAGTGAAGAATTTTTTTAACCTTCCCATAGTGCAAAACAAATTCACATGACTAAATGGCTTCCGATAATTTCTGTATGAACTTTCCTGAGAAACCTGTGGGGAGAATTAATTTCTGTGAAATCAAGTGATTTGAGATAACCTCCTCTTCCAAGCCATGCCACAACATGGATTTACAGAAAAGGAGCAGGGAAGAAAATGTTAGAGAACATGACTCATTCAATTCTTGTGTATGTCAAAGGAATCACAAACGGAAAAAAAATTAAAATGAATTACCTCATGAAACACATCTGGGTTTCCAGGGTTAAACAGTGATGGCAATTTCTCTTCTAAACCGCGTACTATTTCTGGCCACACTGAATTCACTAAGAAATCATATCCAGGAACAGTATCTGCTTTTTCACTGAAATAAAATTGCAATTATTCCATGGTTATATTTTACCACCAGGCTTCTAGTTGGAACTGGGGATGACTAAAAAGACCTGTACTGCATTAGACAAAATGTAATTAAATTTTTTTACACAGGTATGCTGATTCTCTTAAACTAGTCTTCCTCTGAGGTTTCTTATCTGATCCCACAGTCTCATCAAATACAAGGTATTTTTTATAACTCTCAAAGCGTTTCAAAATTTTAGCAGTTACATATTTTGCAAGTGTGTTCTGGAAAATGAGTACATTTCAGATGAGAACCTCTATTCTTACTTGAGTAATTCAAGTTTTAACAGCTCCAAACTTCAAAGAGGTACCAAATAGGAACAATGCAACTAATGCAATGAAAAGAACTTTTTCATAATTGTTCCAAGTTGTATTTGTACATGATATTGTGCTTCGAAGCAAAAGATTAAAAGGTACCTTGATTATGAAAATTTATAAATTGAGAAGAGATACAAGCATTTAACTTCAGTTCAGTACACCACACTACAAAGTAGAAACATTCCATTATTAAGAAGAAAGATTAAAACTTGCTGAGGAATTAAAAGAATTTAAATGTTAGTAAAACTCAGGAGTCATAAAAAGCTCAGCAATGGATGACTAATTAGAAAAGTCATTCTGCACTCCCTAAGGGCTACATCTGTAGTTCTGCTAATTACAGTGGACTAGTATATTAACCAGCCTGCAAAGAGATGAATAAATGGGATACAACTCAGTAGACCTGAATTATTTAAACTTCAAAACAAGCAATTTAATTGCATAAGGAATTAAGCACTTTTGGAGAAGACACTGGAAGCACAAATCAATTAAACCTGTAGTTCCAGTACATGCAATAACTCAGTCAAACCTCTGAGGATCATCCCCACTTCACTGATGTGCACTAACAACCCAGTTGAACATTTGAACTTACATGTTTTAATGCTTTATTATGCCCTTCTCCTTGGATGAAGTGTAAAATTGTATTTCATGGATTTAAAAAAAAACAAAGTATCTGACACACTGTATTATGAACAGTAGTCAATTCTACTAGTGAAATACAGGATTCTCTTCTCCTCTGAAGGTCTTGGCTGCAGCACTGAGAGCCTGTTCACTGACTTATTTTGAAAAACACAGACATGAGAGAGAACTCAAACTTGACTATAAATCTTCAGGAAGGGTCAGATAAGTCATTTGCAGATGGAAACTACTTATGCAAAGCGTTTCAAAAATACTTGCTGTAACTTTAATACAACTGAAAGAAGCCCCAAGATATTTACCTCGAAATAGCTCCCCCCGTTACTTCACGCAAGAGACGGCAGTGATGAGGAACAAACTCCAGCAGTCTATTGTACATAGCCTGAAGGCCATTAGGATGAGATTGAACATACTGTTCCACGATCACCTGCCAGAAAGAGTTCAATATTAAATGTCAGAAAAGTGAATATAAAATACAGTAATGCGAGACTCACAGTCTGCTCACTCAAAACTCCTAACACTATAACCTCAAATACTGGGATAGTCAGTTTATTACTTTTTTATATTAGAGTTTTCAAGCATAACTTGCCAGCTTTAATTATTACTTTCTTTAATGCAGCACTAACTGGCAAGACTGGCCCCAAAAATGGGAATGAGCTCCTTCCTTTTAAGTGTTAGACATGGTGTCTGGCTCCCCACTCCCTGCACACATTACTGTCACCTGAAGCAGTCCATGAAGTTAAACAGGTGACTGGCAAAAGCTAATCAAACCTCAGAATAAAGTAAAAAATTTCTTCTAAATGTAGAGGTTGTTGGTCCAGTCCCAAATGCAGGTAAGACAACAGCCAAGAATCTTCTGTGACAATGCTAAGTGTTTAACCTAACTAGTAAAGCAGTTTGTCATGACAGTCCCTCATATTCAGTGAAGAGGGATAATCTCTGGCATAAAGACAGATAGTAGTCGGAAAATACAGGATAAGAACAATAGCTTATATTTCTTGATATTCTTCCACCTCTCTGAACACTTTTGCCTCTTGCTACATAAACAAGTGGAACAGTGCAGAAGTGGAGAAAGAGTAGATACTGAAAAAACTGAGAGGGGAACACCACCTGTGCCCCACTGCAGCAGTTGCTACAGCATTAGCAAGCACCCTAAGGAAGTTTGCCCTTAAGAGGAGACATTACCACCTTTCAACTCCCCCTCCCATACAAAAGCCAGGACCTGGCTTTGCTTTGTAAATCTGTATGAATACAAAGTAAAGTTTTCCTTCCCAACAGCAGAAAAGAAACATCTTACTGACAATGACATACAGCTCAGGCGTTATCAGCCATCTTATTCTTTCACAAGGAAGGGAAAGGTAACAATTCTATCTCTTGGCTGCTGAAGCCATTACTGAGTGAAAGAAAGGTAATTTCTTTTCCCTATCTTGATTTAGCAGAACAACTACTTCAGCAAAAGTTATACAGATTAACTCTTCACCTGCCTTGGTTTGGAACACCGTGCCAAACGGCCACTAAATTTAAAAAGGAAGCAAATACCTTAAGGTCACTTCTTCATTTACATTCAGAAAGGCACATCAGTGTAAGAAAAAGCAACTGCATTATTGCCTACAGAAACACATTCAATATTTTTAGAAACAATGTTCACATTGCTTTTATGGGTTTTAATAAAAAATGTTAATTCTATACTATAAGAAGTCTCATTTCTTTGTAAAATATCAGTAGAGAATGAACTGCTTTAAATATCGTGAAAGCAGAAAAAGTACCTCACATCCTAACATGCTTCTCACGGTTTACTGAGCACAGAGATTATTAAATATTATAATATAAATAAATCTTCCCCCAGCAAAGGGAAAGATACATCAATAACATAACTTGGGACTCAAAGCCACTGAAACATGCTATGAATTAGGGGCAATGATGAGGGGAAGATCTATTCTGCCTTCTCTGAACACATGCAAATTCAAGCAAGTGTGTATTTGCAATCACTAAGGCAGTTGTTCTACTTTACAGTTTTTCCCTCCCACAGGAGCAGGAAAATTAATCCTGCTGAAAGATTCGTAATGCTAGTTTTAGAACACCTTTATAACCCTGGTGCTGGCCCAGTTTAACAACTTCTTTAAGGACAGTGAATTTAATGTATTTATGAAATACTCTGACAACCTAGTAAAAGCCAGGGAAACTTCCTCCAACAGGGCAGTCAGTTAGCACTAGTAACTACACTGCACAAGGGCAGTGATTCAGATCTCAGTAGGGAACAAATAACCTCTGAAATTATATGGAATCGTTACCTGACTTGGACATAATTCCCAACACACTGATGAAAACACTCAAAAGAAGTCTTGGTATTATAGCAACATCACTTCAACACACTCAAAAACTTAGAAAACCTGTATTATCAATTATTATCAATAAAAAATTAATTTTTAGATTTTTACTTGAAGCTTGAAACCAGAGTTACCAGAGTATAATTGTAGGCCCTTAAATATGTTTTTAGTGCAGGTATGCTGACATACAAGAAAAATTGAACACACCTGTCTGACTTGGTGACTCTTACACTATTGTAGCAGGTTACTGTCTGAGAGGTTGTTTTGAAGGAATTACACTATCATCAGCCACAACAAAAAGAAAAGAAGTAGTGCAGACTAGTCACCAACTGTTCAGGCCAGTAAAAACGGTAAGAACAACCTGTGCAACATGAAGATGAGGATCAAGTTTCAAAGTCAGGAGAATCAGAATTCCATGAATTTCAGAAAATTCAATCAGTACTTTGTGATTTGTGCAACTTGGTATTGTAAACTGATGGCCTACTAAAATCAGTTTCTCATGAGCTGAAAAACTGGCCATCTGACACGTTTTTCCCACCAGAAAACAGCAAAATGCTTCGCTAACAAACCCTTGTTCCTGCTCTTGCTGATGTCCTGGTACAGCTGGGAACTGCAGAAAAAGCTTCTCCATACAACGACAAGAAAAGAACATTGCACTATTTTTCTGCCTTTGCCTGGTACTGAGCCAGCCATAGGGAAATGCAAACCCCAGATCTGATCCAATTCCCACAGATGCACCCTGATCCAGAATAAACTGGATTTTACTCATCATATTCTTCGTTTAAGGTTTGGTTTTTTGGATTCCTCGCCTCAAGAAAAATGTAGGTAAGAGAAAGAATCCCAACTGGATATAACCTGAAACTGGTGACAGGCAGATAAAGAATTCCTCCACCCTTTTTCCTTAAATATCAAGAACAAACAAACTGACACTGTGCTGGGGCTCAGTTCTCCTGCTCTCTACACAAAGGCATTCTGAAGCTGCTCACAAAAGCCAGAGGTTAACAGGAAAAATAAGCATGTTCACAAATCAATTCATTTTCTTGGGACTCTTAATTTTATCTTACCTCATCTATGTAAGGTTTTACAAGCACTTGACCAACTAATGCCTCTGCATCTCGTGTTTTGTCAATTGTTGCATAAGTGCGAAGACAATGACGTATTATGTCAACGTCTGAAGTCTGAAGGCCTTCCAAGAGCAGCCCTTCCAGGGACTGCTGCAACATAGCTGTTATTCCAGCTATACGCTGTGAAGAGAAACAAAACATAGCAATAAAAACCCATCATTGCTGAAGTAAATTCTTCCATAAATACCTAGCTCAGCTTTCCATTTTCCTTTGAAAGGTGCACAAGTTTCGACAACTGTCAGCATTAAATGAACATTAACACAACCTTAATGGATTACAGATGCTATTTAACACCGTATTTATTATAATAAGGTTAAAAGACATTTATTTTCCTCTATATGTTGTAGGTTACATGGTAACTTATTTAATGTCCCCTTTATTCTGAAAAAATAGGTCAATAATTGTTCCTTGTTCACCTGAAACACTATGTGTGATAATACAGATAATACACAAAAGCTCTGCAGTAAGTCATCAGGGGTAACAATCGTGGCATTTATCCCTCACTGTCAAAAACCAAAATGACAGTGTGTTCTCAGCAACACTTGTCAAATTACTGCAAACCAAAGACACTGAGTGACACTGACAAAAAAAAGACATGTCATTAGACTCCTGACTTCTGCCAAACAGCTGCTTCAGTCAACATACATGCTCCCTTTTGCTAACATTTTTTCCTGATCTCTCCTCCTACATCTCTTCCGCTAGATCCAACTCATTGCCACACTACATGCACATATACACCTGGCCCAAGATGGTCCCTTAAAACTCTGTATTTGAAGCAAGTTCAGAAACACATTAATGTAGTCACAGTTGAACTACCAATTTAACCAGTCAAATTTCTTCTCTGCCCTTCTGCATGCTGTACTGTGTCTGTCCATCCTAAAATGATTCCACAGAATCTATTCTGAACATCCAAAGTCAGTACTCCAACTGCTGACAAGTCAATCCTACAATCTGATGACCCTTAGCAACAACAGGTACAGAAGTCCTGGCAAGCATCATTAAGGAAGCCACACAACAAAGTAACAAAGGTTCTCCCATCATGACTACTTACTCTGTTGCTCACGCTTACTCCTGTTATTATCCATGTTTGATAACTCAGTGGCCAAAACAGTCTTGTAAACTGTCCATGAATCAACATGGTACCATGGAAGTCTTGAGCTGAAACTCATGTATATTTTGACAATAGGCATATACATAGTGAAAAACTGGGACTATCAACTATCTCAGTAGCTCAAAAGCCATCAAGGATGACAGCTCCATGCTCATCAGATTAAAGCATCAGCCCATCTCCTTATTCATAATCACAGAATCATCTAGGTTGGAAAACACCTGGAAGACCACCTAGTCCAACCATTAACCTAACACTGACAGTTCCCAAATACACCATATCCCTCAGCTCTATGTCAACCCAACCCTTAATCACCTCCAGGGATGGGGACTTCACCACCTCCCTGGGCAGCCCATTCCAATGCCTAACAACCCCTTCTGAAAAGAAATGCTTCCTAATATCCAGTCTAAACCTTCCCTGGTGCAACTTGAGGCCATTCCCTCTTGTCCTATCATTTGTTACCTGGTTCAAGAGACTCATCCCCAGCTCTGCAACCTCCTTTCAGGGAGCTGTAGAGGGCGATAAGGTCTCCCCTCAGCCTCCTCTTCTCCAGACTAAATACCCCCAGTTCCCTCAGCCACTCCTCGTACAACCTGTGCTCCAGACCCTGCACCAGCTTCGTTGCCCATCTCTGGACACGCTCGAGTCATCAATGTCCTTTTTGTAGTGAGGGGCCCAAAACTGAACACAGGAATCGAGGTGCGGCCTCACTAGTGTCAAGTACAGGGGTCAGATCCCTTCCCTGTCCCTGCTGGCCACGCTATTGCTGACACAAGCCAGGATACCTTTAAGCACCAGTCTTTGTTTGTTCCCTCTCTCCAATGAATGGATAGAAGAAAAAACCCCACCAAAACATCAATTCATCTTTTACAGTAGATAGTTCTTACAAACAGGACATTAGGCAGATGAGTATACCAGACTGAATAGCCAGTGAGGCAACAAATTTCACCAGAAGACAAACTTGTGTATGTTCAAACCAGTCACTCTGTAGGCACAATTCATTGCTATTTTGGTCTGTATGCTAAGCTAAGAAAACCAACATAAAGCTCTAGAACTAGGCCTCAATATCATCAAGCAGATAAAATGCAAGATACATTAGGCTGACAAAAAAGTCTGTGTATCCTACTCTTAGTCTAAGTAATTTATCCCAAAGAAGTTAGCAAACAAAGCATAAACCCTCAGAAGCAGCAATACTTCTAGACAACTGATAAAAACTACCTCTTGAAACCTGTTTTCCCCCAACCTGGGTTCAGCTGGGACAGAGTTAATTTTCACAAGAACCTAGGAGGGGGCACAGCCAGAATAGTGGACCTAAATTAGCCAAGGGGCTATTTGATGCCATATGGCATCATGCTCAGTATGGAACTGGGGGAGCTGGCCAAGGAGGGATCATGGCTTGGGAAAGGCTGAATGTCAGGTTCTGGGTGGTGAGCAACTGCACTGTGCATCACTCTTTTTATATATTCTCTTATTAGTATTATTGTTATTACTGTTCCTTCTTTCCTTGTGTTGTCCTATTAAACTGTCCTTAACCCATAACATTTTACTTTCTTCCGTTTTTCCTCCCCAACCTACTGGGGGCAGGGGGAGGAGTGTGTGAGCGGCCACGTGGTGGTTTGTTGCTGGCTGGGCTTACACCATGATACCCCCATAAATTAATTCAATAAAACTCTGCCAAAACAGGCATCTGTCTTCCAATTATATTGGTTTTGCTTGATCCTATAAGTGATAAACCAGGTATTATCCAATACTTACCGGTCTCACTTTGTCCAAAAGGGGCATTCCTTTGCTTTGTAATGCATGAAACTGTAGTTGATTAAATTCTGTGGCAATTCTCTCTAAAACCTGTCCAGTTAAAAGTGGGCTAGAAAAGAGATGATACAAAATGAGAACACACAGTCAGATCCTTTCAAATCAACTCACTTTCATCTGCAGCAGATAGCTATTGCTCTCTCCTAGTTTTTATGGTTTAATCTAAATACTTGGAATTCTGATAGGTACTACTGCAATTACTGCAATCATGCAATAATAATCTGGAACAGACTACATGATTAGAGTTGTTTTGGAGCTACTAGGATATGAAGTGGGTGAAGCAGAAGCTGAGAGGAACATAAGATCTTGCCTCAGCAGTATGAAGCACTGTTTTCTATATGGCAGCAGTTCATTGTCACGTGAAAAGCCAGTCTTACAGAGCTCAGAAACTGCAGTAAGTGCTCTTCACCATCCAGATTTGTTGCTTGTTTCCCCTTTCTGTCATGTGGTAAAACTAATGACAGCTATATCTAAAGAAACAGTCCTACCCTTCTCAGGTCTACAATCACAATAATTAGCCAAATTTTCAGCCACTCAAGTACAATCTTGCCTCCAAACAGAAATCTGCAAAGTGTCTCACCCTGACTAAAAAACATCTTCATATTCATTGTCCCTCTAAGTAGCAAACTATTCTTCTGTCTACCTCCCCCAACTCACTACCATGTGATCCAGCATGCTAAACTGAAGAGACAGTCTCATGTTCAAACAGGTTGACTTAAGTTGTGTTTGGATCCCAGCCAACTATTTCAAGCTCATGGCTGGTACCTCACATCCAAAACTGGCTGAAAGACATGTTCCATTCCTCAACAAACACAAAGGGAGAGGACATTTTCCATGAATTTGTTAAAAAACAAAACTTGGGAGTCTGAGAGGAATTTGTCACAAACCTTCTTTGTACCAGAAGCATGACATGTGTGGCTTGCCTGCCTTTGACTAGTCTTGCAGCAGTCCTTTTAGTTATATATAAGCAGGGAAAACAAGAAAGGCTATTTCTCATTTTACTTCCAAATGATATTGGACTAAACTGTACTGTAGAGAGTATTATAGACATGACAGGATTAGTGACTTCCAAGGGAAAAAAAAAAAAAAAGACTACATGCAAACTTCAAAAAGCATGTTTACTGCGAGCACTACAAGTAATTCAGAACTCTGGAGGCTGAGTTACATATTCTGTGAATAACCAGTTTACAGAAGACTAAAACTGAGAAAATACTAAAATAAGTCACTTAGTCCATCAGTTACATTTCTAAAGATATATTCTAATGCTTGCAAATTCATCTACAACAATACCATGAAATTAAGTTAGTCCCATCAATTACAAATAAAATTGAACATTACAGATTTTTTTACCTGTTTCCTTCTAATGAAGACAATTCTTTAGTGCCTTGGGAATGTAAAATCTTCTCAATTTTCTCAACAGACTGAATAACATGAATAAGTCTCAGGACACACATCTGTAATTAAGAAAGATTTTTTTCATGCCTGACCCCAATCCCAATTTATATTACCTAATGACCCTGAAGACATTTTGGATATTTTTTTTTTTAGTTTTTTAGGTTTTTGTTTGGATTTTTTTTGCTGGTGGAAGTTTTCTCCCTCCATCTTAATACTTGAGTCATGTCTCAGTTGAAGTATTGCTCACATAAGTCAATAAAACCCCACAAACAATGTTTGTCATGGATGTAGGAGAGCTCTTCTTATCCCTGCTTTTCTTCCAAGTTAAGTACAAAAACAAATGTTAGTGTGTGTCCCCTCATATAAAAATTTAACTTATATTTCAATCACATTCATAATAAGCAAGTTTATATATTATTACAAACAGAAACAAGATTAACTATAATTTTTAAAATCCAACAAAATCAAACATATGTTTTTGGCAAGTAAAGTAAAATAAAGATTTATGATCAACTAGACACTGTGAAAAATGAAGTCTGTTGAACAAAATGTCAGTAATTATTTTTACAAGTATAAAATCCTGCAGTGTGCATCCAGACAGCCTAGAACTTTTAAAATTTCATTTTCTCTAGGTTAATGTCAAAACCAATGCCATCCTAAGGAGGATCTTTTCAAGGTGATAATTTATTTGTTGGTACCTTTTTTCTTCTAATATCTTCTTGTTTAGTCATCCGGTCATCTACGGCCTGAATCCCTTCACTGACACATGATTTAAGACTCTGTGAGAGAGAAAGTCAGTATATAATGTTGACTTCACACTTAAGGTTTAAAAAAATCCTTAACTCAAAAATCTAAACTAAAAACAGAAGACAGATTAATAAGAATATAGGACTACTAAAAGCTACAGTACAACTGCCCTCTAAGTGAAAAAAGCCAGAAATAAGACCAAACAATTGAAAGTACAACCTGCTCCTTAAGTACTGCCACCACAAGTATCATTATTTTGACCAGAAGTGCTCTTTTAGTACCTTACAGAGAATAAACCACCTCTCACTCAGAAACAGGCAATAAAACCAATATAATGTCTGGAGATTGAAGTTATAAATCAGATTTAAGTAGCAGTTTTCACTTAATAAGTATTTATCCATGCTAACTGAACCTATTTTCTGGTTTAGACATCAAGGCTGTGATATTTTGAAGGCACATTTATGCAGCAAACATCCCTCTGATCTGGCTACCGAGATGACCAAAAATTGTCCTTTGCTAAATACCAAGTCACTGTGGAAGAGCCAGGATAAGACCCACCTTCAAGAGGGTGATCTTTTATGCTTAGACCACAGGACTGAGAAGAAAAGTCCTTAATGGGACTGCATTGCATATAAGTTATTTACTATCATCTTTAACTTACTCAAATATCGAAACAGTTTCAATATTTCACCATAAACTTGTCTTGCAAGAGTCTATTAATTTATAATGTTTAAGGAATCCTTTAGCTCTTAGTTGAAAGGCACTACAGAAAATGTAAATTTACTACTACTACAGCTGCTTGAAAACAAAATGCCTCTCCTCCTACCATTCTGTCATTTTTCAAAGAGAAGTTTATGATAATTATTAATATGAGTAAAAGACATTCTGTACATAATATAAAAGTAAGCTGAAGTTTACCAAGCTATGTATAACAATTGTTTAGAGCATACCATAACTTCTTCCCTTAACTGTCCCAAGGGTACTGAAAGCTGATTAAGAGCCTTGTCCATGCCAACCTAAAGAAATTACCATAAAAACATTTATGACTCTTTAGGTAAATTCATACGTGAATTACTGACAACGTCTATCATTTTACAGATATTAAAAGAGAACTGAGAAAAGATACTTCCCTTCACAGTCTCCAGTTTTAAACACAATGCATAAATATGTTACCTCAAATACAGGCATAAAGGTATCAGACTGCTTGTCACACAAAGCCAAAGATTAAAGAAAATTTCAATCTATGGACATTTTTCTTCCCATAAAAATGTTAAAACTCAGTCTTTGAACCTGGCTAAATTGGAGTGAAAGAGCAGGAGACACAGTGGACAAGATATTTTAATATGAAAATTATTACAATTTTCAGTCAAGTAGGTTGGGGGTTTTTTTACAATATATTGACTATTGTATAGCAAATTTTAAAAGTCCTAAAAGAATCCTTCAGAATGACATTATTTGTATCATTGTTATTAATTTTAATGATTTATTTCCTTCAATTTTAAGCTACTGGCAGTTTGAAAAAAAGTTTGCCTTAAGTCTAACTTCCTAACGAATTAGTTTTTCTAGACAAAAAGCATACATCAAAAGCACTTATTACAGGCCAACAGCAATTCTGTACAGTAACTAAACTCTACTGAAACGGTCTTTCAGTTTCTCTCACTGCAAGGGGTTCGTTTGTTCAGTTTGGTATCTTAAATCTTAACAATGCCAAAATACAAGCCATACACTTCTCATATGAAAAATAAAAATCTCACTAAACCACATCAGGTCTGAATTACACAGTACAACTTAGTAACACTTACTAGATTTGTTGAGAGATTAACAAAATCTGCATAGTCCTTATTTATGAGTTCTACCATAGCAGTTTTAAGGAGTTTATAATAGAGCTCCAGATCCTCTCTGAGCTCTTCCAACTGCACACGTTTCCTGCAGTCTGACACAAAGTGATCAACATCAAAATCTGGCTGGAAATGAAACAGGAAAGAAAGACGGATGTAAGTAAAAAGTTCAAAACAGGAACACACCCTTCCCCACGCCCAAAATAAGGTATTCCATATGCCAGTGAGCTGAGCAAACTAAGGCTACTTAACAGAGTAGTTTCTAATGTTCCAAAGTCTTGGTCTTCAATCTCGAAAGCACAGTGTCTTAAGTCAGAGTACCTAAAAGACTAGCTCTCCAAAATACAGGGATTTATACTGCCTGTATACAGTTTAAAAAACCCAACCAAACAAAAGTCGAAATACAGTATTAAGAACTACTTTAAGCTCTCCAAGCAATGAGGCCTGAATGCTGGTTATCAGTCTATCGGCAACTTGGCTTCAAAGCACGCCGAGCAGGATTTGGAGGGGGAACGCCACGGACCTGCCCGAGGTGAGCTGCAGCACTTGGCCCCAGCCGGGTCAGGGCCACTCGGATCACCCGGTTGCAAACCTCTCGGTTTCTCTCTCCTGGGAAGAGAGAGAAACTCTCCCACCCACCCCTCCGCCCCACCGCCCAGACTCCATGTCAGTCTCGCCAGACCCGGACGCAACTCCCGCTTGGGTACAACCGCAGGGTGCAAGCCGCCCGGCTTTACGACCGGCCCAGATCCCCCTTTCAGTGACACGCTCAGCGCTTCGCCGGGGACCTCAGCCCAGATTAAAACCCGCGGCGGTGCTGACGACCCCGACCAAGGCCTCGGGCCCCTCTCACCCCCCG
>NW_020799097.1:79666325-79670699 GCF_003259725.1 Athene cunicularia
CCCTGGAGGGCTCCGGGAGGCCCTGCAGGCAGCACCGGGCGGGCGGGGTGCCAGGGTCCTCAACATGGCGGGCTGAGGCGGCGTGTGAGAGCTGAGGTGTGGGGCACGGGCCTTTAAGCTGGCCTACCCACCCTCTTCACAGGATGCCCTCGGGTTCCTGCCACCCTGTGAAGTTAGAGGAGCTGGGCTGCTGACATGGGTACCTGGTGCCCCATGTGAGCCCCCAGCATGTAAAATTGCAGGGTTCAGCCATCAGGGCCCATGGCACAAGTCATGGAGACCCAGGGCTGCAGAGGTGGGAAGGTGCCGCAGGGGACAGCATGGTTCAGACCCCCGGCCCTGAGCAGGGTGATCCAGAGCTGGCAGCTCAGGGCCACATCCCTTCTGGGCTGTGGGTTTCGCCAGGGGTGGAGGTCCCACAGCCTCTCTAGGCTATCACCAGGGGTCTGACTGCTCTTAAGAGCCAAAAAAAAAGCTTTTATTTATGTTTAAATTTATTGCAGTTTGTGCCTGCATGGTCCTGAGTAATGGGATCGAGTCCTATAACTCATCTCCTCCCTCCTCTTGCTTTTTCAGCAAGACTCCTCTATTAGGGTCTTGTTTCCTTCAAAGTTTTTTGTTCAAGGTCGAAGACAAATTTAGCTCTAAAAAGCCTCCCTGCTGTCACTTGCATTTCTGTTCGCCGCCTCAGGATGGAAGACAACAAACGATCTCATTCCTTGCACGTACCTTTTATGGATTTAATTTTGTCTTGGTGAGTTCAAATGAGGAGTGAGCCCAGCGCCTTACCAGACAGTTTTATGGGAGCATCTGCTGTAGCTCTGCAGGTTGCTCTGTGGGCAAGGGCAGAGAAGTCTCCCTGGGCCTGACGGACATGGGTGCAGTGCCGCTGCAGCGGAATGCTGGGCTGGAGACTCCCAGACCTCGTGGGCAGCCAGCATTTCAGCAGAGCCAATGCATACACCCCTGCCTAATTCCGTTAGCGCTGCCGCAGAGCCCGGCTGGCCTGTAACCAGCAATGATTTGTGCCAGTGATTCACAGCTGGTGCTGAGTTTGTTAGGACTTCCCTGAGTTATTAGAAGTATGAAGAGCTGAGCAGTTAAATACTGAACGTACTGGGCACATGCACCTGCTGGCTGGCTCCTTGTGTGCTAACTGCCCCTGCTTGCTTTCACACTGTCCCTTTGGAAAGCTCTTCAAGATTGATACATTTTATGGTGTCCAGCCCTCTCAGAGATCTCAAATGTTGGCAGACAGGGTGTTATAGCTGTTACATGTTTTCAGCTAGAGAGTAGAAAAGATACACCCATCGCATAAATCCACACCAGCATTCTTTTGAGACAGCTATGACTATATGTATCAGATCAAAAAGGATTTATGATGTTGTGATATTTAAATGTCTACACTCTGGTCCAGGAACTTAGCCACATTACTGCTCGGCTATCTTTAATGAGCTGGATGCTTGAAAATAGTATTCTAACCATTTATTAATGTTAACTCCTTAACAAAGGAGTTACACCTACTTTTTTTTTTTTTTAAGGACTTATCTATTAACTAAGACAAATCTTGATCTAAAAAGACCTACTGTTGCCATTTATGTTTTTGTTTACAAAGCTCTATTTGCAAAGTTCCTCGAGGAAATAAAAATTCTACCTAAATTTGTTTATTGATAAGCTCTTTATGCTGTTCGTATTTATTGATGTCATAAATTAAATATGAAGTTTGTGGAATTTAATAATTTGCCAGTGGAAACTGCAACATAACAATTTCAGTAAGTTAATATTAAAACCAGACTCATGGGTTATTTCCACATCCTGTTCCTGAATAGCCATCTTCAACTGGGGCAGTGGTGCACAAAGTAAAGTTTCTCCAAGACAGAAGAGACTGCAAAGCAGTGAGGAAATTAGCCATTCAAAAGAGTTATATGAAGCTCTCTTTACATCCATTATTTTTGTCCTAGGATTACTTAGCTGATTTCTACAAGTCCCTTCATCCCTTTCCTTTCCTGACTCTCATCACTGTCATTTCAAGATTTCCAGGCTTAGAAAACAGAGTTTTAAACTCTTTTTTTCCCATCATCCTTTCCCAACCACAAAGACATGACACAGTAATTTCTTGTGAAAACTGTAATCACTATTTTATCTGCAACTTTTGGATAACATATCATTAATGGACCATTAGATGAATGAAGAGAGAGCATCTGAAAGTCTCTCTCAATATTATTGTTGTTATCTGAATAGGGATGATGTAGGTGCCAGACAGTAGAAGAGCTACTTGTAGCTCTTGTGTGGGTGCTGAATTTTAAAAATTCCAGCATCCCTTCTTATTCTCAAATAAAGAACATTTCAAAGGATGCATAATGATATGACAAATGATGTTTCGTATAATTGTATCATCATTTTCCTGAAGGCTGCCAGTGACTAATCCACTATCTTGGAAATACTTCCATTCCAGTATATATCAGTTAAATTGCGAAGGAAACCAGCTAGGTTTACCTCCCACCACATTCTTAAGATTTCTATCTGGGTTTAGTATTTTAAAAAGCTGAAGGCATTGCATACAATTTATGATAAAGGAGAAAAGCATGACAGTGTGCAGCAGGCAGGGACAGAGATACTACAATTAGATTGTGGTAGACACTCCAGGTACCAAGAACCTTCAGGAAATGCAGATAGTATTAGACAAACTAATATGCCAGTGCTTATTAAGTATTTTTAATATCTTACCTTCCTAAAATGGTATCTCCATCAATGTATCACTTGGCTGTCTGACAAAATTGTGGAAGAAAAGCTCTGTGTTAGCTGCATTTTAGTAGATGTTAAAAATGGTGAACACCAATTAATGGAAATTCAAGGCAGAAAAGGGTGTTTTCCTAATACTGAGATCTTACTGAATGCCTTTATTTTGTTTCCTTTGGGGAATGGAATTGCTTACATGAATAAAGGTAAGATAGTTTATGTCCCTAGTTGCAGTCCCAAACACAGAAGTCAATGAGTGAATGCTGCTGATTTCTGTGATAACTGTCAGTCACCGCACCATATGCCTAACTCCAAAGGTGTAAAAAATCCTTCTGCAGCTAGTGAGGTTGCAGTCATGCTTAAAAAAGCCTTGGTTCTAAATGAGCAAAGTAAAGAAGTTTGCAAATTCCTCGAGTGGTGGATATTGGAAGCCAGCTATAAAATGCAGTAATGCCATTGTTTTGTGATTATATTGATATATTATTTTATATGTATGATATACACAAACCTACATCTTGACATAGGAAGATATTTTTTTACAGTAAGTACCATCATTCACTGGAACAACCTCCTCAGGGATGTGGTGGAGTCGTCATTGCTGGAGGTTTTAAACATGTGAAGGGAAAGGGTACTAGATAATCTCATCTAGGCTGCCTTTCCCATGAAAAGTTCGACCAGGTGATCTTTAGAGGTCTGGTCTGTTCTACGTGCTTTAAGATCTATTTTGAGTGTATGTAAAATGTAGAACTGCAGTATGAAAATGGACAAATTAAAGCATGTTTTGAACATATATAATGTTAAAATATTGTGGGATTGTCCCCTTTCCCTGATGTGTTAAGTACAGGCTAATACTTTACATCAATGTTCAGTATAGAGAGATGAGGAAGGAGGGAGGCAGGAGGGGACCAGGGAAGGAGGAAGCTTCATCTCTCTCATGCTTGAGTTGCCATGCCCAAACAAGTCATAGCATAAAGGAGCCACCTAACTTATGACATCCTGCCTCAGTGACCCAAATAATAACTAAAAAACCTTGTGGGTTTCTACCTTCTCCTTCTCCTGACATGCTCATGGTGACAGTGAGGAAAGCTCTCAAAATGGGACTTAATTATTTTGAGTTCATCTCAAAATTTCTTCTGTGTTGTTGACTTGTTAGCTGGCTAATTGGAGTTCAGTGATATCCCAGACAACACAAAAGCAGCAAGACTGAAACTGAGATAACTGCCCGTATCTGATTCATCAGACTCTTACCCAAAATTCAGCGACTATCAACTTATTTCCATCAGGAGGGGAAAGAGATGGTAGAATTGTTTATTTCTTTGGTAATGTGCTTATTATGACAAAGTACAAAAGCTTGCCTTTTTTAAGACAAGAGGATTCAAACAACAGCACAAGGTATTGGTTTATGGATTGAAACCTCCTTTAGCCAGTGGTCTGCCCAAAAGTGCCTGTTAAGCTTTTCATCAGGATTACATTATTCACAAGGAGGGCCATGAAAATGGTCATAAGACTGGAACACCTCTCTCAGGAAGAAAGGCTGAGGGAGTTTTTCAGCCTGGAGAAGAGAAAGCTCTGGGATACCTTATTTCAGCCTTTCAATATATATATATATTGTAATGTATCTGTCTCTTATACACA
>NW_020799097.1:79670749-79714246 GCF_003259725.1 Athene cunicularia
GATTGAGAGAGACCTTTTACCAAGGTCTGTAGTGACAAACAAGGAACAATGGTTTTAAACTGAAAGAGGGTTGATTTAGATTGGATATAAAGAACAAAATTTTTACGATGAGAGTGGTGAGATACAGGAGCAGGTTGCCCAGAGAAGTTGTGGATGCTCCACCACTGGAAATATTCACGGTCATGTTGGACAGGACTTTGAGCAACCTGATCTAGAGAAAGATGTCCCTGCCCATGGCAGGGGGATTGGAACTAGATGATCTTTAAAAGACCCTTTTGACTCAAATAATTCTTTAGTTCTGTAGTTCTATGATGCTATGACTGTTCAGAAGATCATTGGTGTTGCTTTTTTTCATTCTGTATTGTTTCTTCAGCTTGTCTCACTCTAGGGCACATACCTCCCTGGAAGACTACCTAGTGAAACCCTTATGTGTTTATACTTCTCAGTGGTTTCACATGTTTGTTTTCCATTGTGATCTGTATCTGTGTTTTGCTTGGATATGGCATGGTTTCAGCCTCTTGGTTTCTTAGGGGAGCTCTATAGTTTCTTACAGTCATCCCAAAGAAAAGGTAACAGTTTTATGTTGCAAGTTCACTGAGGTTTAATCAAATCTACTATAAGAATGTGCTGTGAAAGAGCCAGGAAAGTGTTTCACCTTTCTTGTTTTTAACTAATAGCTATCAGAGAAAGAGGTATCAGTTTAGGCGTCCCTTCACAGTAGGGGTTATTAATTTTTAGCATTTGCATTGGTAGCCACTGGATGTCACTAATGGTTCACAGAAACATAGAAATCTGTGCACTTTTTCCAAACGGTAAAAAAATGACTTAAAGAGCACAAGGTTTGGAGGAGGATTTCTATGTGAAATTGGAGCACTAAGCAGAGATCCGGTTGGGAATGCCAAGTTGTGTTGAACTTCATGGCTTTTTAGGTAGCAAACAGATCATCTGTTGTAAGACTCTGGGGAACAGAGCCTGCAAAGTTTCTTGCACAGCTCAGTTAGAGGCATGAGCATAACCAAGCTGGAAACTCCGCATGGGAAAATGTGAGTTGTGGCATATGTATAATGGATATTGCACATAAGTGTACACTCACACAGTCCACCTAGTAACACCACAAGAGAGGAAATAATGAAAAAGGCTCAGATGTGACATTCTTGTATAAACCAGTTAAGAGGAAAAATACACATCTGAGGATTTTAATAAAAGTACTTGAAGATGGCAAAGCATCTTCAGGCCAACACCACCATTGATGTGCCACTACTGTTGTGCCTTTTGCACTGCAAGTCTCAAGAAGGCAGCATACCAAACGACTTAATGCTGCCATGATTTTTGCATTAAATTAGCAACCCCTAGATTACCTGATACAGATGTGTGTAGGACTTCCAGATTTCTGTTCAAGAAATCCTAGAGAGAGATTCCTATTTATGCAGCACATATGCCAGATATCAGACATACCCCAGCTGCTTTGGATTTGCTCTGAATGTACAGATCAACTGTGCAGCTGCCAAGCAAGGGACGGCTGTCTACTGCAGTGCAGGCAGCTGTTTTGTTCAGGTCCACTGGCCTCAGACACATTCCCGTTACCTGGAATGCCATGAATTTCCTGACATACCCAGTCAATCTGCTTGTGCACCACCAGCCATCTGCCATAGGCTGCCTGGTTTCTAGAAATGCCAGAAAAATAGCCAGACTCTGCTCTTTCTTCTAGGACATAAACTGCAGGAAGGAGAAGAGGGCATGCCAGTCAAAAAATGAATCGATAAGCAAGCATACAGAGAGTGGAAGTAAAGGTACACTATAAATACAGTATAACATTGCTGTCTGTGGACTGGCCCACATGTTAAGGCAAGTTGCCCTTATAGATGAACACATATTTGATCAAATTACCATTTTCTTATTTGTTCTTTTGTTATCTCTGTTTTGAATACTATTAATTTTTGCTTTGTCCACTGTCAGTTCCTTCCATTTGCATTTTTAAGTTTCATCCTTGTTTCTAAGTTGTAGTCATGCTAATGTTTGTGTGTTCATTAAAGCCCAGACACAACTGAAGTGATAGTGGCAGTGGTATATGCAAGGTGTAAATTTTATGGTATGGGATACACAAAAACCCCAGGCAGACTATAATGAGGTTCAGTGTACTAATCACCTGGGTATAACTCTTATGACTTCAGATGGATTATACTGATAGAACAAAAATTTAGTTTCTTAATATGTACAAAAAGACATGCTGAGCCATGAGGCAACATCAGTCAATGGGAGTCAAATGTAAGAGAGACATCTGTGGTTTTAAGGGACTGATCATTCATAGACAGCAAACCTATCCTCTTATATTAGTGCTTGGGCCGAGGACAGATGCTTACAAGATGTGCTATCAGTTCCTTCATGGGACCACATCCATCTCAACCTTGGAGAGATGAAGCTTTAATCTCAGCTTTGACATTAAGTTCCTTTTTGATCGGCGGCAATGTGCTTAACCTTTACTTGATTCCATACCTGTACATTTTTAAAAATGACTATGCACAGCTAGAAACTTAGAGTGATATTTTTTTAAAAATCCTAAACTCTGTTTAAGTTAAGCTTACCCAAAGGTTAGAAAAAACCTGTCTTTTATGAGAAAAGCTGTATTTGATTGGGATTCATTTTGCCACTTCCTACCAGGATGCTGTCAGGCTGCATCATTTTCTTCTGAGAAGAATTCTTAATCCTCATGCAGATGGGAAGTAACAATAAACACCATCTGCTGCAAATTAGGTTACTCTCTTAGCAACGAGTGAGATCAGGCTCCGTCTCAGCCTCCCATTTTCTGTGCTGAAGTACACACTGACACTTCAATCTGTAGCAGAGCAAGTGATCAGAAACAAAGTAGAAATGAGAAATGAAAAATCTTTCTTAGTCCCTTCCTGGTGAGAGCCTTCCCGTCTCTGCCAAACCCACAATTTTATTCCTGTACTCCAAAGAGGCCAAGCTCTGCTCCTCACCCCCTCTTCCTCCGGCTCCCAGCACCTCCTGGGGGAGTGGGAGCAGCATCATGAAATGCTGGCAACCTCTCATGGCTGCTAGGTGCTGGGAGCCAGCCCAAAAAGTAAACAGGATCAGCAGGGGAGGACTATGTACCAGTTGAGAGGTGATTTAAAGCTGTCTGCTGCTGGCAGAGCTCACAAGGAAGAGAGCCAGAAAGGCACTCCATTGCTATCTGGCCTCCCCTGTCAGGCCCTGACCCACATCTGCCCCATGGGTGCCGTTTGCCTCCCCAGCCAGCCATCAGCCTTCTCCTCCCTGGCTCTACCCCAGGACTGCTCAACGATTAGAATTATAGAATCAGAGACTGGTTTGGGTTGGAAGAGACCTTCAAGATCATCTAGTCCAACCCCCCTGCCATGGGCAGGGACACCTCCCACTAGACCAGGTTGCTCAAAGCCCCGTCCAACCTGGCCTGAACACTTCCAGGGAGGGGGCAGCCACAGCTTCTCTGGGCAATCTGTTCCAGTGCCTCACTTTACCCTCACAGTAAAGAATTTCTTCCTTATATATAATATGAATTTACCCTCTTTCCATTTAAAACTGTTACCCCTCATCCTATTGCTACAGTCCCTGATGGAGAGTCCCTCCCCATCTTTACTGTAGCCCCCTTTAAGTATAAGGTCTCCCTGGAGCCTTCTCTTCTCCAGGCTAAACAACCCCAACTCTCTCAGCCTGTCCTTACAAGGGATGTGCTCGAGTCCCCTGGTTATCTTCATGGCCTCTTCTGGACCCCCTCAAGCAGCTCCATATTGTTCAGAGACTGGACAGCACTGCACAGCACTGCAGATGGGGCTCAAGAGAGCAGAGTAGAGGGGCAGACTCATGTCCCTTGACCTGCTGGCCACCCTTCTCTTGATGCAGCCCAGGACACAGTTGGCTTTCTGGGCTGCGAGTGCACATTGCTGGCTTATAGTCAGTTTTCCATGCACTACTGCTCCCAAAACATTCTCTGCAGGACTGCTCGCAATCCACTCTTTTCCCAGCCTGTATTTGTACATGGGATCATCTCAATCCACATGCTAGACCTTGCACTTGGCCTTGTTAAACTTCATGAGGTTTGCGCAGGCCCACGTCTCAAGCCTGTCCTGGTCCCCCTGGATGGATCCCTTCAGCCTGCCAACCTTGCCACACAGCTTGGCATCGTTGGCAAACTTGCTGAGGGTGCACTCCATCCCACTATCCGTGTCACCAACAAAGATGTTAAACAGCACTGGTCCAAATAATAACCCTTGATGAATGCCACTTGTCACTGCTCTCCACTTGGACATCAAGCCATTGACTGCAACTCTTTGAGCATGACCATCCAGCCAGTTCCTTATCCATGGAGTGGTCCATCTGTCAAATCCATGTCTCTCCAATTTAGAGACAAGGATGTTGCATGGGACAGTGTGAAATGCTTTGCACAAGTCCAGGTAGATGAGTCAATTGCTCTTCCTGTATCCACCAATGCTGTAATCCCTTCATGGAAGGCCCAAATTTGTCAGGCACAATTTCACAGAATCACAGAATCATCAAGGTTGGAAAAGACCTTGTGGATCATTCAGTCCAACCATTAACCTAACACTGACAGTTCCCAAATACACCATATCCCTCAACTCTATGTTGACCCAACCCTTAAACGCCTCCAGGGATGGGGACTCCACCACCTCCCTGCGCAGCCCATTCCAACACCTAACAACCCCTTCTGGAAGGAAATGCTTCCTAATATCCAGTCTAAACCTTCCCTGGTGCAACTTGAGGCCATTCCCTCTTGTCCTATCACTTGTTACCTGGTTCAAGAGACTCATCCCCAGCTCTCTGCAACCTCCTTTCAGGGAGCTGTAGAGGGCGATGAGGTCTCCCCTCAGCCTCCTCTTCTCCAGACTAACCCCCAGTTCCCTCAGCCACTCCTCGTACAACCTGTGCTCCAGACCCTGCACCAGCTCCATTGCCCTTCTTTGGACACGCTCGAGTCACTCAATGTCCTTTTTGTAGTGAGGGGCCCAAAACTGAACACAGGAATCGAGGTGCGGCCTCACCAGTGCCCAGTACAGGGGTCAGATCCCTTCCCTGTCCCTGCTGGCCACGCTATTGCTGACTTGGCCCCCTGGGCACACTGCTGGCTCCTGTTCAGCTGGCTGTCAATCACCGCTATCGATTCTTGGCCCCCTGGGCACACTGCTGGCTCCTGTTCAGCCGGCTGTCAATCACACCCCCAGGTCCCTCTCTGACTGGCAGCTCTCCAGCCACTCCTCCCCAAGCCTGTAGCACTGCTGGGGGTTGTTGTGGCCCAAGGGCAGCCCCCGGCATTTGGCCTTATGGAAACTCCTCCAGTTGGCCTCAGCCCATGGCTCCAGCCTGTCCAGGTCTCTCTGCAGAGCCTCCCTACCCTCGAGCAGATCAACACTCCCACCCAACTTGGGGTCATCTGCAAACTGACTGAAGGTGCACTCGATCCCCTCGTCTAGATCATCAGTAAAGATGTTAAACAGGAGTGACCCCAAAACCGAGCCCTGGGGTCACCACTCGTGACCGGCTGCCAACCAGATTTAACTCCGTTCACCACAACTCTTTGGGCCCGGCCATCCAGACAGTTTTTTTACCCAGCAAAGCATGCAATCATCCAAGACATGAGCAGCCAGTTTTGCCAGGAGAATTCTGTGGGAAACAGTGTCAAAGGCCTTACTGAAGTAAAGGTAGACAACATCCACAGCCTTTCCCTCATCCAATAAGCAGGTTGCCCTGTTGTAGAAGGAGATCAGGTTTGTCAAGCAGAACCTGCCTTTTATAAACCCATGCTGACTGGGCCTGGTCATCTGGTTGTCCTGCACATGTTGTATTCATGGTACTCAGGATGGTCTGATCCATCAGTTTTCCTGGGCGCTGAAGGGCTTTGCCCTTAATGAAGTTATGTTGGCTGTCACCAATCACCTCCTTATTTTACATGTGTCCTAGCATATTTTCCAGGAGGATCCACCCCATGACCTTGACAGGCACAGAGGTGAGACTGACTGGCCTGTAGTTCCACAGGTCTTCTTTTTTTCCACTTTTGAAAAGTGGGAGTTATATTTCCCCTTTTCCAGTCAGTGGGAACTTCACTGGACTGCCACAGATCTCAAATATGATGCATAGTGGCTTGGCCACTTCATCTGCCGGTTCCCTCAGGACCCATGGATGCATCTTATCAGATCCGATGGACTTGAACACCTTCAGGTTCTTTACATGGTCTCGATCCTGATCTTCTCCTACAGTGGATGGTTCTTCATTCTCCCAGTCCCTGCCTTTGTCTTCTGTGCCTTGAGCAGTGTGGCTGGAGCCCTTGCCAGTGAAGACTGAGGCAAAAAAATTGTTGAGTACCTCAGACTTCTCCATATCCTGGGTAAACAAGTCTCCCATTTCCTTATGGAGAGGACTCACATTTTCCCGAGTTTTCCTTTTATCACCGGCATACCTGTAGAAGCTTTTCTTGTTGCCCTTGATGTCCCTGGCCAGATTTAATTCTATTAGGGCTCTGTCCTTCCTAGCCTGATCCCTGGCTGCTTGGACAATTTCTCTGTATTCTTCTCAGGCTACCTGTTCTTGCATCCACCCTCTGTAGGCTTCCTTTTAGTGTTACGGCATGTCAAGTTGTTTAGAACAGCAGTGTCTGAGCAGACACTTGTCATTAACTTAACATGGCATCTTTCCATGCAAAGCTCTCCTGTGCTGTAACAATGTGGTTTTAAAAGAGAATGGTCTGTGTTTCCCATTATTTTATATGGTGCCTGATCGGCATTTTCTGTTGATAATGCCCACAAGGTCTTGACCTGGTTCAGGCAGCTGTTAATTCAAGTGCTGTGCAGATCACAGATTCATATGCACAGATGTTAGAAATTCACAGTCTTCAGAAGTCATTTAAACATATTTCTGATGCAGCTATATAAGGAGATGTTATCTTTGCCCTGAAATCACCAAAAATACACTTTCAGATAAAGGACTTTAATTTGACTCACTGCCAGGAGAAAGATCTCTCTACTCTTTATTCAAATATTTGTGAAAAAATGTGCACGTTGACAGTTTCAAGAACTCATAGAAATACTGCATGTGTCATTCCTTTTTTGTATTTGTCACGCTACAGTTTCCAGTTAACGTGCCAGTAGGTGAGCGTTGGCATGATTAGTCACCAAGAACCAACCTTTTTAATCTGCTCAGGGAATTTTACTGGCTTTTATTGGATTTGTTAAATTAACACATGTGATGCTCTGTAAGATGTGAGAGTCAGCTAATTGCAGTGAGCCATATAGAGTATTCAATACTTCTAGGATATGCTGCATGCTACTGAGTGTGTACACATGTGCTAATCAGCTGATGCTTCCAAGAAGTGTAGGATTTATAGACACATGCGCTAAACCATCCACACATTCATGTGTTGGTCCTGCAGGTCAAGCACTGTACATCTGATCTATTGATGCTCTGAGGAAATATCGCAGCTTTCCAGACATACAATAGCTTGGTTGGAGTTAGTGAGAAATTATGCCAGCTGCCCAGAAATCTTATATAGGTGAAAGTACAAAATCCTCTCATTCTGCTCAGGCAGAATTTTTAAATGGAAAGAGACCATAGCTGAGACATATGGTAACCCAAACTACACATAAAATGCAGGCTGTGAGTCACTATCATTGTCTAATGCTGTACAGTTAGAGCTAGGAAAAAAACAAGGCTAAAATTTGCAATCTTCATTCTGTCCTTAGGCCAGATTTTTCAGATTATCACTTATGCTACCAATTAATTTACACATGGCAATAAATGATCAGACATGAGCTCATATTTTCTGTTGATTCCACCATTTTCTGCTTGTCCTTTACTGTCTAAACTTAATGAATGGCTCTTGTCAGGACACTTGTGCAGTCAAGTGCCTTTGTTAAAAAGAGTTCCCCCTGACCTCAGCTACAGTATAGAAAGACACTGTAATTGTGGATGAAATTTTCAATCAACTAGTTCTTTGGTGCTTTTGGTTTAGATAGTTTATAACACTTCGAAGGGACCTCATATTTGAAAGTCATGCTTGAAGCTTCTTAAGAATGGATCACATTAAACATCTGAAAAGCAAGGCAGGCAAAATCATGGGTCTGTTATTTAAAAAGTAAAACATATCTGTGCTTTACCAGTGATATAATTATGTGCATTATCTTAAGAAAGCTCTTTTTATTAAAAAGAATTTTTAGCATGCACCCTCCTGAGATATAAGCAAAGAAATTAGCAATAGAAATTACCTGTTTGGTCATTAAGTCCATCCCTTCACAGCAGGATAATTGCTGTGCAATAAAGAACACAAATAGCTCAAATAAGCTTAAATTTCTCATGGAGAAGGCTGAAGGCAAGATACAAGTTCTTTATATAGATTAAAAGGACTTGCCTTGATGAAGTGGTCAGTGTTCATTATAAAAAGAAAGAATTGTTGTGCCAAGAAGACAATGACCCAGTTTCTGAAAAGCAAAAGCTGTGGTTTCATCATTTCTGCTGTCTTTGAGTATATGGTTCCTGTGAGATATGAAAGACGTGCTATTGGAGACTGATTAGAAACAGGCATGCTAAATACCATTTGCTGTGAAGAACTTCTCCCATTTCTCCCTTACTGACCAGAGTTATTTGCCATTCTTCACTTTCTGAGCAAATGTGTTGTCCTATTCTGTAAATCTTGCATGAGTGCCATTGGGTATGTGGTGTACTCTGCCGGCATTCCCCACAGCCATGTTAAATATAAAGGTGAAGGGCAGGGTGCAGGGTTTCACACACATTACCCATGGTGCTCTCTGCTAAACCAATGGAGCCAGCTACCGCTGAGTCACCCCACTGTGGGAGAACCACCAGTGTGGGGGAGCCATTTGTGTCAGCTGCTCATAGTGCTCCCACACATGCTGCTTGCTGGTAATTTTTATTGTAAGTCTCACAATACGTCACTTGTTACCTTGAGTTCCTATTTCACTTTTCTTCGCCATAGCCAAATGGACAACAACTGTTTTTTAGTCTTGGACGAAACCTTGGGAGCATGTAGCGGGGAACCAGGTATACACATTTGATGGACAATTGGAGAAGTTAGGAGCACTTCTCAGCCTGAGATCAGAGCTTCACACCTCCCAGATATGGGGGATAGCCCAGAGTTGGGCTGACAGGTGTTTTTGAGAGTGGTCTCTGGTTTGATCTCTTTAAAAGGTCGTGGCACTGAGGAAGCCCTGGAGCATACTGAGCACTACTTTACATTTTAGCATACTTGCATCTCAGCTAAGTACATCAAGAGAGCAAAAACAGAGGATGAAAGATAATGAAGGAGCCAGAGTGGCCTGAACTTACCCAGTAAACCTATATACAGGTGCTGCTAAGATGCCCAGGAATGCTGTATGAAGCATTTAAATTAAAGAAACCACAGGAAATGAACCTGGAAGAGTTACAGGACATCTGGGAATGCTGAAGAAAGTTGATTGAACTCAAGGGAAGGGATAGCTCCTGTCTGAATCACAGGAGAGTCTCATGAGGAAAACAATAAGGCTGTAATAATCTTAAGCCTTTCTGAAGCCCACCTCCTAAACTGCCTTCAAAATTCTTGGCAGTGCTGAGTCACCTTGTGCTCTGCGATGACTATTTCACTTGCTGTTCACAGCTTGGTTACACTTGACCAGGTACCTCTAGATCTGTCTCCATTGCCTGATTGGTTTTGTTTCCATTTGAAGTTTCATAAGCTACATTTTGCATCACTGTAGTAAGTAATTCCCAACTGGGTATGCTGCCATCCACAACAACAACATTGTTTGAAAAAGAGAGAAAAGATCCTGGGAGAATTTTCAAGGTTGAGGTGCATTTTGAGTAGATATAAATAGACTAAAGCAATCATCACACCTGCTTCTCTTTTCTAACAGTCCCACAGATCACAGGCTCTAAGTGTCACACTCAGCAAGGACAGGAGAATACAGAAGAAAGAAAGGAGTACTGCTGGCAATGTAAAAAATACAAAGTTCAAATTTATTTCTGGCTCACAGGCCCTAAACCATGACTATTTTGTGCAAGTTGTGAGTTCAACCGTGAAAGCACTTTGGGTCACCTTGCTACCAATATAACTCACTGCTGTTTTCTCTCATTGTCTTGTAAAGTATGGAAGGTGAGATTTCAGTTCTGCTGTACTGTTCCAGCTCTATGCCATCCTGCGACATCCCTTTCCTAAAATGTTTTCTCCAGTCCCCCCTGTAAATGAAAAATGTTTCAAATTCAGCTTTTGGTTTTTTTTTTTTAAGATGATAGTTGCTACAGAAAATCAGACTGACAGCTCAGCTGGACCCACATTCTGTCTTTGATGGTGTCTAAAAAAAACAAGGATACTCTACTGAAATCTCTCCCTAGCTAATACTTAAAAGGACTCTTATGCCTCAAAGCAAATTAACAACCTGAGATATCAAAAATATCTCTTCTTATCCCAAACAGTGATTGCAGTGTCCCCATTAATGAAACAAAAGACTTGAGATTTAGGCTTACAGTTAGATTCAGCTTCAGGCATAAATATTCCAATGACTGCCTTGTAACCATGTGCTTATAATGACCCTGCCATGTACCACCCTACCCAATCCTGCATCACATCAAACCAACCTCTGCAGCAACAGCTGATGTGGAGGCTTTAATTCAAGATATTTAATTGAAGGCCTCTTTAAAGACAATTTGATGTGCACAGTGGCACAAGAAAGTAGTGATGCTGGAGCAACAGATGTGTTCTTGTGGGAGGTGGTGGGTTTGCAGCTCCCAGATCTCTTCTACAGCACCCTGTGCAAAGGCTGAGCTAGTGTTAGGTCCAGCACTGCCCTGTAAAAGCACTGGTGAGGCTTGGGAAGCAGGGTACTGTATGGGGTGATGCACTGGACATGGGAACATGGGAGAGGTGGAAAGGAAGAAGACGGCCATGGGATGGGCTCACACTACATCGGGGAAGGTAGAAGTGCTTAATTTAGAATTTAGATCCCTGAAGCTGAGTTTGGCATGTGGCCCAGTCTTTTTTTCAAGCCAGTCATTACAGCACACATTCACTCCTCACCAGAGAAGGAGGAGAATTTTCTTCACAACATCTGAGCTGACAGGACCAGCTGGAAGCAGACAGAGTGGAAAAGGGAAGGGGGATTTTGAACTAGTCTTTAACTGGCCTGGTTGATGGCAATAATTTAATTTGTTCCTTCAGCTCAGAGGCTCTGCAGAGAGCAGTGTCTCATCAGCATCCCAATTTGTGTTTATGACCCTAGGGCAGAAATCTGTGCTGTATTTTTTGCATTGACCTCCCAGATTTAATTTTTTGTAAAACTATTTAAAAAAAAAATAATTCTTTTTGAAAGAGGGTACAGGAAATTCCATGTTCTCTAACAACATTTGCTGTTTGTTAGCCTCCATCTCATTCAGATTATGGCTTGCAGCTTCTGTGCACTGGGGAAGTCTGCATAATAGTTTCAGTTCACTTGTTAACAGTAATTATTTTTTCCAGCCTCTCTTTTGATGTAAGTTGAATAGCTTGGCCTCTAAGAGATGTAATTAGTGATTCCTGCAGTTTGGTATGGAGTGGGGCAATTGCATCATTAAATTCAAGATAAGTCTTAACTTGGTGTTTCAGGCGCTCATATAATATGTTATGCAACAAGGGAATAAAAGCTGCACGATCCTGCTCATAAGAACTTTGCCCCAGTTATTTCTGCCTCTCCATAGCTTTAATACAGAGAGAGAAAACACCTATTTAACACTGCAGATGAAGGGATATCAGCTGCCCGGATAGCATCAGCTGGCATTGTGTGACATGGGATAAAGGACTGCAGCTTCCCCTGCTTCCCTCACCCTTCTGGCTGTGTAGCTAACAGAGTCTGGATATAATATAGGGAGCAGCAAAGACGAGAAGAGATACTAACTCAAGAGAAACAAAAAAAACAGTCCCAACTTATTTGGAAGGAATTGTGTCTGGGGAAGTCAGGTCAATCACTCAAGAGTATTATCATTTACTGTTTTCTTTCAGCTTGTTTGTTCTCTTCTGTGGAAATCCAGTTACTGTACTTGAAATTTTTTTTAGCATTTGCTGCCAGATCTGAAAACTCCTAATATTATTTAAGCCTCATCTCACTCCTGTAAAGTAATCATGATGTTATTAATAGGAATACTTATTCTTTACCTCATAGGGAAACCAAGGCACCAAAATTATAATGTTATCTGAGAATGGCTGTGCATAGAATAAGTGGTAGAGTGAAGAACTGATTCCTAGTATCATACAGCTTTGTCAGTTCCCTACCTTCCCATTTTACCCCAGTAAAAAAAAAATTCAGAAAAAAATAATCACAGGGGAAAAAAAATATAATTTTATTTAGTAATAGTGAAATCTACTGTTTAAAATATTATTTACTATTTTCATTTTATTCAGCTCCCTTCTTTGCAGATAACTTGGGTTGATTTTAAGGTAACGATTCCTGAAGTTTACATATAATCTCCTTAAAAACATCCCTGCTTAGAGAATGTCCTTTCCTCAAAGTCATTCGGCAACCCTGTGATGAGGCAGTATTGTACCTTCATACAGAAATCCTTACAGTGCTGCAATGATTGATAGGACACTGCCACATAGGAGACAGGAGCACAGTTTTAACAAATTGCAGTCCTGTCTTAGGATCAGAACTGCATGACACTCAAAAGAGGTGGCAACTACACCAAAACTCAGCACTTTTATTTCTGTCTCCCCTGCCCTGAAAGCTAATACATAGCTGGATGGGTATCTCCAGTATTTCTTATCAAACCATCAGTTGTTCAAACCACACAAAACACATGGAGTCGTCCTTTGACTATTCACTGCAGTGCAACAACATATCTCAATTCTACAGCCGTAAGATGGTTTTGCTAGGGTTAATGCCTTGTTCCTCTGGCATTATCAGAAAGCAGAGAGAGAGGTGAATAGGAATGTTCTCTTCTTTCCTAAAGTTGCCTTTACTCACTTATTTTTGTGTAGTGTATCTCTTGCCTAAATGCATATTCTGAAATTCCCCAATTGTTTCTTCTTTCTCCCCTCTCTTATCTGTTTTCCAAGTTTTTGTTCCCTTTTCTCTCCACTCTTTCATTCCAATTCTTCACTTTAAGATTCCTAGAAGAATATCCCAGATATCCCAATGGATCATGTGAATACTGGGCCAGATTTAAAAACCATTTTAACTAAGGGTAATCTCTCCATTTCAGCTATAGACAAAAATAGCATAACAAGAACTGGAGTTTGGCATATCTGGTGTCTTCTTCCAAAGCACAGATCACACATTGGAATTTGGCAGCTCTGTCCCATATGTTGTTTTTTAACTTTTCAGAGATACAGTCCATTAGTAGGCCTTGTGCATGTTTCCCCATTTCTGAATTAGCCAGAGCTCTTCTAATTTTAACACCCAGATTCTCTCATAAACATGTCTTATTACAGCACTATCAGTATATCCTTGAAGATAATATCCATTGCATTTTTGGCTTTCTTGGACAAGCTATGTCTTGCCTAAAACCTGGAATCAATTTCTGAAGATATGCTTTTATACTCAATTAATTTGTTTATCATATCTCATGTATCAGGCATTAATTCCTCCTTCTTGCTGTGGCCAATCGGCCAGAGAAACATATCATTCCTCTAAAACTTGCTACCACAGGGATCAAGCACAACTTCTTAGGATGATTTATGGGGTATTCATGGCTGTACTCAGGTGGCTGATCCTGTTTCTTTTCCCCACCACTGCCTTTCCCATTGATGGATGCACATTCTTGGGATCCGTGATGTGAGAAGGACATCTGTGATGTGAGAAGGACATCTGTGATGTGAGAAGGATATCTGTGATGTGAGAAGGATCATTATATCTCTTCCCAACTTTGGTTCACATGATCCTTCTATTCCACCAAGGTTTGCCAAAGAGAAAAAAACAACAGGTGGAAATCTCTGATTAAGCTGAGAGCTGAGGCTGTCCTAGTGACATATGTGAAGAGCAGCTCCCCTTGCATTCCCAGGAAGCTCGGCTACCAATAAATGTTAATTAGTTCATTAGCATCCTCATTAGTGTCTGACAACATGTGATTAAGTTGCAAAGCTCACAATGGGGGAGCCAGTCAACAAGCTAGGAAGAACTAAAGTCACTCTGAAGAAGGCTGCCAGCAACACAGTATTGAAGGATACTGCTCTACAGTGTCCACACAAGTCACGATGACTTCTATGGGAGTGAAAGGGAACATAGGTCCCACCATATGTGAGGGAACATGAGTGTAGCATTGCTTGCTTTGGAAAGGTTGACTGGGTTGCTCTCTTCTTTCTCGATCTCTTCTTTCACAACTTCCTGTAAAAATACAGACCTCTCACTGATTCCCAACATGAGGCAGTTCCATGGAGAGCACTGTCCATCTGTGGATGATAAAGGCCATAGCTCACCTCTGACCTTTCCCTCTCTCCTCTCCTTAAGCTAAGGCTTAAGGACTTGCAACTCTGAGCAGAGTAGTGAGGCATAGATGCAGATAGGTGTTCAGCAGAGTTGGCACAAGAAGAGTGTCACAGATAATGGAAGTGTGACTGCCCTGCTGTTTTCGTGTTTTCGGTCCTGTGGCTCTTGTAAGCTGTCATACTACCCTAGGATCACCCAGCACAGGTTTCTTTCTGTAAAATAACTGGATATGGAGTTTCTGAAAGCACAGCTGTGGGGATTATTCATCCATTCATTGCTAATGCAGCACTTTCTTACACCTGTATCTTTCATTGCATTAGCACAATTTTGTTTACTACAAGAAGTCACTAC
This sequence comes from Athene cunicularia, assembly GCF_003259725.1. Taxonomy (NCBI): domain Eukaryota; kingdom Metazoa; phylum Chordata; class Aves; order Strigiformes; family Strigidae; genus Athene; species Athene cunicularia. Next base: position 79,685,533 of record NW_020799097.1, read on the forward strand.
CTAGTACTATTTCTTCTATTTTTTGTTCTTTTTTATGTGATGAACTGTATTGCTGATTGAAAAACCATGTCTCCTTATCTATGGTACAGATTCTGTGCATTAGCTATCAGCTATTACAGGCAGTATCCTTGACCACCAGACCAGAAAATAGTCTGAAATTCTTTCTTTTTCACAGAGAAGGAAAGGTGTATGATTGTTTGTCTTATAGCTCCTCTGTTTCCTAGTACCTGCAAGGCTCCTCTCCTTGGATAAGAGGTGGGCAGGAGCATCACTTTTGCATGAGCAGCAGTTCTGCCTTAAACAGATGCTCCATACCCAGGACTCAGCAGTGAAGATACGCAGAGGTTGCAGGTAACATTAGCACTGGCTGGACAGAGCTTGCTTGCGCAGGCCCTTACACCAGCCATGCTCTGCTCTGCCTAGTTGATTAATCACTCACAAAGCCACCAGGAAAAAGAGCTCAAGAAATACCTGGTTCTGGTTGTCACCATCTCCCATTTCTTCTCAAAGCCAGAGGGCATCACATTGCCAGAGGTCAATGCACATGTAGGCCCAAATCCAAAGGGTGGCATGCCCAAATCCAGAGCTGCAAGTTCTTTGGTGTCCCTTTAGGACAATACAGCTGTTAAAAACACTTCCTCCACAATAGCTACAGATTGTTTTGTAGACGTTATTTTACAATCACCTAGGGAAATAATTTCTCCATTCATTGACTATTGCAATGACACTGCAGTTTGTGAGAAGCCTGGGCCTTACTGATTTGAATGATATGTTAAAGTATCCTCAGCTCTTAATTTTTAATCAAGTGGCTTAAGAAAGTTCTAGTAACTATGTTATAGACATTTTTTTCCCCCAGTGTGGCTTAGGCACTATTTTTCCTGCAGTTTCCTTACTCTGATGAGGAGCATAGATCATCAGTTGTATAGTACTGTACTAGGGATACATCCTTCAAAACCGTGAGAAATAAGCCAATTACTGTAGCAATTATTTTGGATAGCCAAAGAAAGCTGCCTTCACATGCCATGCTTAGCTATCTTGACAAGTCATTAATATTATGTTGGCAAAACCCTTCTTTTTCTTTTTAATCTATACTTTTTAATTCAGCGTCTCCACTGATTTTATAGAAGACTAATACTGGACTAATACGACCAGTTACACAGAGGAAACAATAAAAAGGAGAAGAAACATGAAAGAGCATACTGTGGCAGGGACTGAATTCCTATCACTGCCTGTAAGTAAGGCTGCCTGACACTTCCCAGATAAGACTGCTTTCTGCTGACTATAATTATATAACTGTTTAGCTGTTCAGGATGAAACTTGCCTAGCTGGGTGCCTGCTGAAGATAGGATTTTTTAATTTTTTTTTTAATGCCAACTAAATACTCGGTGAGACAACAGAAACCCTGGGGAAGCTTTCCCTGATGTTCACCATCTGGGACAGTAAATTCCTCAGTGGCATCCTATGAACCAGGACTGTCCGGAAAAGCCTCTTTAACGGTTTATGATATATGTGGCTATTGGCACAAGCAAATAGAAAAGCTTCCTGCTTCTCTAACCTAAGTAGCAATGCTCTGCCTTGGAAACCTCAGCCTCATTCAGTGACCTACCCGTATTTAAGAGACCACTCTTTCTGTGATGGGATGCGGCAACTCTGTTTTGCAAGGTAGTGCAGTACAACAGTCCTATTCTTCTGAAACTGAGAAAAGTAAAGGTAAGCAGCTTTGCCACTAATGAGGAGAGACTAAACCTCAATATGTATTTTCACCCTTGCAAGAGACAGCTGTAGTCAATGTTGGGAGCTGCAAGAGCAGTAGTATGTCTTTGGTTGAGGCAGCAGTCACTCTTTTCATGTTAGCTTTGCAAGGTGACTGTGCTTCAAGACCAGTGCCCCAAAAGTGCTTTCTGACTTCACCTGTTGATGGCTCAGATCCCATCTCTCCTATGTAGAAGGATGAATTGTGTAAAAACTGTCACTCTACCCTGAGCCTCTCCATCCCTATCTTCAGCCATCACCCCCATGTATACTCCCATTCACTGAGGTTCATGTTCATCCTTAAATTCATCCATATCCACTTTTGGTTCATTGTGAAGGATGGATCCCTCCTGTTGTTGTAAACACTGCCCACACCCCTTAGCTTCAGATACCTCTGTGGAAAGCAAACAGCAAAAATACTTGCCCCAGGGATCTGTGATTAATTAGTGACCTGCTTTGGCAGGGTTACTTCAGCTCTGCAACATATGACAGACTCAGGCCTTATTTCTAGTGAATGGAGAATGGCCAATGGACCAGACTGAGGCATGAAACACAGAGGTCAGCCGCAGCGCCCCTAGGGACTGGTCATTACTTCTCTGAAGTGTTTATGGGTTATATAAGTGTATAAAGAACACACTGCCTTTGGAAGAGACACTCACATCTCAGTTTTATTAAAAACTAAGGAAATTAGTCATGACACAAATGAACTCACTAAAGCACTGATTTTTCTAAGCATGACTTCTGAAGCTAGAGATGCTGAGCTTCTTTTTTTTTTTCATTCTCAAGGAATTCTACTGCAAAAATTGGAATCAAAAAACATTAGGTTTGTCCTTGTATGATGTAGAAAACACTTCCTTTTTTTGGGTTCTGATATCCTGGTCAAAATCATATTTTTAATATGACATACAGTGGTGAAATTTGGCTTGTATACATACTATTGCCAGTTCTACCAAATCAGCTAAGTAAAGCTAAAAATCAGTGAGTCATTGCTGGATTCAGAATGCTGGTCTATAAATACACCCTGAGCTGAAATTTCTGTTACTGATAGGAGTGGTAAAAGTTGCCAGATTTAAAATAATTTTGTAGCTTTTGCCTTCAAATCTTGATTTAATACTGAACTTTGGGACATAAAACCTTTGAAATAGATTGCTTAAAAATACTCCTTTGATTATCTGAATTTACATGTCACCTACTTTTTCATTTTCTTAGAATATTTTTATTATTGAGTGCTTAGAAACCTCATCAATTTCCAAGCTTCTGGTAGCATTCGTTCCAGAAAAAAAAAAGTTGTGGCTTCTTAACATTTTGGGTGAATGGAAGTGAACTGAATGTTGTTTTTATAAGAGGGTAGTTGACAAAATGTCCAGATTTTGCAGTACTTTAGAGAGATTGTTCATAGTGATTCAATAGCGAAGGGGAAGATTAACTTTTCCATCTGACTTGACATACCCCACCATTCAAAGTCTCATTTCATGATCTTCCACTGTGCCCTTTCAAAACATGCTGTACCAGATAGATAGCTTTGGAAAGTAGAGTCAATACCTTCACACAGATAGTTCCTCTCATCGGATTAAAGACTTGAATGCCTGATGCTGTGACTAACACTTCCCACTTAATGTCCTGAAATGCAGCATCCTGTTTGGATCATTTCTTGCTTCCTTTTTCTTACCCCTGTAGTTATGTAAACAGCTTTTGGCCTGCCTCTTATGGTGGTTTTGGCTTGTTACATTCAGAGCATGTCCATGGCAATAAATACATGTAGTTCATATTTCCTTCTGTTACCATCTGCTTTCTACACCTGACACAAAGCCTGACCTATGAGCAAAATTATCATTGTGTGTGCTCTATTGTTCCTCCACAAGAAGTTGTTATTGTGCCTCATAATAACTAATCTCAATCACATCCATCGTGTGAGTTGTTTATTTAATGTCCTTCAGTTTATTTATAGCTCATTCGAAATCATCATCAGCTTCTCCCTCATGCAGCAGAATATTCATTCGTGGAAGCTGGTTCACAAAATTGCCCTGAGCAGGATGGCTTGCACAGGTGCTTATGTTAACCCTGCATCCAATTATCTGGGCAACACAAGATTTTCCTTGGCTAGAGTTTTCCTTGGATGCTTCTGCACTGGAAATGCAGTTTCTACACTTTCAAACATTATTGCTGTCTGTAATCTCTTTGGTGGCTGTCTTGGTTGCACATTGGAAGTACCTGAGCTGCACATTGTGTTTACTTCATTCAATGTATAAAGGCACTTTTGGTCAACACTTTCTGTTCAGCCTTTTCTCCTTAATTGCAAGAGGATGCCCATACTGAGCCGGAACAAAGACTCCTCTAACTCAGCATTGTGTCTCCGATACTGGCCAATACAGATACATATTAAAAAATAAGAGGAAGGGCAAATATAAAAAAATCTGTCTTCTATTTCTTGATGTCTCAGCTGTTGAGGTATCAACAGCTGGAGGTTTTTGGACCAGGTTTTCTTCACCTCAAAGACTTAACTGGAGCATATTTGAAATGATCCTTGGTCGACTTCTGCGTTAATGTCTAGCAGGTTTTTTAACCCATTCATGCTTTAGTCTCATCAACACCTGTGGCAAAGAGTTCCATGGTTTAACTACCTGCTGTGTGAAAAAGCACTTTAAAAAATTTATATTTGCTGCCGGCTCTTTTATTTTGGTGTTCTTTCATTCTTTCATTATGAGAAGCAGTGAAGATCTGTTGTCCTTTTCCAAACCATTATAATTTCATAAACCTTAATCATATTTTCCCCCAGTCATCTATTTTCCAAGTTAAAAGGCTCTAAGATATTTCCATAGCTTTGAACAGACTTATTTCCTTTGTCCATATTTCTTCTGAAAAAAAAAAAATTTTTTTTCTCTGAAAAACTGTGGACACACATGGTATTTATCTAATCAATGATGGTTTCTATTTGTAATTCACTTTTTTTTTTTCCCCAATGTCAATAGCTAAATTAGAGCCCATTTACTTTTATGTATACTTAGAAATGTTTTTCCTGTATGTGATACAATGATTGTAACCTTATGTTTTATCTGCCATTTTATCTTGCAGCTATTCAGCATTGTGAAGTGACTTGGTCACTTTTTGCAGTCAGCTTTAGAACTGATTTTACTAAATCACTTTTTATCAGCACAAAAACTTTCTCACCTATGCATGCACCTCCTTTTCTGTGCATCTGTAACTGTTTCACAAGTTCCAGCACATAACCTTTGGGACTCTTGGTGGTAACTTCCCTTCATTATGAAAAGTGACGGCTTGTTCCTATCCTCTTTCCCCTATGTCATAAGTGCATTTTGATGACAGGAGCTCCTTCTTTTCCATGTCATGATAGCTATATTCCTTTAAGAGCTTCCTGTGTGAGCTTCCTGAAAGCTTAGAAAGGAGCACTGGAGCAGGGGTGACCTCTGAGAGTTGGGGATTCAGATTACAGCAGCAAAGCATCTGGGTCAGCCAGAGGGAGCTAAAGCTGCTGAAGGTCATGACCAAACAGCTGGAGAAAATATTAAGGAGACTTAAAATTAGGTCTGTCTGGGAGAAAACAGGTTGGAGAGGCTAAATGATGAGCCTGTATCAGGTCTTGCTCAGAAAGCTAATTCAGATTAAGCCATGCTATGTGAATGCAAACAATTATATTAAAACCATGTCACAGAAAAAGGATTAGATGACTTCAGGGAGAGACTGTATGTCTTATTCCTATTTGACTGTCAGTTTAAATCCAGATCAGGGCTGTGTTGCTCCAGACTTATTAGCATCTTGTGGCCCATCCGAGTACAGTATGAATCTCTACTTGCAAGTGCTAGTCATTCAAATGAGGACAGCACAGAATCACCTCTGGATGTCTGCTCCATCCCTAGGCCAGTTCTCATGACCAAGCCTGTTAGTGTGTACAGATGGCACTTTGTCCTCAAATACTGTATTAGAAACTGTTCCTCTTTGGGTGGCATTTATTTCAGAGGGGGAATAGCTCTTAAGAGAGATAGTGAAGGTGGGTATCTTAGTTTGTCCCACAACAAGTATTGAGGAACCAGAGTCCAAAGCTGGTTTTCTCATCAGTCTGTTAGTGATGAAGGGTGCCAGCAAAGAAGCCAAAGACTGACTGGGTAGGAGGAAAAACCTCATTCCCAGCTCATCAGCAAATCAATTTACAATGGGCTTGTACTGGTGACTGAAGACAGACAATTTTTGGTTGATGAGATCTTTCACTCAGGCTACTCTGTTTTCTCTTTATGCCACTGCTTACCTCTGACCCATCTGATTTATACATGTTACAACACTTTGAGAGAGAGGTTCAAAACTGTTTTTGGAAAATATTTGGAGTTGCCTTTTCATTCCCCAGCCCTGGCTTTTTGGATGTCCTGCATACTCAATCCATCTTTGTAAGGGTACATGGAGCCTGCTGCCATCAAATTGTCCTTCTCAGTAATAAAATTGTGGTATTTAATCAAATGTAGTTATTTCCCAGACTTCTGTTAACTCAAACTTCTCCTTCTGCAGTGTTAATATATATTTTTAAAAAGACAAGGAAACAAAAATACCACATGATCTATTTGAAGCAAAGTAATGTCTGACAGGGAACTTGAGTTACAAAAAAAATACATGTTTTAGCTGACTGAGACAGGGCTTTAACCACATAGCAGAAAATTCCTTTAATGTGTGTTCTTATGTGACCAATGGAATTACAGGGAAAAGACCTAGCATTTCTTTTTATACTCTACTCTTGTCTCATCACAGAAATGCATCTGGTTCATCACTGAAGGGATGTTTTTTCTGGATGAAAAGACAGAGTTCATTATGATATGTTGCTGTGCTGTGCTATGCTAGTGGTGACTTTTGTTATGCCATGCACACAGCCAAAAAGTCTTTCAGTTTAGATTACTTTAATTTAAATTTCAGATAACAAAGAAAAAAGAAAATTTCCATGTCAGAGATAGCACAGTGTGTGTATGTGTCTTCTCAGACTATTGTGAACTCTCAGAGGATTATTAGCTTGAAAAGTTAAGACACATAGAGCCATGAATCTCAGAAGTTTTCTTCACTGCCTGTGTCTAAATTAACATTTCAATTTGAACAAGTAGTGATGTTTTTAAGAGAATTCTGTGATTGTCTCCACTTATGACCTGTTGCTTTGATTCAACAAGTGGCATCCATGCACAGGAACTGGATTTGCTGGAGAGAAAATGAAGCGGGAAGCTCTGCTACAGCTGTGCACCAAATGCCCTCCTATTCTTACTGGGGAACATAAAAGTCTGGAACAGTTATTGGTCCTTGGGACAGCTTTGAACCACAGGCACGATAGGACCATCGAGTCTAAGAGTCCATTGAGTAATGGTAGTTCAAAGTAAACCTTCTGACTTGGGTGTATTGTAGATAGAAGAGCCTCATCTGATCTGCTCCAATCACCCCAATTTAGTTGCTCATTGAGTCAGCTGCTGGGTACCCCAGTCCACAGTCAGCAGTACTGCAGAATGGGCAAAACCAGACCTCTTCCAAAGATAAATTACCTCTAACTAAGACTTCATGGCGTGGATGGGAGGAGCAGCCCATGGATGCCTCACTGTGTGGCAGGGCACTGCCTTGTTTACTGACTGGAGATCAAATTGATCATCCTCAAAGTTCAGGGAACAAGTTGTGGTCTATATACCTGCTTCCCATGTGGAGTCAGGTTGGTTAAAAACTGAGTTTCTGGTGAAAAAAGATTTTCGGTAATAAGACATACTTTCAGCTGAAGGTGCTCTATTTCCAAGCAAAGCATTTGTCTAGAAAATTTTGTCCCCAAATTTCCAGTCTCTTAAAAAAACTTTCAAAAACCTCCTTGCCATCTTCTCTGACTTTAACCCAATGCATTTGCTGATCAGTTTTCATTGGGAACTTGATGGCTGAAGACACCCATTCTGGGAATACCCTTCCACTCCTACCCATTGCCCCCTTCACTCACACTTTCCGGGTAAAAAAGAAAAAAAATAATAGCTTTGAGTTTGGGTGGGTGTGGGTGGGTGTGAGCTAGTGGAGTAGGTGGAAGGTGAGAGAGGCAAATGGACAAGAGTTTGGATGTTTGAAACAGTGGGTAACCAAGAGACTATTTAAAGGGGAAAAAATAAACGTGAGTTGAAATGTTTGAAAAAAAAGGGCAAAGAAAAGCAAAAAATGCTAGAACTGAGAGAGAAAAGGGACAAAGGAAAATCAGTGTTCAGACAGAAGGAAAGAATAAAACTGTAGGGGAAAAATAACAAAAGGGGTGAAAGCCTAGAACAGTATTAAAAAACTTTTGGTATTTTCATGACAAGAAAGCAATTTGGTTTTATGCATTAGTGAATGAAGTGGTGCCAATTAGTTTCTGAGGGCTTACAACTTGTCCTCATTCTTCACTGCACTTTTCCTCTTGTCTCACCTGCAGTTTCATTTCATGAGCACAGCCGTAATTCTCTTTTCTCTTACTGGAGTTCTGGGAGCCATGACCTGCCATGTCACCAGATCTCACTGAACATGCATGGAAAGCTGCAGGGGCTGTCGAAAGCAGGACAGATGGCAGTTGTCTTTAGACAGGGCTTCTTCAGCAACCATGCACATTCCTCAGCATAAAAAACAAACTGGTCACGGTCCAGCTTCATCTTTGCAACTGCTGACAAGTTCTCAAATGGCATTATTGCAATTCGAGACTTCAGAAGTTATTAATTTGGAGGATTGTTTGTTCTTGCTGTCTAGCCCTTTATAGTGGAGATGTACTATTTTTCAGAGGAGTTGATGTCTTTTGGTAGCATTTTTAAATTCTGGGAAAGGCATAATTTTTCACTGAAAGATACGGACTTTTAAAGATGAATTTCAATTGAACTCGATTCAGACACTTGAGTATTCTCTATTTCCTAGAGGTCACTCAGAGGAGAGGTCTTCCTAAAGCCACAGAATGCTGTGCAGGACAACAGGAGCAGCAGTTCTGAAATAATTTTTTGGCGTGAGGAATAAAAATAAAGTTTCAACCAAGGAAAGGAGAAACCTCTCACATTTCCAGCTGCATGGGGCATAACAGCCCATTTCCAGAGCTCCCTGAAAGAAAGTGGTGAGATTTATTTTTATTCTGCATGCGCCACAGTGCTGTCTCTCAGCCCTCCTTTTAATCTAAAAGCAAGGTACCCTATGACTAATTTGTTTAACATCAAAAACCTCCTTAATTCCTATTACATTCATCAGAATTTGTGGTGAAAAACCAGCACAAAATGTTTCATTAAAATAAAATAATAGTTGAATAAAAATAAGTCTCCTTGTGTATGAATGCTCCAGTAAGAAACTTTATGGAGAGCATTTTCATTAACAACAACAATAATAAGAGTAATAGTAATAATAATGATGCCAAAAGAACGACATACATTTTGCATTTATACAAAGGAATAATTTCTCTAGAGATTTGCTTCCAAAAGTGATATCCTTCCACTCCAGCGATGTGCATTTACCATGTTACATATATATCTAATTAAATCTAGGTAGCAATGCTCTAATTTCGGATATCTTCTATTTTTAATAAACTGTACAAGAATAATATCCATTTGACAATAGCATGAAGATCTTTCAGGGGCAGGCTTTATTAATCTTTTTTCCTGCCAGTGAGCACTTAGTTACATGAGGAATCCTACCTAAATGAATGTGAGAATATTGTGGAACTTCTGCATCTCCATAGATACAACTTTTAGATATAGCGCATAACTTTGGGAAGAAATCTTATCAATGCTGTCTTTGTACCTTCTCTAACCGAAGGGGATGGCTGACCAAGACGTTTATAAGTCACATATCCAGATTTGTAAACAGTGTCTGAAACGAAGATTTAAAAGTCATCTTCTATTGGTTTTTATCCAATTTTGGGGTGTGCATGGTAAACATGTCTGTTAATCTCGCCCTTGTATTGACTCCAGCAACCAACATAGAATGCATTCTGCTTATCAGTAATGAAATGTTTTCCCTTGCATTACTGGAAAACTGCCATGTAGTATCAGATTTGGATGGTATAATAATAAGTCTATATTTTCCCTCTGACTTTGAGCCCCTCAGAGTTCCTTTATAGACTCAAGTGGTCGATATATATTACAGATTCTGTGTTTCATTATTATTATTATTATTATTATTATTATTATTATTATTATTATTATTATTATTATTATTACCTACTGTTCTTCCTTCTTCGATGTGTTTCCTCATTGGCAAGAGGAATGGATGTGGCAGGTTTAACCGAAAATTTCTGAAACCCATACTTAAAGAATTATTTACATTTCTGTTCACTCCCTGTTACCCTTGGATTTCTTAGATTCAGGGAAGGTAAAAGATTAATCATTATGTTGATTGCTAAAAAGAACAATAACATCAAAATCCTTTGATTATTTTTATCATGTAGTAAATTTTTATGTTTTGATAGTTTTTCAGTGTAAGTCAAATTCTGCTGAAAACTAACTGCCAATTTCTTTTTAGATTGTAACTGTGCAGGTATTACACTTTATTTTTTTTATTCTGGAGAAGTTTAGATACCTGCCTTTTCCTTCGTTGATTTGCCTCTGGCATTTCTGGTACTTATCTCAGCAGAATTATTGACTTAAACTAAGTCAACCACAACAAACATATGCAAAGCTACACACCCACACAGAAATTTCTGCCTGGCCTCATGCATGAATGACAAACGCTCTTTTGCCTATGTATGCCAATCACCTATATTCTTCTTCAATTTGAAGGCTGTCATCATTTTTCCTTTAATCAGGTAACTCTAACACCTCTCTATTGCTGCAGCAACAGTTTAAACAAGCACACTTGTCCATCAGTCCTCATACTCACTTTGAGCGGGCACTTGTGCTCAGGTGGAGATGTGAGTGGGAAAAAGTCTCAGAGGATTTTTCTGGTAGCAGTTCTTCTATGTGAGTCACATTCTACATGGGCCTTGAGAACATAGATTGAAAGCCCCTCCTCTAACTTGATTATATACATTTTCTCTACATTTCCAGCCTACAGTTGTAGGCAGGCATCAGCAGCATCTGCAGAGGATGTCATGACTCCAAATGGTGCAAAGGAAAGTAATTAGGAAGGGCATTTGAAAGTCAGCAAACTATCTCAAAAGAGAGGATTCAAATTTTGTGTCATCCACTCATCAGGACCTACAAAGAACCTGCAAATGAATATTAGATATTATTTTTAAAAACTAGCTCAAAATTTGCCCTAAATATCTGTTCCTTAACCATGCTTGCATTCTTTCTTTTGAAACATGCCTGGCAAGCAAAAGGAAATCTAATAAAAATAATGATTTTGCCTTTTCATTTGACTAGCCCATTACCTGTGTTCAAGCCTGCGGACTGTTCACCATCTGAATTTTGTTGCTTGAAGCCTTCTTGATTTTGTGTTCAAAAAGCATTTTCAGATGTAGTAAAGAAGCACTTTTCCTGCAGCGAACACTCTTCTCTCTGTGCTACTTTCTTGTTTTCTTCACAGTGATTTTTCCTTTTTTTCAGGGACAAACAGCATTTAGTGCTGAGCATTACCATAATGTTTTCTAAAAGCACTTTCCATGATTGAAGACACTGCTGCTGGATTCCTCACAAACCCGCTTGTTAGCCTTGCAACAAGCTATAAAAAAAAAGTAGGGTAATGAGAGAAATCTGCAAACTGACATAATTCCCCATGTTAATAAATATTTCAAGTCATCCCATTAATGCTACAATTTTCTAAGAATACCCAGAACCTTTCATTAATGACCTCTGCTAATGCCTTTTTCTGGCTAGAGTAGTTCCTCTCAGTCACACTAATAGCAACATGACAGACAGGCCAGTAATGGCATCCTGGGGGCCGCAGCCACCACAGCCTAGATGAGGCCTTACGCCAGCGAAAGTGAGGTGGGGGAAGCCATGCCATTCGCCTTATGATGGCCAGGGAGTTGCTGTCAGCTGGGGATGACTCTCTTGGGGTCAGTTGGCAAAGAAGGGGTGCCCATGGGAGAACTGGGGTGACCCAAGGAAAGGGAGAGGTAGGGCAGCCCATGAGCTGCTTTGAATTACGTGGGGGGCTGAGGTTGCCCATGGCTGCTTCAGCAACAGGGAAACTTTGTTCCAGCACCCAGGAATCTCATAGAACATTTTTACCATAGTATTTAGCTTTGATATTAATATTTCTGAAGCAACATCTCCTACAAGTACAAGGAAGTAGGAGCAAATGTTATCTGTGTAACAAAGGTAAAAAATAATCTGGATTTTGGTAATTACCATTTATTCATTATTTCAGTCTCTATATACGAAGAAGTGAATTCTGAACTCTTCCCATAGAACATTTCTAATGCATTTTTCTAGTATCTGTTGACAATGTAGGTATGCTTCTACCCCTATGGAGGCCACTGAGGAGTAGAAACTGTCATCACCTGACACTTATCCAGAGGAAAATGCTGCTGCTCTGTCAGACACTCTGGTACATGTTCACGTGGACCAGAGGGGAAGGAAAAGGCTGAGGGTTGAAACAGCACCCTGAAAGGTCTGTGCCAATCACTGAGGCTGGCAGAGGACCTTTTGTGAGGGCCTTCAACGCTTTAGGAGCTCACTCTGCCACCGGCACAGAACTCGCTGCTGGACCCAGCCTCTTCTGTGCACCCCGGAACACAACTCACCAGCATTTCTTTTGGATGTTCCTTGCCCAATTTTCAATAGCAAACTTGCCAGGGAAGACTTTGGGTCACCCCTGACATTGGGACTAACAGCTCCGCCAACAAACACACATTATGTCAGCCATTCCCCAAAATACTGTTCCCCCAAGAGGGGCTCTTGGTTAGGTTGTGCACTGTATTGCCTAAACGTGGCCATTACAGAGGGTTCTGGCTCTTTACTGAGCTTGAGCTGATCCCAAGCATAAGTCATACTAGGTCAGGAGACTGATGGGAAGCAACAGTGATCTCTGAATCCTTGCTTACAGCAGAAATGTCTAAGCTGCCTGTGTATGCAGAAGACAAACATGACACTGCTCCTAACATTTTCCAGCACTATCTCTGTCATGCAGGAAAATACTGATTATGCAAAACAAATGCACCTGGTGTGCACCTTGTGCTGTAATGCCTTTCATCCGTTCACCATATCAGATGCCAAACAGTTGTTGCAGGGGTGTTTTTTCAAAGAGGCTTCTGGTGTGAACACCTTTTTTTTGGTTCTCCAAATGACAAAACATAGATCTATAACTCAGCATTTCTTTCCCCAACTTACAGTCCTCAAAATATCTCAGAAGCAAAGTATTTATAAAATCTAGTAGACATGCATGCACTTGATCTACTTAATCTAGTAGACATGCTCCTTAAACATGCAGAGTTAAGGGAGAAACTGAAGGAGCAAAGTTTAATCAAAAGTAATACAATACAACAGGTGCTTCTGACAGAGAGGTCAGATATGCCTAACATCAAGCCAAGGTAAAACTAGCTTTGCCTCTGTGTTGCATCTTGAAGGGAGGAAGATATTTCTAATCTTAAACTGATTGAAGGACATCTCTTTTTTCTCACTCTATGCTGAATGACTTTGGTGCTTTAACACGTATTTTGGGTAGAGACAGAACAAGGGCCAACTACAGCAAACAAGAAGGAACATCAAGGGTGAGGAATCAGAAACACAGAGCTCACAAAATAGTGGGCCACATCTGCAGCTGATAAAATTAGTTTAATTGTAACCCAAGGACAACACTGGTCCACTTGCTTACAGGATATGTCTAACACTCTTTCCCACACATTCTTGAACAAGGCACTAGAGAGTATCACAGACCACCACTTCCATTGTGGCTTTGACTTAATAGTATGCAACATGTGTGCCTCTCAGGGAGATCAACAAACAAGTCAATACAGGAAAAGTTCTGAGTTTCATATGTTCCACTTTCATATATATAATCTGACAAAAATGCTCCTGTAAAACCCACTGAAGTGCTAAATGAAAGTAATTTTCTTCTTGATTTTGAGATTAAAAAAATTAATTAATTGGTTTTCCTTAAATACCGGCCTTGATGAAGATTATGTTAACCTGAAGCAGCCTTAATCTGCAGATTTTATGAAAGATTGAGCTATTGCAGTCCCTCCACTGGGTGAATTCTAAATGTTCCATAAATGTTCATAAACTAGCCTCAGCACTTACCCAAGGAAGAGAAAAATCATGCTGCTTTTCTGGTTTTACAAACAAGGATGTGCCAGAGTCAGTGGGAGGGACCAGCTCTGGTTGTGATTCCTGACTGCCGCCATCCCCTCCAGAGGCTGGGTTCCTTACTGGAACTTACATGTCTTCTTCATGCTGCTGTGAACCCAGGGGCATTTTGCATCAAAAGAGGGAATCACCTTCATGTCTAGCATTTCACAGAGCAGTGTGCATGATCAGTCCAAATTTGAATCAATCTAAAAACATAAACAAACAGCTCTTCACAAATAGGAATGTTTCCACTGAAAAATACATGTCTTTTCAAAAAGCTGATCTAATTCTCCTCCAAGTAGATTTAGTGCTTTATCTCTTATAAGACATATTTGGACTCACCAAGTTGGAAAAAGCAAGTTATTTTCTATCTGCTGCTGAGTAATTAATACATCTAATTTCTAAACTGATATCTCTTAAATTACATATAGCCAAAAGACTCAGATGGCCAAAGAAATTCTGTTTAAGCTTAAAAAAAAAGTCAAATTGGGCTGAGACTGAGAAATCAGATTTCAAAACCCCTCAAAATTAGCTGATCAAAGTTGTGTTTGCTTGAATTAAATAAGAAAAATACTTTTCTAACATATAACAGAGTTCCTTGGAGAGTTTTTTTATCACTCAGAATTTATGCATTTAGGAAACGGACTACATGGAAGTAAACCCTCCTAAAGAGTTCTCAGGCCAAATTCACTCTTGGTCAAAGATGATACAACTCTTTTGAATCAAAGAGTTACAGTGGATGAAACCTGTGATGCATTTGGCCCTTTGAAGGAAGCTTTGGACCATCAAGGTAGTTTTCAGCAAGCTGTTTTCCTATGGAATAATGCTGATTCATTCAAACTGAAATGGCCTTCAGGAAAGTGTCAGTTCTGATAATTTTTTTACCATCAAAAATTTTCAAAAGTGATTTAAAAAAATTTAAACATAACTAATTTTCTGATTTCAGCATATTTCCGCTGTGTTTAGAGGGTTTCCCTATGTTGAAACACAAGCCATGGTTTGAATAAGATAATTGTGAAAATTGGGTGGAAATGTTTCAAAATTTTTGAAACAAAAAAAATGACACAAATTAAGTTTCTTTCTTAATTTACTCAGAATAAAACCCCAAATCCCAGGATTTCACCTCTTGGTCTATAGAAAAATAGAAATTTTTATTTGATTTGTTTTTCCTAAGAAGTTTGGGTGAATACATCTAGTACATGAGTTAACCAGAAACAACAGTTTCAAAACACTGACTAATATATTAATTTGTATTTTTTTTTCCCCAAAGAACCTGATTAAGTTGTGAAAGAAATCAATGTCTTGCAGTTCAGCACCATAAGGAAACTACAGATGGTGAATCAAGCCCATGAGAGACTCTTTAACAGAAAGGAATGGTCCTGTACCTTATAAAGACACAATAAAGGTCTAAGAGTCCCAGTGTGAATTCTATAGGCTGTTCTCAATCCTCTAGCAAAAATTAGCACCTTGGAAATTTCTGCAGTTGAAAGCTTCAAGATCAGTCTCATGTTCTACTAGCAAATATTAGCATCTGTGGTTGTGCTGTATAGTACCTCCAACAGACCTCAAACTGACTAAACATGACCATTAATAACAAGTTCTTTTTTATGTTGACATGCATACTCATAGTGGCAATTAGAAGATCAGTTTGTGTCATTCAACTGTCTTCTGTTCCAAGGTAGCATCAGGTCACTTCCACCCCCTCACACGCCTTGGCATGTTAAACCCCCCAAGAACTGGTTATCATAGTTTGCATCTGTCTTCTAGAAGCAAAAGGTGGCTTGGAGTGTGTTTTTCCATCATTGTTTGTTGGTTTATCATCTCTTGGTCCTGAGAACACCGGCTTTAAAATACAGACAATATATGCCAGGCATATATTACAGTCACATATATGTTTCTGCTATGGCCCACAAGGCTGTATTCTCTTGGTTTAAAAATTAATTTTAGTCACAACTGAGCAACCCCATTAGTATTGCAGAGGTAAGAAAGGCATAACCAGACTAAGTTTGTCTCTATTTGTAATTGCCCTTCTCACCCTGGTACCTTATGGTACTGTATTTTATATATTTGTTTATTTGTATTCTCAGCATCTTTAACAATGCCTTCATTCAACTGTTTGTCTTGTTAGAAACAGCAAGATGGCACACAGACACAACATGAGGCCAAGCCTGCAAGTAAAAAGGGCCTGCCTCTTCCTGAAGGACCTTGATCCAGCCCCAGTATCCTGTTAAGCATATTGATCAGTGATCTCCTCCCTGGGTTACAATATGAACCTTCCATGGTGGCCTTATGCCAAGGCTTGATTTTGTTTCCTGAGAGTAGAGGTATTTCCCCACCTCCCTGGACTGTCCTCAGCTAGATGATAATCATTGCTTGTGCACTGACAATGCAGTGATAAAATGACCTCTTGACTCCCTCCCTTTCCTTTCTATAATTTGTTACTGTCCTTGTCTGTTTAGCGATGCATTTTATTATGAAAGCTGATTCATTTGAGCTTAATAATGCAGTCAAGCGGCTTTCTGGCATTATCCCAGAATAATCACTATAATTCCTTCTGTTTCCAATATAGGCCAGGTTATGCCTGATTCAATAAAATATCATTTTTAAGTAGGCATCATTCATCTTAGGGTGTATTAGTCTGTTTCATTTTGGTAATTGGTCTCCATCATTTTTGTTTGCTTTTTTAGATTTTCCTTGCCCTTTAATTCTCTAATCACGCGATGGATTATTAAAAAGCTGAATCCCTGTTAAATAAGGTGACCATATACAGAAATTTATTCACAGTTCAATTTCTATTCTTTCAGGCTTCAGTATTCATGCTGTCTTTGAGTTGAGCAAAGAAGTGAGGAGTTCTAATTTTCAATTACAGGCATAGAAAAGAATAGGAAAGAAAGGGTCTAGTTGCAGTCAAATCTGAAGCTGAATAGGAGTGGAAGTAATTTTAAAAATAACTGGACTGAGAAGGTTTAAGGAGTCCAGGGACTGGAAATCTGATATTTGCTCGTACAGCATATGATAACTTTTAGAATGTGAAAAACATCACTGATGTTGAAGAGGGAGAGAGATAACTGTAGGTGTATGGGATTATACTTCTCTTTATTATTAGATATGTCTGAGCCCAGACTCCAAAATGACAGATGTGCAAGTCAAAGAGATCAGTAATCAACAAATTAAGAAGAAATGCTAATAGCTTTTGTGGTTATAAATCGTTTCAGTCTAAAAGGGTCCTCTCTGCCACATGCAGAGACCCCTCAGCAGATGAGGGTCCTAAATGTAAAGACTTATATTCAGAGGAAGCAGTTTTTCAGAAAATTCCCAACATCCATGGAAAGGATACATGATAAGAGTTAGCCAGAGCTTCATTTTCTTTTGGTATGTAGTACAAAATTGTAAAAAAGAAGTATTTTGTATCAAGATGAAATTTAATTAAAATAATAAAAACTTAAATTCAGAATTTAGATTCATTTAAATGTTAAATACTTTATTCTGATTCTACTGAAACACATTAACAGTGTTAAACATTGTAAAATATAAATATATTTAGTACATGTACTGATTATAACATTCTATGTAGCATAATATTAATATTTTAACGAGTCAAAATTAAGTAAATTAAAACAATGGAATCTGAATTAAATTATCAATACAAGACAAAACTAAGCTACTTATGACTGTTGCCTATTGAACATGTGAAAGAAATTGGCATATTTCTGTGAAATTTTTAGAGGGAAATCACATTTTTAGGGAAAATGGGTATAGAGATGTCTTTTCCACTAGCTGTTTCCAGCTAGCATTTTTAAGTAACACTCTGCTCACTGTCTGATGACAATTGAGAGTTTAGCTTATACCATGAAAACAAATTAATACTGAAAGTAATTGCAAACAATTATTATAGGTTATTTACTCTTACTTGTATGCCTGGTGCTCTTGCAGCTCCATAGACCCAGTAGAAGGGGTGGTGCCTTCCCAGGAGAGCAGCTGGAAGATTTTGATCTGCGACAACCTTTCTGCTCCTTCCAATAAAGTAAATGTAGAGCAGAGGTCTCCCTCCTTCTTGCGTTACGCAGAGAAATAACGGTGCGTCCTGCCTATTTTAAAAGTCTCAAACCAAATTACCATTAAGAAGTGTGTGAAAAAAAGAAGAAAAATGAACACATCATGTGCACTTTGCAGCTAAACCTTTGGGCTGTTGAGAGGGCTGGATGCGCTGCAGCTGCGGGACCAAGGCCATCTGAGTGGCACCAAACCCCCCACAACACAGAGGGAGAACTTAGATCAGGCAGGTTTTATGTATGTATATACATATGCACATATAGGACACTGATGCTTGTGCTTGGGGAAGCAAGCCGTTAGTAGTTGGGAGAACAGTCTCAGCAGGCCAGTCACTCCATAATTATATCTTTTACCTGCCTCTCACCCTGGGCACCATCTCTGGTTAGGTGGATTCCAAGTGAGGAGGGAATGTGTGCATATGAGGAGCTCAGCTCAGCAAGCAGGGGGAAAGCCAAAGGTGGGATGGTGAAAGGAACACCCAATCTTGTGGCTGTATGCTGCACTGCTGGCATAATAATGCCCACTGAGAGCAGGGTGGCTGCTCAGTACAGAGGCATCTTAGCCAAGTTCTGGTTGGCTCTCAGCATCTCTTCTTCAGATCAACAGAAGGGACAGGACTCATCTGGGTGAGCTGAGGCTCTCCGAGGCACTGCTGTGCCCCAGAACCATGTGCTAGGCTGAGGGAGCGCAGTTCGGTGGGACTGATTTCTGAGGAGCAGTGAAACCCTACAGACGTATAGAATGAAGTGTACAAGAGGAGTGTATGCTACCCTGGCTGGAGGGGAGCAAGCAGGAGCTGGCATCTCATATCCCCTTCCCTCTGTCCCCTTCCTCCTTTCTTTACAAGCCAAGGCTGTTTACCGACATCTTACATGAAAGGAGCAGAGTCCTTCTCACGAGCCCTAGGAATATCTAGGGCATTCGAAAGGGCTGTCAAGCACAATCACTCTCCTGAACCACCACTTCTTGCCTGTGTGTCTCTGTATCTGAAAAATACCTCAGCTTGTCAGCATAGCTAGCAAGCCTGAGGATCGGAGCTCTGCCTCCCTTCCCATGCTCCTCATGCAGCTCTTGCCTGCCTGCTCTGCACTTCTATCAACAGCTAAAGAGGAAGGGGATGGGGTGGCAGTGAGGGGGACAAGAAGGAGTGGGGACAGAGCAAAGAACCATACAAAGAAATAGGGGTGGATATTTCTGAGCATTAATGATCTGCCTAGCTCTTGCGCAGGAGTCTCCCCGTGGTTTTCCGTCCTTATTTACAGGTATTTCTGACAGGAAAGGAAACAAAGGGTAGATGATAATATAAGACAAGCGAAGGGCTTTAAACTCTTACAGTTCTTCACAAAGAGCAGAGAGAATGTACTTTTTCCTTAGGACAGGATGTGTAAAACCACGGGGAGTGGTTGTTTTGGACTGAAGACAATGTAGCATATGCAGACTGTCTCAGCTCAGCCACCTGTTTGAGTCGCTCTTGCTCTAAAACAGATCTTGCCTTTTTTTCAGGTAAGATTTATCAGGCTAAGAAGGGGCCATCTGTTTCTAGAGTGGATCACCTCTTCCTTTTTGGGTAGGGCAAAGAATTTTCCTAAGGTAGGACAAGTCCCACATTATGCCGCTGTCTCTGTGCTTGATCTTGTCCCTCTGAGCACATGGACACCTGGACAAAGTGTCTGTAGCTTTTCCTTCAAGTTGCAGACCTTGCACTTTTGGCTTTGCTGTTGGGCAGCAGGCTGCCAGCATCACCAGGCTGGTGCAGAATATGGAGGCTGCCTGGGAGCCTTTGGCATCTGTTCTCCAGGACTGGCACCAGATGAGAAGCCTTAGGTAGCATTTGTAATCCCAGGGACCTATCAGTTAGCAATTGTAATCCCAGGGCAGACTGCTTCTCTGACTGCCATCAAATACCCAGATTATCATTCTCACATGCTATGTAGCCAAATAAACCTAATAAGACTCTGAGTTCAGAGGTCAGAAAATTTTGTGTTAATTTCTACACTACCAATCTGGAATCACTGCTTGAAGTTTCTCCAGACTTCATCCCGTCCCCTAACATCCAAAAAGGCTGTCCTCAGTATATTGATCATTGCAACAAAATAGAGAAATATTTTAAATTAATGAATTGTTAGACTGTCACAGAGTATTCACTCTGGTTTGTTCCATTTACTTCAGTGACTAACATCAGTAATCATTTGGCCCATACCTTTTGGATCAGTGACTTAAACAGCTATTAAATTCCATACATGAAGTCAGAGCTGTCAGTGTGCCTAATAAAATCAATACAACTCTTGTCTGATTTGACATTTTTTCCTGGGTTGATCTAGAAGAGACTTTTGCCACACTGAAGAGCAATTGAAGATGATGTGATCTCTTATTTTTATACACTTAGTAATTATATACACTGATTAAGTCTTTGATATGACTTCTTGAGAGATCTACTCTTGTGAAGATAATAACTTTTATTTAAGTGTGCTGTGATTTCCAAGTGCATCTGTGTGGGGAAAAAAAAGAGGCAAATTCATCTCTATCACGTACAGCAACTAGGGTTGTGAGTTCCTGAACCAGCAGTCACTAGCTTTTAGTTACCTTAGAGGATGACTGAAATCAGAATATAAGAAAGAGGTTGCTGTGAAAGAGGTGACTTTAAAAGTAGTGAAAGCATGATTCAAATAACAAGTGAAGTGGAAACAGCTGACTTAAGGAAAAGAAAACCTTGAACTTCAGACTTTCCCTAGCATTTTATTTTATGCACTCCAATTCGTGGAGGCCCAAGAGATTTCATAATTCTTCCAGTGTTTTTGCTCGTGTAGTGGAGCTTCAGTAAGTGGCAACAGTTTCTTGTTATGGACACAGTCTGACCCCAGGCACTGGAGGAGATGGAGGCAGATTTTCTTCTGCTGTTTCACTGCCATTCATAATAGTGCATGTGACTAGTGCTCCAAGGAATCAAAAAGTTTGTCTGCAACATCAGTTCAAGGTGGCTAGCATGGATTCCAGATCAGACTTATCCAGCATTGATTGGCCTGAAGATGTCCCCTCTGGCAGGGTGACAGGGATTCCGAACAGGAAGCAGAAATACCCAGGCTTGCTGGATGCTTTAGCCTATGCCCAACACCTCTTTTGGGTGGACTGGCTGGTCTCAGCACTGCCAGAGCTGAGCACATGCCAGCCCAGTCCACCTATCCTGAGTGGAGCGCTGCTGAAGGAGAAGCTCCCAACCATGGCCAGCCACATGGACTGCTACACTGGTGCATTGCTAGTGTTTCTCAGTGCTTAGGGACAAGAAAATCCACCAAATTGTCTTTGTTGTTCTCACCAGAGGAAGAAGGAAAATTGCAGCAAGGCACAATGGGTTTTTATCTTCTAAGATTTTCTGTCTCTGGTGCCTGGGGGACACCACGAGAGGACTATAAAGGCCATTCATTATCTCTGTGCTAGACCTCTAGTGAAGTAATGGGACAAGTCAGATACTCTCCAAGCCATGGGGAAACCTTCTATAATTCTGCATCATTTCTGGATGACAGTGTGATGTTTGCTTGTGTTTGGAAGTCCACTCTGACCTTATTATATAAAGGGACAGAATAAACCAGTTTTTGAAGATGCTATTGCTAATCTGGATTTCTTCAGTGCTGGCTCCTTTCCCCTATTTAAGTCTACTTTTAATATGCTTTTTAAATCTGCTAATGAGTACATTCATCACAATTTCCAAATATTTTTTTTTGTAATTCACTGGCTTGTCTATTCTGGAAATCACCATGTTACACTAAACGAGTCTTTTAAAGCAAAGATTTTAAAGCAAAGTCTATTTTTCTTCAGGCTTTCCAGATTTATTTATTTTTCCTTAGACTTCAAAGTAACCAGGAGTTATTAACTGAAGCCAAATCAATTAGTCAGATAAAAATAATAAATAAGAAAAAATCAGATTTATGACTGAATAGGGAGAAAATGTCTGGTCTCTATCCTGTTCCTAGTCTAGTAACATTTTTTACTAGAGTAATTGGGAGAAAAACAGGTTAATTTAGCCGTTTAGACATTCATGGGGTCAACACAGAAGTATAAAAATCACTTTGATTGATTGTCATCTCCTTGCAAGGGTCTGAAACGATTAAACTATTCAGATGGTATAAAGCCAACATATGTGCACCATAACCCCCTAGGTGCAATAAAAAGTAATACTGCTTGGAGCACATGAATTTTCACATGAAATAGTCTAAGACAGAACTGCTGGAAGCTGCCTAAGGCAATAATGGCTGTAAATTCATGTGTAATTCATTAACAGAGGCAATATATTACATGTGAAGAACCTTACTGTCACTAAAAGTGTGGAAAATTTTAATCAAAATAATTCATTTATTTATTTCATCTTTTCACAACTTAAATATCAGGAAGGGAACTGGGGACTAGTCTTCTATTTTTTATTGTTAGCAGTACTGTGTGCTTAGTACAGGCAGCAGTGCAATAATTGAAATGAAGCTGTTTACCCTACCAGCTACTGACATTCAACCCTTGCTTCCCCTCTCGACTTAGACTGCACCTGGGCTCCTCTGACAAGTGCTCCCTGGTGCAGTTGTATGCTGAATAGCTACATCATTTCTCCTCTCATCTTTCCATCTCCTCCTTCAGACTCCACTGAAATGCCATAATTTTCACAAATGTGGTATCTTTGATTATTTTCTGTCCTCACCAGGAATTACACTAAATGCTGTTATTCCTCATTGATAATGTCTACTTCATTCAAATATGAAAAGAGAGGTTGTATGGTCCAGATCTTGGTCATCTCTTACCTCTCATGCTGCAACTTGCTTCTCTGTAGCTTCCTCTCATCAAGCTACCTGTTCTTTCTGAAGATGGGCTGAGGAAAATAAGTCTGTATCATTTATCTTCACATGAATTTTTGTATCCTTGTTTCCTTTGCCACACTTTTGTCTCTATTTTTGCATTAAATCACCTCAGTTCTGAAGGTCTGTATCTCATTATGTTCTAATTAGCAACTATTATTCATGACAGAAAAATTGGATTTTTTTCTGGATAATTCTTGAAAGCATCAGTTCAATAATCAGCATCCATGAAAAAGAAAAATAGAAGGCTAAAAATTAGTAAGAAAGGAGTGGAAAATAGAATAAAAACCATCAATAGGTCATTGCCAAAGTTTGCAATGCATTCACACCTTGAAAACCATGCAGTTTTGATTATCAATCTTTAAAAGGATATAGTAAAACTTAAAAATGTACAAAGAAATATAAAGTCATATAAAAATAAAATATAAATAATATATATATAAAATCATGAACACCACAGAGAAAATTAATGAAGAATAATTATTGACGGTTTCTCACACTGCAAGAACTGAAGGACATCAAATGAAATGATCAGGTGGAAAGTTACAAACAGAGGAAATACTTCACAAGCTGTTCTTAAATTGTGAGATTCATTGCCACAGTGTGCTGCAAAGGGTGTTGAGAAAGTTGCTAGTACAAGTCTGCTCAAAAAGCAGTTAGAAAAATGATTGGAAATAGAGCCTACCAAGGCCATTAGACAGACATAGTTACATCCATCTCTGAAAATTCCTAAGCAGATGAGAGCTCAGTGCTGGAGGTTAACCATGGCAGCATGACAGCTTTGTCTCATTAGGCTTGTTCTCTAAGCTTCTGCTACTAGCACTTGACAGAGAGAGCATGTAGGCGAAAGAGACCATTGATTTGCCCCAGCATTATCATTCTTATTTTCTTTCCTTCGCTCTTGCTGGGACCCTTGGTCTTTTGGCCTTCACCTCCAGCAGGTCACCTTTCCTACTGTCAACCTCCCATATCCTCCACCTCTTTTACAGGATTGTGAAATTCCTGGTTATTGAGTCATCCTGAAAACACATCATGATTTGTCTTATACCTTTAGTGTATATGTCATAACCCGAACTGAAACATCAACTGATTTTGGAAGGTGTCATCCTTTTTTAACATCTGCAGATTGCTGAGAGTGTCCTCAGGGATGAAGAAATGTCACTGTATCTTCCAGATTCATAATATCATGCCCACATGTCACAGACTTTCTTGTGGTAGCAGAGATCAATAGGAAAACAAAAATAGGAGAAAGAAAGAAGAGATGGATGGGTGCACTCTGCATTCAGCATTGATCAAGGGAATGAGTTTTGCTTCTGAGTTAATGCAGAAAAAGATAAGGAGGTGCTGGAGACATCTGAAATTCTGCCCAGCAGAGTCTTCAGGGAAAGGAGGCTCCATGACAGAGGGTTGTTTCCGATGGAGGACCCAATGTTGCCAATCTCCTGTCTTGTGACAGGATGTTCATGTGGCATCTGGGCATGGCATCTAGCACTCCCCATCAAGCAACCTGACACATACCCATCACCCAGTGACAGCACTGATCGCTTAATTAACGTGATGGGCATACATCCAGTCACTCAGAGCTGGCTGCCACTGCTGGAACAACTCATCCAGCAGCCAGCTATCACTGTGTCTGAAGAGCCTTTTTGAAAGAACATGGCAGAGCCTTTGTGAAGTAAAAAGTGGCACAAGTAAGGTAGACCTTGTCAGTGTCTCACAGGATCCAGGCTGTGAGCCCCGTGAGCCTACATTTCTGTGCTGCTCCCCATGCCGTGCACAAGGTGGAGGGCAAAAACTGCAAACACAAGCACTGACAAATAGGAGCTTCCTCAACATGATCAGCATATATCTTATGGCCAGATAAGGCTAAGAGGGCCAAATATTATTGAATCAGACAGTTACAGCCCCAAATTATCTGGCCTACTTACTGATCGATCTCACTTAGTACCCGCCACAAACACATATCCTCATGAACAAGCAATCATTCATTGACATGGCAAATGATAAATATAGGATGTTTACATGATGAAGGAGTAGCCAGACTCTCTGTAAAACATGAGTACATTTTTGGCAATTATATAAATTCAGGTATACACCCTTGTTCCTGAAGAAGTGCACATATATGGTCAGCTATTTTGTCAGTAGCCTTTAGTTATTATTTTCTCTCAGTGGACTCAATGTCTCTTTACTTAAACCACTGGACAAAAGGTGCCCAGTACTGAACAGATCTATTTAACAAGCTTTGCAAGATAATCTTGCAGAATATATATTTGGAAATACATTTCCAAGACAGCTAAATGCTCGGGTTTTTCTTTCAGCTTTCAGTGTGCCTTTGTGTATTTCAATATCAAGGAGATTTATGGGATTTGAGCTCACTGAACTAGGAGAAAGGGACAGCATTACAACCAACAGCTGATGATTTGACCTCTGCTCATCTTTGTAGAGTCTCTGCTTGGAAAAATGAGTTGAAATTAAACAAAACTGACTTAAAAGTATAAATCCAGCTGCATTCATCATACAGTACATCAAGCCTGTGAAATGACTGAACATTCAAAAATAACCCTAATAAGTGTCCTTGGAAAATAATTGTATCAAATTATTAATCTACACTAAATAAATTGGTTTGGCTTGTACTGCAGCTGCCTGCAGCAAATGTCTACTTTACTAAGAAGTTCAAGACTCCAGAGAAATGCAATTTACATACCAATCTTTAACTACTGCTAAGACTAATTGTCTTCAGGAGGGGGTATAATTCTGGCAGTATGTTCCTGAGGTACCACCTTGCTAGTAGGTGTTGAAGATGTCCAGGATGCAAAAGCTGTTGAGTAGTTTTCCTGGAGAAGACAGAGGTCAGGGAAGACACCTAGTAGCAGTAACTGAGGATGGGAAGAAATCATGAACTAGATTTTGCCTTCTCTCTGGAAGGCAATGACATAGGTTATGCAGGAAAACATGGGAAAACAGAATCCCAGGAAGGGCATGTGCAAATTTACCCAGGGGTGAAGAAAAGAGAGAAGCTAAAGGGACTTTAGCCACATCACTAGGTTAACAGCATTCTCATAACATTTTTGATGGCCCAGTGGCTATTCAGTCCATACCTGTGAGAAACCTGTAAAAGCTACTACATAGTACAGCTTGTGAAGGAAGGCTGTATCTACAGAGCAGCATGATTTCACCTCTTTAATGGGTAAGGAATTGTAGTCAGAAGAGAATGTTTACTCTGTAATTGTAGCAGTCACTAACAAGGATGACCAGGGTGAAAATCAAGCCACACAACCTGTTTTTAAGAGTAATGACTATAAATCAAAAACCACACAAGCTGTTTTTATGTCAGTTAAGTCAGTTAAACATAATGTACTGATTCCTCATTGCTCCCCAAATACATACCAGGCAGTGATATTAATTTGTAATTTCTTTTCTATATTTTGAGCATGGAGGGGAAGAGAATTGGGGGGAAAAAAAAAAACAGTGAGCCACTGTGAGAAAAGACTCCTAAAGGCAAAAATGAAACCAGGGGAACCTTACAAGGAAGATGAAGTCCATGAACCTATGCTCTTAAACCAGTGACAAAAATCCTTACTGGTCCTGATGAGACGGTTGCATCAAATGAGATCAGGGAGACCGATTCAGGGCTGTGTGTCAGGGAAATGCAGGAACCAGTGTGTCCTCAGCCTTCAGACAGCAAAGGAGGCTCTCATCTGTGGCAGCAGGCTTCCCAGAGGAACACGCAACAGTTGTATAAAGTGGGGAAGATGAAGAAAGATGCAGATGTTGTGTGAATCAGGAGAGTAAAGTCATATTTCTGTGTGAAATTTGTGTAATCTCCAGGGATTAATTTTACCCAGAAAGAGTTTTGAAAAGGCAGGTGACCCAAGTGAGAAAAAGTAAGTGGGCACTGCAGTGAACAAGTGAACGGTTTGACAGCAAACAGCTAGAATATTTTGCATAGTATCTGTTTTAAGCTTCAATAACTAAACTGGCATTCAGAAGGGTTTCTCTTCTTTCTCTTTCTTTTTTACTAGACTCTTTGTGTTACAGAGCAACTTTGAAGGACTAATAGTTAAGTATCAGGCAAATATCAGTGTCACTCCAGAATTTAGTGAAGACCCAGTGCCTTTACCCACTGTGTTTTCTCATTTACTTCATGAAATTAAGCAGACTAGGACATGACACATGAAGCACTGTCACGTTTACAGAGGTCCTGAATCTCCATGTAGATTCTGCTGCTTTCAGCATAAAAAAAAATCTCAGCAAAGCAGTGCTCACCTAGCAGGAATTAAAAAAAAAAAACAAAAACAAAACCAAACATGAAAAAGTTGTGTTTTCTTTGTCCCTTTTTTGAGAAAGCAGACAATAGAGAAGGCTGATACCCCGATGTCAGAGAAGGTACTTGCTCAAATCCAGGCCTGATCTTTGTAGAATTCTGGTAGCTAGTTGATGTTCTGACCGAAATACAGTGCTGATACTCCAGACAAACTACAACTCGAGTGGCTGGTCAGTGACAGAATGAGTACAAAGACTGAAGTTGATCCCTACAAGCAGTCTCTGCCAGTTTATGAAGAGTAATGCCCAAGCAAAGACACTATGAAATATTCCAATGTCTGAGGACAGGACTAGTCTGCCACAAAATCCCAGTGAGCTGCAAGTAGCTTCATATCATGAGACAATGCACTGCAATAAACTGAGATACAACAAGAAATGGTGACTTTATATTTCATATTTTGGATTTGATCTGTAGGTTGGAAGACACTGTGTCACAAACTATTCATAAACAAGAAACTGTTTGTAAAGAGGATGTCTCAAACAAAACGAGTGGGATGCCCTGTGGGGGAGAAGCAGAGCGAGTTCTGCAGAGGTGGAGCGGTGGGCCGTTTCTCTCCCTCTCCCTCCTGTTGTTGCCCAGAGACAGAACTTGCCTAACTGCACTCATACAAGCTGGAGAAAATGAGAAGCTTCTGGAACAACCTACTACACATGCATAAGAAAGACTATAAAGGCAGTAACACCACATGTGTCTTTGTCAATGCACCACCTAGCTGGCTACTCTGCAACAATGGGGGATCCAAGGGTAGTGATTTCCCCTTTTCCTATCCCTTCCTCCTCTCTTTTCTCTTTCCTCTTTCCTCTTTCTGCTATCTCTCTTTCTTACATATATTCATGTGTATAAGTTTTGTAGGAGTTGAATTGCGATGCGTTGACATTGATAGGTCTTATGACCAAAGTGCCTTTATTTGTTCTCCGGACGGTTATCGGTTGATCGTTGCCAAATGCCTCCATTCATTCACTAAAGTGGTCAGTTAATAAAGTCACCAGCACAATTGTTCCTCTGAGTCATTGTTGGGACTTGGCCCACCCTGACACTCTGCCGAGCAGAGACCGGCTCTTCCTCAGGCACGCAGACTCTCAGGGAATTCAAAAGATTCACCCCCCTCATAACCCACCGTCTGGGACCAGACACACTGCAACAGCTGGAGCATTGCCAGCAGCTCTTCGCAATGGTGATTCATTCAGTGATCCACCGTGTAGCAATGATACGGCATACATGGAAAAACGGTGTTCTGGCTTCAGTTAGTTGCAGCTGGTCACCAGCATTGCTTTAATTGCCTATCAGACTACATCATCTCTCTGCAAAAAAGGATCAGAGTAGGATTCCATCACATAAGAATGTTTTCACGTTTTCTTAAGATAGCGGGAACAGACTTTTAAAAGAAAATGTTAAGCTTCTCTTGAAATGTAGTCAACCCAACTCACAACAAGGTCACCAAACTGTGAAAAAACAAGACAGTTTGTTAGGGCATACCCATCTGAATGAAAGTAACAGGAATTAACCAAATTATCTAAGCTAGACAAAAGCAAAAAAAAAAAAAAAAAAAAAAAAAAAAAAAAAAAAAA
>NW_020799097.1:79714296-79721969 GCF_003259725.1 Athene cunicularia
AAAAAAAAAAAAGCAAAAAAAAAAAAAAAAAAGAAAACATAAATCTGACAAAAACTGATTTGTATTATTTTTTCATTTTTGTAAAATTATTTTCAGCATCATATAGAGAGAACTTCAAAAAATGCATTTCAGTTAATAGTTTTCTCCATCTCGCAGTACCAAGAAGTCTGATTTTTATCTTGACAATGCTCTTTGGAAATGTTCCTCTTCTGACTACTGACTGCATGCAAAAACGGGCATGCAAATAAACCATTTCTGACAGAGGATCACAAACATTTTTTCCAGATGTCTTTTAAATATCCTATTTCTAACAACATTACTGGCTATTTAGAGGCTACAGCTTCTGGAATTGGTAGCTTCCAGTGGTGCATCTCAGAACAGAAATTCAGAGTGTGCCGAGCCAGCAGTAACTGATGTGCCCTGAAAGGACTGTTTGATGGGCCAAATCCTGAGAGCTGGGAAGTGTTTCTTTGTTTCATTCACTGCTGCAGATGTCCAATTACCCTTCAAGAGCAAAGCCCACTTATTTTGTGATGGTTGAACTTTCAGCCTTTGCTTGGAAAAATAAATTATCTCCTATAGGGTAACAGATGTCAGAATGTATTTTTGAGATTAACAATTTTTTTAAAAATGAAAATAGTCTCTCTCACTTTCTTCTTCCCTGTCCCCTCACGCACTTCCAATATTGCTCCCTTTTATGATCAGATTTTGACTTCTGAAAGATTTCTTTTGCAGGAGCTAATTGGGAAATGGATTGTCTAGTGGCTGTACTGATAGAATAGAGTGGGTAAACTCTCTGAATTTAATGGTGACTAACAGCCATCTGCCATATTTTGTGACTAACATTATTCCATTTTTGTGGGAAGATGTGATTCCATTTCAGATCCTTAAGCAATTCAAATCACCCCATACAGAAGATATTTTTCCTTTGCAGCCTCCTTTTTTTTTTCTCTGGAGATAAGTTACACCCCTTAAAAATGTGATCAAGGAGTCTGCTTTTGACCAAAACGTAAATGAATTTGTTTGGTGTCTGATGAAATGCAACCGAGTGCCACTCTGAACTTACTGCTAACCTGTACTGCTTTGCAAGGATTACCCATTTCAATATGATTATAATTGTCTGGCAAGTTACTAGCACACAAAAAAAAGAGGTAATCTCTTATGAGAAGGTTTAGGATAGGTTGTTGATGGCTTAGGGCCTATATCGATAACACTAATCAATGCATTTGGCAACTGCCAGATGGGATACTGAATTTCCTGGTGGCTTCAAAAGGCGTTTTAGAAAAAGATACTAAAAACCGGAATGCATTTCAGCATAGAAAAGGAAAGTGGTGTTAGATGGCAAGGATAAACAACTTGAGGAACTGGTCTCGGGCATCGTGGCTCTTCTACTCACTTATGGGCTATGTTTTCGGTTTCCAGGAAAAAGTTAGTGTATTTTTAGGGTCACTTTTCAATTTCATATTATATTTATTATATTACTACTCTAAAGTTTAATGTTTTATTACTGATATTGATAAGGTAATTATTAACTAATCATTAATTATTTAATATTTATTATAAATTATTAATATGTGTACTTCTGTGTTAGGTAAATTTTCAAGCCCATACACAAAAAGAATAAGCAAGTTCTGCAGCTGAAGAGCCCTCCAGTTTGAGCTGCAATGGGAAGAATAGATGTTGGTGTAGTCTGTAGAGCAAATAGCCAGAATATGGCTGCACCCATGCATTCAGGTGGGCAGGCAGGCACCTGACTTGGCAGCTGAAGCATCCCTCTAGGAAGGTCTCAAGAATGTGAACTTGGAAATATGCAGACTGGTGGTGATAAAGCAAGGGCAGCCATGACAAAACAAATCCTATGCAAGACAGAAAACAAGGAGCCAACCTGGATGGGATCCTGTTCTCTAGTCACCTCCTTCATGTGTAGCCACAACATAGCTTTCTCTGAAAAAGGTTTTATATTTTACTAAAATAACAAACAAATAGGATAAGACCTGAATTTATAATTTACAGCAAATAGGGTTATAGATGGTAGAAATATGGATATGTTTGAATGTGTTATTTACATAGTAAGGAGTGAACATGTTATCACAGACCTGACTGTGAGTTGTAGGTCCTGAGGAGGAAAGTTCCTATCACTAGCTTCAGGCATCATGCCCTGCAAACATAATGATCCTGTAGTGTGTTTTAATAGAACTAACTAGCTAAACAAAGAGCCTCCAGATGCTACCGCACTTCCAGTCCCAGGGACTTTGTAGGCTTCAGTCCCTTGTTGATCAAAAGCTGAACATGATTTATACTGTGGGGGACACAGGCTGTTGTAGAGCATTGGCTTAATGACTGCAGCCTTTAACAGCACTCCCATGAGGCTCTGCCTTACTGGATCAGGTCTTACTGTGAAGTGTGTGCATGGGATCAGCCCTTCAAAAAGTGCATTACAAAACTACATGATTTTCAATGGAAAAATAAGTGCAGCATTAGAGCACTCTGATTTTTAAGAGACAGTATATTTCTCTGCTTCTGACCTACTGATATAACTTCTGTTCCCTGCGCACACCAGAGAGCAAGACAGGGCTTTTGCAGATTGTTGCAGTGCACTCTACACACCGTCCATAAATTATTGATGAAACAGCTAATCTTCTATGCATGCATGAGCAACACACCTTATCTTTCTCTTTGGAGCTTAGGTGACACTTGTTCATAATATAGCTTTTGCTAAAAATGTACTGTGCATGCACAAAACATGGTTTTCAAAAGCTCTTAAGCCAAGTAAACCAAGTGTTCATCACTGAAACACTCAAATTTCTCTGCTAAATTTTAAATCTCAGCCCACACCTGTTTCAGCATTATAAGTGTCAAAAATCACCTCTCCCTTTTATATTATGAGAAAAACATATTTATTGCCTTTCTCTCACTTGAGAACAGCAACTTGCTTTTTTTCTTGAGCTTTGAGTTAACTTCATACCTGGGCAATCTAAAATATCAATCCAAGAAACAGAGGGTTCAAACACTACGAAGAAGTGGAAAACGAGAAAGCAAAAGGAAATATATGCACAAGTGTTGGTATTGTTGCTATCATTCCGTATGTTGTATGTACCTGATGAGTTTAAAAGAAAAAAGCCCCACCTAACGTCAGTGTTACTTCCAACAGGAGAATTGTAGAGAGGAGAAGAAAGAGCTTCACAACTCCCTGCATGGAGCAAGTACATTACATTGGGGCACTACAGTGGCAAATCAAGCCCTGCGGAGATGCTTTACTCGGTGCCATGCGGCCAGGCACCTAACAGAAGCCTTATGCAGAGCATGGAGAGCAATGTAACATGACTGGCTGTCGTTGTGTTTCTTCCCTGTGAAGTAGGGACATCACATAGTGATGTGCTGAGAAATAGCCTGATCTATGATCTCTCCCGCAGTGGGGGCAGCTCCTCTCTGCCTCTTCTCAGGGGCTTGGTAGGAAACCATACACTGGCTCCAAGTCAGTGCTGTTTTCAGTCCTGATGAAGCGTTTTTGCCAAGTGTTTCTGTTCACCTGAGGCAGGGCAATAATGGAAGAGGGAACTGGAGCCTATTGACCACATGCTGGATGAACAAATTGACTCTGACTCTACAGGCTCCTTTTAGGAGGGCATTGAGATTTAAGATAGTTTGAAATTCAGATTCTGGGCTGTACTTGCAGAACAGGGGATTAGAAAAGAATATTTTTGTAACCTGAATAAATATTATTCCATCTTGATGTATTTGTGCTGTGAAAGGACCAGGCACACACCAGGGCTTAGGTCTACAAACTCTGTGAAATCAATAGGAAGTGAGGAACCTTAGGTAGGAGATAGAAATGTCAATATTTTGTTGGATCTTGGCCGAAGTTTGACAGTGTAAAGTACTGTGCAAAGACAGCACAAGACCCTTCCTCAAAGAGCTTGATGTCTAACTATGAAGAGTAAGTTACTGAGAAGTGAGAAATATAGGACTTCCCACTACAGGCACAAGGCCTCACTTTTCTTATTCTACTACGTTTAAACCCCACTATATTACCTGTAGCTTTAGCAGACCTGCTCGAACTAGCCCATAATCCTTTTCCTGTAGCATGTGTCTCCAGTGAGAGATTGCCACCTCCTGAAATACATGGGAGAGCAGTACACAAAAAGCCTTGATACATTTCTAGCTATCTTTAAACACTGTAAAGGGAAGTGGTTAGAGGAGGAGAGTTATAAACCTGTGATTTGCCATCTTTCAGTGGTTCAGTTTCTCAGCCTGTCTTTCAGACAGCTTGCAGTTAAGTTATGGGAGCTACAGAACCACCAAAGCAGGCAAATGTGAAACTGAAGTGGCCTTCCTCAGCAACCTGAGAAATGAAACACGGGCCCAGTCCCACTCCCAGAGGAGACCACACTGATCCAAACAACGGATTTATGATACCTTTGGCTGCTATGGAAGCAGGATGAGGTTTGAAACTGTGCAAAGTGAATACAGATGACTATCTGACCACTAGGGCTGACACTGCCCAGTGTGCTTGGCTATGCATGATGTGATCTAACACGCATCTTCCTCAAAATATTTTATCACTTGGTTGAAAGATAGTTTAAGGAATCAGCCACTGGCAGTTGGTCATTGGGTCTGCAAGGGAAATATTATAGATTGTAATGACCTCTTGCACAGGATAAGAGGCTCAGGCCTAACATAGTCAACCTTGAAGGTTGTCAGGGTCAGAAGTAGCATACAGAAAGCACTATTGCTGTTGCAATAAAACCAGAAAACTTCAAAGAAAAAAATCACAAACATTTTCTTTGAGGTAAATTAAAAGTGAATCCACAGGTTGCCATAGATACAAAAATCTGTTTGCTCTAGTAGTGTTTTCTAGCAGCTAAACACAAGTGATTAAGGAGAAAACACAGCTATGTCCATAATGTTCCATTACGTTTATATAATTAGCTCTTTCAACTGCAAACCACCACAGGTAACCTTATTCTCGACTGCTCATAAAAACCCAGCGGGCTGATGAGACCATTTTTAGAACCACCTGTTCTATCTCTGCCTCTCCACAATAGTTTGGGTTCAAATGACTATTCATCATACACAGCAATTTTCACAATTGAGAACCTTCATTTTGGGTCATGGTAATCCAACTGTCAGTTTGTATGGCTGGTCTGAGAGGAACACATGAACAGCTACATCTTAGACCATAAGGCAAGCCAAAACCCTAAGCACACAGCCCAGTGTGGGAGTCTGTATAGCCCTGTCTCAGAAAAGTGAACTTCTCTTCCTGGGCATGCATGAGAGACTAAAGCAGTCTTTCTGTTTGTGGGACAGGCAGAAGAGTGACTTGTCTTTGTATAAACTGGGCTGAAAGAGGGGAAATTTCCACCAACAAAAGGTATGTATGGCAGAAAACTCCATCATTAAAATGTCATGTTGAATTGGTAAGTGCAAGTGTCAGTCCTGTCTCTCTCTGTTGGTGCAGTGGTCTCCTCTCAGAGCTCTTGTGTTCAGCATTCTCCTCAGAAGAGGAAAGCTGAAGTCTTGACATCTGGCATGCTATTAGCAGGGAAGGTCCTGGCAGTGTGCCTCAGCCAGCTCTGTGATGGCAGTCTGGTTTTGGAGTGAAGTGTGCCCAGCTAGAGAAGGCTGGGTTTCTTCAGTCTCTGGACTGTTCTCATGAATACTTTTACTGGGAGCCCATTCTAATAAACCTTCTTTTTCTGTCCTGGTCTTCAGAGCAGTCCTTCCTGCTGTTGTGTTTTACTGAAAAATAACAAATTTAAAGACATTTGAGTGTCCATGGACACTTTCATAGAACTGAGGTGAATTCTACATCACATGGATCGAGACACAAAAGTTTACTTTGATGTCTCTAGTACAAAAAACCTGTCAACATCTTTAAAGTGGTTTTGTTCAGTCTTAAAAATCATTACGTGAGAATGTCATTACAGGGCATCACTATTTTTTGTTTCATGGGAACTGCATATAAACCAGACAACATTTGTAAAGAAAAATCTGTGGTTTTCTACATGCCAGCACAGCAAACTCGATTCATGAGGTTCAAGCTGGTCGCTCATTATTGCCAACAAGAAAAATTCTGCAAGTCCAGTTATGCCTTCCTGTCAGAGTATTCTGGGTGTTCAGAGCAGCATGGATGCAATTAAAAGGACAGCTTGGCATATAGAGATACGATTTCTGGTGATCAGTGAGAAGAAATGAACCCAGTGCAATGCTCAAGTTACAGGCTAAGTTGGCAATTTAAAAAAAATTAAAAATCCATTTGTATATAAACTTACTAATTTTTTAATATAATCAATAAGACATTTATGAGATTTTTCAAGGTAGAAATACAGCTTAAATCTCACCCCTCAAATAACACTGGACTTTTCTGTTAGCTTAAGGGTGCATAGGAGATGGATTCTTTTCTCTGGATTTGGCTGTATGCACTACATAGAACTTTAAAGTTTTAATGAAGTCATTGCAATTTAAAAATATCTGAATAGAACATAAGATTGGTCTTTTAAATGCCTACACAGTCCAGCTTTTATCATATTCCGGGTTGTGCCAGAGTCCTTTAGGATTATCAGAAGGACGTTAATCTTTGGTTTTTTTTAAGACAGAAACATTCGGTATTATAAAATTTGTAAAATTTGTAGCACTAACAGATCTTCAGTTCAACCTATACTGAGAGTTTGCATCAAAATTGCAAATAATATGCCCCACCAGTTGCATACAATCAATCCACAGAATCCGATTACTGTTTATTTTGAAAGCAGTGCCGTGAAAGGGTAGGCTCAATAGCTGCTATTGCTGTTGGCGAGAAGAGAGGCAGTGACTGTCTTCTTAATGAGTGTTTGTACAGTAAGCAGCACAGTAGGATGCCGATAGTAATAAAGATAAACCTTGATCAGAGATTTCAAACATTCCTGTAACATCAGAGAGACTGTTCTGACTGCTGCACAACCAAGGGCTTCAGCTGCTGTATGAAACCCTTAGGTTACTCTGGGGATATTTTTGAATCATACTTAACTAACCCAGTCACGGCATGGGTATTTTCACTTTCCTTGTTTTTCCTGTGCCACCACATAGCTTTTAAATCAGCGGCAATGTTGGAAGAGTGGTTACTTCATGCCATGCTCACCCAAGAAGCCCAACCACACACCACAGGTGCTCAGCCCGCCAACCTGCAGCATGCTCAGTGCGGGATCCAGCGATGGGCAGGAGCATGCGTGTCACCCCACGCTCGTCCAAAGACCCCCAGAGCCCGAGCCGGTGGGGCCCAGGTGCCTGGTGCCCCGCAGCCCTGTGCGCCACCACCTTCCCTGCTTTGCTTCAAGGGCCGCCCCAGCGCTGGAGCTCTGTGCCCTATCTGGGGGGCCCCGACTGCCACCTATGTCCCTGCTCACACTCCCCGGCCTGCGCGAAGCCGCAATGTGCTGGTGCGGCCCCGGCCACACGGTCGAGGCCCCCACGCACCGGGGCCCTGCCCAGAGCCCCTCTCCTCCCTGGGGAGGCCGCGGCTGCGGGAGGCCCTGCAGCCAGACCCCGCCGCTGGCTTCTTGCCCGCGGGAGCCCTTCACGCCCCTCCCCGCACACCGGGCGGTACTGACGGGCCTGCGGGCAGCGAGGCGGGCGCTCCGGCCTCTGCCCCGCCTGGCTCCAGCACCGCGGGCGGGCGGACAGCTCCGCCGGGGCCG
>NW_020799097.1:79722019-79725237 GCF_003259725.1 Athene cunicularia
CTGCGGGTGCCCTGCCCAGCGCTGCCCTGCGCCCTGCACAAGGGCTCTGGGGCCGGGATTCCCTCTGGCTGCCAGGCTTCTGTGCCGCCGCCCCTGGCCTTAACCCTTCTTGCACGGCTCCTGGCCGCAGTGAATGACAGGAGGGTGGTGAAGTGACAGGACGTGACCTACAGCAGCAGCCACAGCACTGAGACAGATCTCAGTGGACTGGCCTGTGTAGCAAGTTGCACCACTGGTTTGCCTAAGGAGCCATTGTAACATATCTGCAGGCCTCAGCAACCGAGCTGACTGTGTAGCAGCAAAGCTTTGCAAAAAAAAGATTCATGGTTATGAAGAGCTGGGATGTGAAATAAAACATTTGCATCTCAGGACAGGATGTGATGACTGCTGTCAGCCTCAACCGAGCTGACATTTTGCTGTTTATTTTTGTAGTGTTTAATTTCTTCATTTTCCCATTAAATGATAAATGCAGAAGAGTGCTGCTACACTTGGTGTAGTGTGCTGAAATTTGTGCAATGGGACGGACAGGAACCTCAGAGGAGGCAACTTGAGATGGGGGAGTAAGGTGGAGCAAGCACTGGAGCCCAGAGAAAGTTCTGTCATGCTTCTGACAGGTGTGCAAAGAGAAGTTGCATCTACCTCTAGAAATAGCTAGACCCTGTAAAATGTTTAAAGATCAAGCTGATGTGCCTCTTTAAAGAAATCTGTAAGTTTTACTGATGATTCTTACTCAGACTACTGTGAATACTCCCTCTACTCTGCTCTTGTGACACCCCATCTGCAGTCCTGGGTCCAGCTCTGGAGCCCCCTACATAAG
Source organism: Athene cunicularia (assembly GCF_003259725.1). Taxonomy (NCBI): domain Eukaryota; kingdom Metazoa; phylum Chordata; class Aves; order Strigiformes; family Strigidae; genus Athene; species Athene cunicularia. The sequence continues at coordinate 79,722,837 of NW_020799097.1, forward strand.
GACATGGACCTGCTCGAGGGGTCAGGGGGAGGCCACAAAGATGATCAGGGGGCTGGAGCACCTCCCTTGTGAGGACAGGGTGAGTTGGGGTTGTTCAGCCTGGAGAAGAGAAGGCTCCAGGGAGACCTTATAGAAGTGGGCTAGAGGAAAGGTGGGGAGGGACTCTTCATCAGAGAGTGTAGCGATAGGATGAGGGGTAACAGTTTTAAATGGAAAGAGGGTAAATTCAGATTAGATATAAGAAAGAAATTCTTCACTGTGAGGGTAAAGTGAGGCACTGGAACAGGTTGCCCAGAGAAGCTGTGGCTGCCCCCTCCCTGGCAGTGTTCAGGCCAGGCTGGACGGGGCTTTGAGCAACCTGGTCTAGTAGAAGGTGTCCCTGCCCATGGCAGGGGGGGTGGAGCTAGATGATCTTTAAGGTCCCTTCCAACCCAAACCATTCTGTGATAAGCATATGTAAGATCAGGTTCCGGACCATAGGCTTCCTGGTGTGATGCTACTTCAGCATCAATTATCACTTAATTTCTCTGCCTTTGCTGGCTTATTTCTTCATATCATTACTTTATTGTAATATCATTTTTAACATAGACAGACCTGGGATTAGTGTTTTAATGCTGGTTTGGGAAAGAATTAAGTCGATGACCTATTAATTCACAGATTCAGATTCCCTTTGAAATAAAGGAGTCTGATTTAAGGTTGTCAGAAATAGATGCAGATGTCTCTTGAGGAAGCTGTATGGGTATTGCTATGAATATTTCCTCCTAGTAATAGATGGAGGAGAGGTTGTTGCTGCTGCCCTTTAATTCTGTTGATCATGATGATGATGATGATAGATGCTGCATAGCATGGTGATTTGGTTTGGCGGAAGCTCAGTTAGTGTCTTGATTTGATATGTGTGAAAGATGTACCCTCTGTGATACTTTTATTTTGACTACTTAAATTCCAAGCTACGGAAACTACTGCATTGTATATAACTAAGCTCTTATAGTTCTAGTTTGTAGATTGACTGGTTTTAGACCATGCATATATCATAATTGGAGTCATGCTAAACATACTTGTATTGGCACCATTGTCACTTCACTGGACACTGTTCTGACTCAAGAGTTCAGATCTATTCCTACTGAGGGAAAAGGTCTCTGCTGAGGTCAAGACAGCTGTCCCTTGCAGTGACAGCACATCTTTCAGTCACTAGTGGAGTACAAGCATGAAATGCAGGATCAGACACAGAGCACTAACGAAATTGTATTCTCAGTTCTGATGTGTTGGATGTAAGAATCCTTCTTCTTACAGATTCTGAGCTTAAAAGGAAAAGGTTTTAATGAGACTGAGATAAGTTTTATCTTTAGTTAGCACCAAAACTTTTAAGTGTGGCCTTTTGGTCAGAATCTCAAGAGAAGAATTCTAGTGGCAAGTATTTGACATCATCTGATGCCAGAAGACAAATGTCCTTGTGGACTGAAGTGTCATAAGCCTTCAGCTACGTCAGTGCTGGAAATAAATCCTTGAAGCAGACTAGGATCAAACCTAGTGTCAAACTGTTCAGTTTGGGAGACTGCCTCTTCATGAAAGGGAAGTGCAGAGGAGAAAAAGGTTTAAGTTACTTAATGAGAATGAACTAAAGCTCCCAAGAAAAAAAAGAGCCACTTCTAAAACTGTCGTGGTCTTTTTAACTACAAGTAGAAGATAATACCACTTGCTTTTTTTCTTTTTTTTTTCCTGTTGTTTTTTTGAGTAAATTACTTAATATTGCCTTTCCCTCCCCAGCCTCAACATTAAACTCAAGTCTTAAAGTATTGTATCCAGCCCTAGAATTAGTTAGGCCTGAGCACAAACAGGATAACTGATACTTCATCTCAAAAATACACTAGAGGCCCAAATGTGCTGGGGGCTACTGGCAGTGTTAGGTGGTTCAGAGTGTCCTCAATCTGGAGTCAATTGCTGCATGTGTTTATGGTGATGCTTGCCTTGCCCACGTGGCAGGGTCTGACAAACTGGGAGAGGTCTGTATTGACTTCTGTATCAGGAGAGAAGTGATTGGACAGCATTGCTACACAACACTGTGCTGTTTGTGTCCCTGACTTTTGTTTTCTGCCCCTTCTTCAGGGATCTCCAGTTACTGTTGTTCCATTTAATAAATATAGTGGGGTTTAAACGTAGTAGAATAAGAAAAGTGAGGCCTTGTGCCTGTAGTGGGAAGTCCTATATTTCTCACTTCTCAGTAACTTACTCTTCATAGTTAGACATCAAGCTCTTTGAGGAAGGGTCTTGTGCTGTCTTTGCACAGTACTTTACACTGTCAAACTTCGGCCAAGATCCAACAAAATATTGACATTTCTATCTCCTACCTAAGGTTCCTCACTTCCTATTGATTTCACAGAGTTTGTAGACCTAAGCCCTGGTG
>NW_020799097.1:79725287-79754528 GCF_003259725.1 Athene cunicularia
GGGGGGGGGGGGGGGGGCAACAACGATGACACCCAAAACCCAAACATTAACAGCTTTAGCTGACTTCCTTTGTGGAAATCCAAAATAGCTGTTAACTTTAACACAGAGGTTAGAACAGATGGCTTGCTGGCACTTTGTGTTATTTCCAGTTAAGCTACTCTGCAAAATTATTCTCTTTAGTTGCTGAGAAAAATCCCAACTGTACTGTGATGGCATCCATCATCAAATGTTGGTTTCAGCCATGTTTTGTCATCTCCCTTCTCATTCTCTCCAAACCTTGCTGTGAAGGGGAAGCAGAATTGATTTGTTGGGAGGTAAACCTACAAACAGATATGCTTCTAGGAAAGGAGGTCTGACCTCTGCCCAAACTGTACTTAAATTCTGAATGGACGGATAGCTGGGGCTCCTCTGGCTTCCCTTCCTCTGAAGGCAGGACAGAGCTAGTTGTGGAAGTGCAGAAAGAGTAAGAGAACAAATTGCTGTGAGTATAGGTGAAGCATAATTGAAATGGAGAGAGTGAGCAAGCCACTATTACTACTTTAGTGGCAAACTAGTAAGCACCAGTAACTGAAGGCAAGCCCTTCGTTTCTGGTCGCTCAGGAGTGGGGTGGCTCTGGGTGGTGCTTTCCTTGTTAGGTCAGTAATCTGGCCAGCAAATATTCTGCAAAGGTAGAGGGACTGTTGGTTCTGGTCTTTCTTCGTGGAGGGCCCTAGAAGGTGCAAATATCGTGATATTGCTGCAGCTTGCTGCTCCTGAATTCGGGTAGCTGGTGTTCTCTTCCTAGGGTCCAATGCTACCTGTATCCATATAGTTCAGCAGCCAGAAAATTGGATCTCAGCTGTAAGAGCACTTTCTGTTGTTGGGGATAATATTTTAGGGTGACAGTAATAGCAGGAAAGTCTGAGCAAAAGTTAATGCTGAAGTCCTTGAAGTTATAGCCAATTGGTGCTACTGTTTTCTTCATTTTCTATTCCCTCCAAACCCTATTCTTAAGCCAAGACCCAAGGACAAAATGTTTAGAATGTTCATTGCTAAAAGAGTATAGCAGCTCATCTTCAAGCTGCATTTAAAGAGTGTAACTAGCTTTTTTTCTGGATTTCCAGAGTATTTATCTGAAACACTAAATGTGCTGTAAGTTACCATCTTTGAAGAACACACTCCAGAAGAACAGCATGCTCTTAGGGAGAAGTTGCATAGACCACATCTGGCAATCAGGCTCTCCTTGTCACCTTGAAGAGGTTTAAAAGAGTATTTAAAGTAGTTTTAAATATTTTTTTTTTTAATGAGACCGTTCTTTTCCAGAAACAGCAGGTTAAGGGAAACAGTCTTTTATTCCATCGTGACTGCCACGTGAGAGATGGTCTTCTGCACAAGGGAGGGTATGTTACCTGAGAGATGAAATGAGCCTGCATGTTCCAGCTAAAGTCAGAGAAGCAAGGCACAGCTTTAAATTCCAGGTTGTGTCCACCCTCACAGTAAAAAAGGTTTTTCTTGTGTTTAATTACAAGTGTCTGTTTGTATGTCAGCTGATAAAACTTCACTCTTGGATTTTTTTTGGAAGTGTTGTTATTTTATGAATGTTAAATAAGGAAAATTAATTTAATTCTTTCAAGTTAGTCTCCAGTGAATCATATGATACAATATATATTGATATAGCATGGAGTGGTTCATTTGACCTGTGTTCTAAATAGTTTTAGCAGAGCTAAACAATTCAGTTAAATAATCAAAGGAGAGGAAAGAGAATCAAGGAAAGGGAGAAAGGCTTTTAGCTGTTATTTGAATGGATATAATGGTAATTGAACAGAGCTGTGGAAAGTCTTTGCAGAATGTAGGGGAAGATTCAATGCACATACTCTTCCCAAGAGTGTGGACAGGCAAATGGGAAGGCAGCACTCCAGCAGCAGGCAACCTGGAGGAAGAGCTCTTGGATCAGGCTGGGCCATAAAAGGCATCTGTATACATGCCATTGTCTAACAGTGGTAGTGATCTTCAGGTTCAAGTCCTGAATAGAATCTGAAAGCTTTAGTCTTATTAGATTGAGGTCAATACTTAAAGATTCCAGAGGTGGAAGAAAAGCTATGAAAGCTACTTAGTCACTTATGGCAGATTCTGCTTCAGAAATACCTGGGCCAAATTCTCTGACTGTAAGTGGATAAAGTGCTGCTGATGTGACTTGTTCCTGCTTATTTATGTCATCAGATAATTTAGCTGCTTTCGACTTACATAACCATGGAAAATACTGGGGAAAAAAAAATGCGTATCTGTATAAACTGTTCTTGCATTCTAAGTAGAAATTACTTAAAATGATAGCATCACAACACTTCTAGGAAGATATAAATACGTCACAAAGGTATACACTACTACTTTTCAGAGCCTTTATAGAATGACTTAAAGGTTTTAAGTTTTGCTAAATAAGTGAATTATGCAAAGGCTTAATACCTCATATGTCTTACAAAATCTAAACGTGCTTTTCAGATGGTGTTACTGGGTTTAAATTACATTTTCTCGCTTGCATCGTCACTGAAGTGAATCAAGTGCACAACATGACAGCCTTATTGATTCTAAAATTTAGTGCAACTTAGCTATCTGTGTTCGCTTCCTTCTTTTGCCCATACCTCTGCTATTAAACATGCACTTTGGGAATACCATAGTGTTGATAAACTACATGGAAAAAACTGTTCTCTGCTTTTATACAGAGTACCAGTTTTGGTTGGTACTTGAGACATGAAAGCTCTGCAGATCAAGGTCTTCTCCATAGACACTGACTAGCCTTTTACAGAGAAAAAGCATATTTACTCCTAGATCTGTTACTGCGTGAGCCTTTTCCCCTTGCAGCTACTGATGGGGTCATTTAAAAGAAGTAGATTAGTTCCTACAGCTACTCATGTCCTTTTGTCAACATCACAGGAACAGTACAGCAAACAACTTCCTTGTCTTCCTTTAAGTCAACCTGGAGAGGAAATCAGCCTCCCTGCTGAGTTTGAGGATGCTAATAGTGGAGTTGGCTTGCTAATTCTATATAGACTGCTAGGTCACAGGAAGCTGTCTTGGATGCCATAGACTTTAAAGAAGCTGGAAATTTGTCTTAGGTGTGCTTGTTCATGTGTTTCTGCTCAAGCTTCCAAAATTTTGAAGTAGATGGATTTAGCAGTTTGGAAATAAAAGGTGCTTCCCAAAGGGAAGGTAATTGTAGATATAGCTACACATCTTATCTAGAGGTCAGTGGAATATAATCTCTCAAATACTTCAACCTTCCAAATACTGCCAAAAATTCAGCATGTTTTAGAAAACAGAACAGATAGACTCAAAAGGAATGTATGGCTAAGACAAATGCTTGAGAATACTAGCATTTGACATCTTGCTTCCTTGTGGCAAGACATCCTTTCTAGGAGCTTATCCAAGCTCCCACTTTATATTCCTTAAAGAACAGGATGTTAATCAGTCACTGGCTCTATCTGAAAATGAACGGATGCATAACTGAGTGGGTCTTTTGAAAACTAAGCAAGAGCTCCCTGATTGAAGGACTGCAGGGAAATAGGCTTGGAAGGCTCCTTAGCTTATTTTGGCTCCATATAATTTACTCCTGGATTATCCCTTGATTTTCTGTGAAGACAACTGGTATTAATGGCACATGATAGAAAGCATGCTTTCATTTCTGCTTTCTTGGACAGCACGTGGGATTCACATGACCTGTATTGACAAACTATTTGCCATTAAGAAGAACAAAGAACAAAACCAAGGAACTTCTATTCAGCAAGCAAAACAAAGCTGTAGCTGTGCAATTGAAAACTAGGAAAACTAAAGTGTAGTCAATGAGGCACACTGTAAGGATGCAGAAATCATCAGGCAGGGATGCACAGGAGACAGAAGCAAAAAATATTCTGTATGTCTGTATGGATGGGGGGAATTAGCTGTGCATTGGACAGGAAGACTATTGGACTGAGATAAAAGATACAGCGAGCCCATCAGTGAGCACAAGTGGAAGTGTTATTTCTAGTGAAGAAAAAGCAGAAAAAAACTTAAAGCAGCTGCTGTTATAACTGTGATTCATTTCTGATTACATATGGCAGAGAGGTGGGTGTGTATGAAAGATTAAATTGGAGCAAAAAATGAGAATATCTTTCTTTTTTTAAGTTACTTACGAAATTCACTGTTGTGGAAAGTCTGACTATCCAGTGCGTATAGTCATATCTGCTTTTTCTGAAAGGTAGATGCTGGCTAACTTCCCGATGGGTAGCACTTGTAGGTGTGCAGCATGTAGCTGTGGGCGTGTGGCTATTCCCATTGATGTCACTGTGCTGTCTGCTGCTGGAGGGATACACCCTGCTGATCCAGGGCTTGGGCAATGGTAATCTTGTCAGTTCATGCCCAGGAAAACTACTTTGCAGAGGTTATATGTATTGAAACTCATACATGTATGCTCTTACACATACAGTTTATGGCATTTGGGATGGGAATCTAGTTTTACTTGTTCTTCTCCGGTAAAGGGAAAATAGTTCAACTGGACTGCAAGGCAGGAGGTGGCCAGCCTTCCCCAGAGGGTGGGGAGGTGGTTCATAAACCTTCACTTGCTGCAGTGGCCTAGCGAAAGTGAACCAGCTTTGGTTTGGGGTGATGGATTCCCAAAATTATCATGAAAAATATGAAGATGCTCTTGCATCTGTCATGCTGAATATGTTGCATTATGGATATAAATACATATGTGGATATAAATTCTTATTTAGCCTTTCAAAGGGCTTCTAGATTGTTGGACTATATTCCTGAACAGGATCACTAAATGAGAAGACCTCCTTAAACTGAAGACTTTTCCTCATTTCTTGTCTGTCATAGTTATTCCTTACTTACAAACAGGCTCTGTTATGTAGTTATTGGTTGGTCTGAGATAAAATACAACATCTGAAGATTTATACTTGTAAGATCTGTGTTAATTCCCTCTTGTGATTGTCTTTGAGATTAAAAGAAATTAAGTGCTAAGATTTGGAATGCCTTTGAGTGATCTGTAGCTCTATGTATAGTGCTAACTAACATTGCAAGTAGTCTCAGTCTTTTCTTTTAATGTTAAGGAGAGGAGGTGGCTTTAAGCATATCACGAATCTCCCCAGTTGGGAAAAGTGTGATGGGTTTTGGAATAAAAGGCATCCTGCTCTTTCCACCTGACAGGGTTGTGCTTGATAAATAAGGAATGACCCTCTCAAAAAGGGCCTTCATCTGCTTCTGTAGTACTGGGTAATGACTCACACTTAGACCATCTCTGATGTCAGTTTACAGCAGCTTGTCAAACCTTTACAGCAGCCCCGTGTCACTGTGCCCCGTGGGGTCTGTGCTCCCTGTGGGTCGGGTGCTATGGGGGCCTCCCCAGTGGGTCTGTCAGAGCAGGGCATGGCAGCCAGAGCCTGTCCTCCTGCCCCAGCCAGGGCAATTGCAGCCAAGGCAGCCCTGGGGATGGGCTGAGGCTGGGTCAGGACATGGGCCCGTGGCTGGGCAGGGCTGTGGTGAGCCAGAGCCCGGCTCTGCTGGGGATGGGCTGACAGCCCTGGGGGATGATGTACAGCCCTGGGCCAGGGGGCAGGGCAGGGACAGTCAGGCATGGTGGTGCCCCTGGGGCACTGGCAGCAGCTCCTTGAAACAAACTCTTTGGCAAAAGCCATGAAAAAAGGTGTTGAGCAGGAATTTGGCAGTGCTCTGCTGGGTCATTCTTCCAGCCCACTTTGCAATGGCTCTGGGCTCTCCTGCCACTGTTGCTGTGTTCACCATCAGATTTGCCTCCTTGTTTTCTATACTGAATTGGAAGCAAATTCTTGAGGCAGGAACCCCCTCTGCATTTCTAGCTCAGAGTTTCATATTGTGCTTTGTGTTATGCTATATCTGTTGCAACAAACCTTGCAGAGATTAAAATGTATGGGGGGAGAAGCAGGCAGATGCAGAGACATTTTACTGAATAAATACCATCTAGTCTCTGTCAGGTATTCTCACTAAAATTGTCCTTACTGCAAATATCTGTTTCTGTCTCCATTTGAATTCAATAAGGTCTGGCCCAGAATCTCCAAAAATGTGTTGCATCTGGCAAAAGCTTAAATGTTCTGATGGAAGGATTTTAATTTTTTTCATTTAATGAGAATTTGAAACCACCTTCCTGACTGGAGGTGGACTTACTGAATTTGTTTATTAAACTTTTGGATAACATGAAATTGGGAGTGACTCCACATACACTGGAGGACAGGCTGAGAATCTGCAAGGATCTTGACAGCCTGAAATAGTCTGGGGGGAGAAAATGGCATGGTGCAAGAGGAATTCTTAGTGTGAAGGCAGCAGTGACTAACAGCAGAAGTGAAAAATGGAGGGGAAGGGGAAGAAGTGTTTAGGTGGAAAAGGGAACTGAAGGTTGAAGCTGAACACCAGACAAATGTGACTCAGTGTCATGTTGTTATTAAAAGGCGAACATCCTCCCCAGATATTTAAACAGAGTGTACAAGACTTGCAATGAGACTGGCTTGCCATTTAGGAGATAGTGAGTCTCGGTCACCAACCCAGGTGAGAAGCAAATAGTCAAATGTGAAGAGAAAGGACCGAGAAGCAGAAAAATCTATTAACTGGATCCCCTTTCTGTATTCTGATTTTAAGATAAGTGGCCATATGGATAAGTAAGGGCTATTGAAGGAAAGGGAATTATCTGCTTTATTTGCTCTGAAAACTGAATGTAAGGACTAAGGTTTAAGTTGAATTGATGGGTAGTTAAATCAGACATGATAGAAACTCTCAGACAGTTTAGTGCTGCAGAAGACATGAGGTGTGTCACTGGAAACCTAAGAACAAGTGGTGCTAACCCAGTATGTGTGCTGAACAAGGATAGAGGCCTGGACTTAAAGGACTTCCTGAGGTCCCTTTTAGCACTCTTCTCCATTTGGTTAAGATTGATTTAGATTGGTTAAGATAAATGCAGACACTCAGAAAGCTGCTTAGTGGCAAGTTTTATGTTGGAGTGCTATGCAAAAGGCTTGCTACTTGCATCTCCTGCATCAGCTTTGGGAGCAGGGAAGCTGTACAGCTTGTGGGAAGGAGCTGTGTGCTCACAGAAAGTCTCCTGATGTGTTAAGGTGAAACTTCCCTTTGCCCCAATAAAGTGGTCCAGGCACACTTGATAGGGTATTGTTCTCACTCTCAATTTAATGGTAATGTGTTGTGTGTCCATGAATCTTTTATCTCTGCTCAAATGACATTCTGAGCCTCCTCCTGTGTGTTAAACACTAATCTGATGCCAAGGATGCCTGATAGAACACTGCCCACATACTTGTGAGATAAGCAATGCTACACTTTGGAGGCACTTACTGCATCATCCAGCAGTGCCTAGGTTTGTACTTGCCTTCTTTCATGACTCTGAGGTATGAAGAGCCTTCTTTGCAGCTGAATCCCAACACAAATCTCTGTAGACCCTGAGGATATATATGTGGAGGAAAATAAGCACAGGTCTGGAATAGGTCCAACTAAGTCACAGTCCAGATGCCTGCAATAACTGACGGCCATGTAACAGATGTCCTGGCAAGAAAGGACAACAGAATGTCTGCTTCATGTTTCTGCAGTTCATGGACTGGGTATCAGAAGGTTGTTCCTTCACTTCTTTGTGAGCATTGCAAGATTGTTTCATCTTGCAAAGAGGCACTTAGGTCTTCTCTTCCTGATATTTACATCAAGTATATTTTGAGAGGTTTGCTGCTTCCCCCCACCCCCACCCCCAGGCTAAAAATGAGAAACATGTTTCTTCACAATCTGCCCTTGCAAGAATAAACCCCTATCTCTAGTAGTAGTTGTCTTTTGCAGTTTAGGATCAACTCTTTGTTGGCAAATTGAACAGGGTTCCAAGTAAGGTCTTACAGTTCCTTATTAAAAGGTACTAATATGTCTCTGTATTCACTACGGATAACTAAAAACCTGCCTAATGCCACCTAGAAACCACTGGTTTAGAAGTCAGTTGTGCATCACTTTGTGCAAAATAAGAGATTGTCTTGGAACAGATAATTAGAGAAAAAAACTTTGATTACTTGTTTGCAAGATTTATTTTGGCCAACAAATCCAGCTGCTATCTAGTAGGATGATCAGCCCAGCATTGCATGTTAGTGTCTTGATCATACACTAAGTTCTAGTTCCATGTTATAGTAAAAAATGGAACAATCTCTTTCCCAAAGTCACCTACCTTCATCCAGACAACTCCTCTCTCAGTCAAGGATCTGGGTAAAGAGGAGACATTCTCTTGTTTATCCCTGTTGCTGCCAGTTAACAAGTACCTAGCTAGAAACAGAACAGATAAATTCAGCTATCCTGTAAGTGGTATCTTCAAAGCTTACCCACTAAAAATGATTGAGGTGACCTCTCTATGACACAAATGCTCTGCATTTGTCTTGATGTCCTTGATTAGTCTTTCCTCCAAAATTTATTCAGTCTTTGAGGAGTATTGAGATCAGAGTAACAAGTTTAAAGTCATCAAGTCTCTTATTTCTCTTTGAAAGTCTTTTTCTCAGTTTAACGTGTTACCTTGGACTTAGATTCACATAGGTTCTGGTTATGGGGCTCCTAGTGTTTGACGATTAGAAACAAAAATATATACTAAACTGCAAGATTTGGATTTTTTTTATCTTGACTCTGCCACAGGTATTGCAGCTTCTGGTGTCCTGTCCTCAGACTCATAAAACCTACTCTCCTATGAACTTCATGAGTTGCCTTGAAAATGAAGGCAGAATCTTTGCCCTGACAGCTGAAGTGCACCTAGTTTATCATGACTCCCTGTGTCCTGAGAATTACATTGGCCTCAATTCCTCCTTCTTCTCTTTCTTCCTCTTTTATCTGGTTAAAGAGCATTTTGGATCTTTCTGTACAAGGCATGACTGTTTCTAGGTAAGAGGGGTGGGAGTATAGCCAGAAGTACCTAATCCTACAGTCCCACTAGACTGGGGTAAATACAAACCACGTTAAGCTCTGTTAAGTGCTATTATAGCGCAAGCACCTACTTGCTTTCAGGTACAGGTGGTGGGTGTAAAATATTCAGTTATGGATATTTTTGAATTGGTACTGTCAAAGTGGGTACTGAATATGAAATGATCTTGACACTCTTAATGCTGCTGTTGAGATTGTAGCAGTTTAACTCTTCTTTTTGGCTGTTGACTATCACTCCCTGATTTTCATGAAAAGAAAGTGAGCATTAGTTTCTTTCTAAAAGCAGCCACTTGTATTGTATGCTGAAGCAGAAACATTCGATAGCATGTTAAGGGCAGATATTGCAATTGAGTGAGTGAAGTGTTAAAATACAAACCATGCCTTTCCTTCAGGTCTTTTGCTGGAAGGTTGACTCAAAAGGGGTCTGAGGGATTGACCTGGAGCAGCTTGACATCAAGCAGTGCACTACCAATTGTTCTAATGTCAGCTTTCTTCCTAAGATAAAAGGGAGATGGGATTCTTTCTTTTTAAGCTGAAATGGGCACCTAAAGGGAGAATGCTTCAGCACAGTACTTTAATCAGAAAAAGGAGCAAGAAACAAGTATAACAAAAGCTGTTCAAAACTTTACTTTGAAGCTTTCCATTTCTATTGAATCCTTTTAATCTGTACTGTAACCTTTTCCTAACCCGCTCTTCTCTGCTACAGCATTTAGTTTCTCTAATTGTATTTTGTTTCCTAGAATACTTTGCTGTTATAAAAATGAAAGTTTCTCTTGCATCTTAATATAGATCCTACTGATACTTCACATTTTAACATCATGTTCTTAGTCGTTATGCGACATCTTTTTTTTTATTCTACTGGGCTCTGCTGGACACCATGTCCCCACTGTTTCTGTTAAAATTGCTGGTAGTCTGGGGCAAGGGTTCACTGTTCACATTTTGCTGCTTAGTAAGCCAGGCTTTTTGCAGTTTTGCTCTGCCCCATGTGCCCAGGTCCATTGCAGTGGGAGGAGAAGGTAAAGGTCTTCCAGGTATTGAGTTCTCACCTACATTATGCAAAAATAGCTGATGGGGGTGACAGCCTTTTGAATTGGCCTTGCTGAAAGATGGCTTGCTTGAGTTCAATCCTCATTAGATGGCATGTTTGTAGTGAGAAGAGCCTGTAGGCTCTAACAGCATCTCCTGCGATGAAAAAGCTAGTTGATGTTGAGAAGCGAAGCCGTGTGAAACCAGACTCTGCCTGTTCTTGGGTTCATAGTGTCATATAAGATGACAGCTGGTACTTCTAACATACCGAAGCAACGGCCAGGTGCCCCTGACCACGCTGCTCACCCACATCCTCTACAGCGGATGTTCCAGATCTGCTTGTGTGGGAGATGCAATACATGAACAACTGTCACACCCACTTACAACATCAAACTTAGCATTAAAAAGCTGGAAGGACTGCAGTGTGCAGCTCGAAAAAATGAGTTTCAGATGTAAGAGGAGTGATGCTTATCTATGGGTTTGGTTACCCCATGATTAATCGACCTTCTGTTTGGATGAAGGTTGAGCCTTGGGGGTGTCAGCTGCCCCTGCACAGAGTTTTCTGTGAGCGTTTTATTGGAACTGAGGTGTGAATGCATCTGTGCTCATGCTGCCTACTAGAAGAGACTTCTGGAAGTTTAGAGGCTAATGCACTGAGTAATAAGCCCAGTTCTTTGTGGCAAGCATTTAAGGAATATTCTCCCCTCTCTCTCGACTCTGTTGGTGGGGGTGGCGATTGCGTCTCCTATGTCTGGTTCTCCCCTCGTTTGCGCAGTGTACTCTGGAGCCCCCTATCCTTCAGACACTGGTTCTAGAGCTAGGAGGATGTGGGCCAACCAAGAGACAATTTCTATAAAGAAAACAAAATGTTATGTTTAAATTGTTTTGGTGTGGCTGTTGCTTATCTCTTCCTCTTTAAGACTAGCTGAACTCACTGTTCTGCATACTGGTAGAGCTTGAATGCTTCCTAAAGAAAGGAGACGCAGATACATTTTATGTTTTGCTTTCTGTGACCACTGCTGTAGACAGCCATTGTTAATTGCCTTGGCTGTAATTTAGTTGAGGGAGGAGAAAGTAAGCAAGCTTTTAAACTCAAGCAAAAATATATTTTTCTAAGCAGTAAGCACCTCTTTTGCTGTATCGAGGGCTCTGTACTTCTCACTAATCTTCATTTGTAGCTATTCCTGTTTTTTTTAGATAGCATCACTTTATATTATAATACTTAAACCAGTAAGTCATTTGTTTGGAGCAATCCTGGGCTATAAGAAGCATGTGTAATCTCACTTCAAAAACATGCACTTCACTGTAGTGTTGCACTGGTGCCTAAGAGTAATTTGATCACTGTGGTTTAAGGTTAGGTATCTGCCTCAAGTGCTCTCTGCTGGACTGGAGCCTAAGAGACCCTAAAAGAAAGATTACTGTTGTCAGTTCACTTCTGAACTGTAGCCTCAAAAATTTCTTAAAAGAGATCGCTTTTGATGTTTACTGAAAGCACAACCTGTTTGCATTGACTATATAATGAACTTAAATGCCCAACATAGTTACATACGTAAAATTCAATGGCAAGTTGTGTGACTGGATTGCCGTGTTCACTGAAGAACACATCAGTTGCTATTTGATTGCCAAGGTTTGAGAAGAGTGACCAGAATCTTCTGAGTGGTAGTCCTGAGGCCATGAAGGAAGGACAATGGGGGCTGCAAGAGAGACTACAGAGCATTATTTTTTTTTTTAGTAAAAAGACATTTCTCTCCTTTCCTACCACTATGCATATTGCAACTTCAGTCTTACAGGATTAATAAAGTGCATGGCTGACTGCACAATGCGTGTGTGCTTTGGAATCTTATTTCCACTAGAGAAAAACGCAAGGCTGTTAAACATCCTTTTGATTTGTGAGTGATGCAAATTAAAACTCAAAGGTGAGTGTTGAGGGATGTTAATATAGTACATTATCCTTTGAATTGAGAGAAGCATATAAGCACATGCTTAAATAAATGCATATGTGGTACTACTTTAATGATACAGTATAGAAACATGCTAAAAGCAGTGACATGAAAACTGTTATAACAATGCAAAAATACCTCTGACTGATACCACCACTCCCTTGTTATTACAAAAAGAACAGTTTTCTAGGGGGACAAAGGGAAATTACTCCTTTTCGAAGAAAACTGGTTATTCTGGTAAAAAACCTCCAGGTAGATCAGCTGAAGCTTAGAGGATTTGAGCACGCACTCAGTTCTCTGCTAAAGCGATGGGTGAACGGTGGCTGCTAGGCTGCTTTAGTCCTGAATGCAATTACTGAAGAACTCTAGGGTAGTATTCTCCAAACATTTTTGATCATGCGCCCCTATCAGTAGAAGTTTTTTGAGCAGGTACCCCCAAGCTGTGTATATTTATTTATAAATTATATACATGCACTACTGTACTAATATACTATGTACATTATAAATTATATGCAAAAATAGAAATTAAAAAGTATGAGATAAAGATGAAATATACACTATTAAAATTTTTTCTTATATTTGTTAACAGTACAAAAAATATTTTCTTCCAGCACTCTCATGGATTGTCTTGTGCGCTCCCTGGCAGTTCATGTTGGAAACCACTGTGCTAGGGCCTGTGAAAGGATCATGATATGAAGTTCATATATGGCAAGCAGACAGTGCCTGGCAAGCAGGACTGTGGTCATCTGTGTCCAGCTCTGCCAGACTGCTTCAGTCCAGGCCCAGAAAGAATTTCTGTAAAGTGGCTCAGTGCTCTCTGCCAGGAGTACTACCAGAGCCAGATCAAATATTTAGCTATGATGAAAAGCAGTATGTTTACCTGCTTTCTCTATCTTCTCTCTCCTCCCCAGGTAAATAACATTCTAGCTTGCCTAGCAGGCTTGAGGTTTTGATCACACAAGGTTATAAAAACTTCA
The DNA here is from genome assembly GCF_003259725.1 of Athene cunicularia. Lineage (NCBI taxonomy): Eukaryota > Metazoa > Chordata > Aves > Strigiformes > Strigidae > Athene > Athene cunicularia. The sequence goes on from NW_020799097.1 coordinate 79,738,157, forward strand.
GGCACAGCCTTGCTAATAATCTGAAGGTTTGTTTTTTTCCTGCTAAAATGTCGATGGGGGATATAGCACTTAGGATCTAGTAGAATCTGACCCTAAGGGAGGAATGTAATAAATTCTTGGTGTGGAAGGGAAAATGTTACCTATTCAGGGCCATTTACAGTTAGTGAGGAGGAAAGGAGCCACATCACAAATGATGGGAGAAGCTGATAGGGTTGAATGCAACACAGCAGGTCTCTCTTCTTAATTTTATTTTATGAGGCAGTCAACATAAATAAAGAATGAATGGAGAGAAATGTTGCTTAAATGAGACCTTTGTGAACACAGCAAAAAGCAGCTGAGGAAGTGGAAGGACAATGCAAAGGAGCAAATCTGTCTATAATATAAAACCAGCTTTAGCAGTTAAGTCTGGAAGGTTTTAGCAGTTAAGTCTGGAAGGTTTAGGAAGCAGGAGGCTCCCTGTGGAGATACATATTCTTCTTCTGTATTTGCCTTGCTATTCCTTCACACAGAGCCAAGAGAGCGGGGAGAGACTTAGCAATCAAAACTGGATTGGACACTCCTTTTCCTGGGGGATTCCATATTTAAAGAGAGCTTAAAAACCAAATCAGAAAATGAAAGGTTTGGAAACATGAGCATTCTTGATGCCAGAGCTTCAGTGCTGTGATCCTGACTGGAGCAGCGGCATAGGCTCCCTGCTCTCCCAGGGAGCAAGTTGACACTGCTGTTTCTGATAAATGAACACTGACTGAGGCAGTGTCAGTGAAGGCAGGAAGGGAGGTCTCAGCTTTCTAGATAACACAGTGGTAGAGAGGCAGAGATGCTTGGATGTCAGCAGCGATAAAATGAAGAAGAGTTTTGCCATGTGAGAGCAGTGACTTGCTTAAATAACCCTCAGTTGTTTGTGGTGAAAGTGGATTCTGTGAGGCATCTAGAGAATTGAGTTTTCCTTGTAGAAAATGTTGTGGTGCTAGATAAACACTGATGTGCTCTATACAGATGCTGGGCATTTCCTTGCCAGCAGGGACAGGCCAAGGCAAGAAAGCGGCTTGCCACAGCAGCTCTGTGTGAGTTGTTTCATATCTGCTATGAAATTAAATTGATTTTGATTGGCTGACTAGCCGGGTTATACAGAAGAGTGTATTTCTGCCTTTGCTCTTTTGCAGAAATACATCCGTCACCTTTTTAGTGTTTTGTTTTTAAGCCCACAGAATTTGAATCCCCACTTTTAAGATTCTGAAATGCTTCTTTCATTCTATTGAGAATGATTGGAGAGGGTGTAGATGCAGCATGCTCATACCTGTGCATTGTAGGAAAAGAGGCAGGGAATAGAACTTTCAGCACTTTCACATAACATTACACTGTCTTCAGAATGAAAGAAAAGTCTTCAGCAGCCGACCTTCTTCACCAGTAGTTACAGCATTTCATCTGTGTTTACCTAATTGGGTATTCCTTGCCAAAAAAGATTTAATGGAAAAGTGATGTATGACTGTAGACATCAGTACTGTGTGAATTCACATGGGCTGGTACTTGGGAGCAAGGTGTAGAAGTGGAACAGGAACCAGAGGGGGTTAGGGACATTTCATTTTTCTTTTTGAGCAGCCACAGGCTGGCCAGGCACAGGTGCAGATCTTTATTCTGTAACTTACAACTGAGTAACACGCAGTTGGATGCACTCCTAACCAGTGCTGATTCAGCTGACCACCTGCTGTATCTGACAGCTAATCCTTGTCTCCAGACATGTGTCCTCAGAAACTGCAGTTGTAGACTTGAACTCATACTAACATAAGCCTCATCACTTAAGTGAAATGCCAAGAGGACAGGAAACTCTGAGCTATGGCAGTATCTCAGAAACGCAGACAGAAGGGTAGGGAAAGCAACAGAGAAGTGGAGCCTGGGGAAGGTCGAGGTCAGATAACAGGAAGCAGCCGGGGAAGGCTGGGAATGTGCAGAACAGAGCAAAGAAAAACAGGGCACAGGTCCCAGTGCCAACTGGAGACATGGATAAGCCAGGAGCACAGATGATATGATTATCCTAAGATAGCAGAGCATGTCAGGCATGAAGCAAAACATTCAGGGAGGCTGACTCTCAGTTCCTGAACTCAGGAAGTATTTGCTCTGGCTTGGTGGGCAGGCAGTTTGGAAGGGAAGCACCAACTTCTGTCTTTGAGCAGCAGTCAAAATTCACAGCCCTTATTTAAATGGGAACTTTTCCAGTTACTTCTCGTTGAGTAAAATACACTTGTTCATTGTATCATGAAATCATAAGCCAGCCTGATACGAAAACAGCAGCTGACATCTTTCCATTTTAAGAAAATCAATCTATAAGTAGATAAGAGCATGCAGGACAGAACACAGGGCCAGGGTTTACAGAGCAAAAAACATACTCAGGAACTTCCCTATTACTATCTTAGTAAAATATTATCTTAAGCATATCACTGACGCTACCTATGGGTCTAATCAGGCACAGGCTTTTGTTCCAGACAGATTTTTTCCAAATTGTGGAGGATTTAGCTCTGGCATAGTAATCCAAAGGTCTGTTCTGAACCCTACTGTGAAGTCTGTGAGCTTCTTCTGTAAGAGGAAGAATATATCTAGGAAATGTGAAGCTCCAATCGCTGAGTTCTCAAGCTATAAATGTCCTAATCTGTGGTTACAGAATGGGAAGCTATTATTTCTGTTGTGATAATGCCCAGAAGCCTCTAGGAATCGTTAATGTGAAGTGCTTGGCACTTTGCAAACAGGACATGCTTTGCAGTGGTTGTTTCCATGTTACTGATTTAAATTTACATTCCAGGTGCATCCTGTATAATTATACCTGCAGATTCAATAAATTGATGTTTGGCCCAGGTTTTAGTAGAGCAGAAAGATTTATTGGCTTTATCTTCCACTCCACTACTTAATATGACCCAAATTTCATCACCAACAACCTTTTTTTCTGTGAGCACAACGTGAAGTTCTTTGAAAGCCTGCTGTGTGAAATCTCTGTTGCTGCTAGGTTCAAAATGAGAAATACAAGCTGCTTCCTCCTCTTATAAGCTGAGGTATGTTCTTACAGTGGTTAAATCCTATGAGGTTTTTCAGCTTTTATTGGTTTATATGTTGGCAGCCCCCAAGAAGTGTGGAGAAGATGACTTCCAAGCATACCTGTGATCTGGTGTGATGGATGGCTACCAGTAAGCAGTGCCTGTCTGGTGAACTCAATTTTTTTCCCTGCCTGATCTCAGAGTACATCATACTAAGACTGTGTTTGGGGACGTGGACTTTGGCTCCAAAGTAATGAAGCATCTCTCCTGAAAGGATGTGGGGGAAGACGCATGATGCTCTTCTTTGCAAACCTAGTTCTGTGGCCTAGTTGCTGTTCTGCTTGCACCCTGACAGCAGCGCAGCATGGCACAGGCTGTGGGGGGAGCTGGCTGCTGGGTGCTGAGCAGTTACCCTGGGTGCACACAGTAGCTGGGCAGAGGTTGCGGGAGAGGTGCTGTGTTGCTGAGGGACTGCTGTTGGTGAGGATGAGCGGTGCTGCGTTGCAGAAGATCATGCTCAGACTTCGCGCACTGTTTAGCTCCGAGCTGTGCTTCTGGCTCACTCTCTGCAGATACAGCTCCCTGAAAGCCTTCCCTGGGGGTATAAGTGGTTTGTAAACATGTCTGTATCACCCCGGACTTAACACAGGCAGTACAAGTAATAAATCCGCTTTTTTGCACAGATGACTGCGCTTTTTTTTTTTAACATTGCATTGCTGAAACACTTTGGTTTCTTAAAATTGAGAAGTTGTGGGTTTATAAGAGTTATTAGGAAGCCTAAGCAGTTGGAGTGCTGTGGTGTGCGTCATGTATCCTGCAAGTGGTAAGAGGATTAGAGATGGTGATGTGCATGGTGTATAAAACTCATTTATTGAACTTCCAGCTGCTTGGCTCTTTTGAGTTCAGATGTTCAGACAGCCTGTGGTACCAGTCACTTCTAAGGGCAGGCAGAACAAGGATGGGAAAATGCAGTCTAACAAGAGGGGCAGGAGTAAATGAGGAAAAAGAAAACGGCAAGCGCACAAACTGGTACTGTGCCCGTGTAAAGAAGCCCAGGCCTTAGCAAGGACTGCAAATACATGACCTCCACTTACATCTTTGGTGTCCTAATATTTAGACTTTCATCTGCCCCTAAGCCTAATGCACCAGCAAGGAACATGTGACTCGTAACTGCTTGTCCCACAGTTTTTGAGGGTGCTGGGAAGGAACATGGAGAATATAAAGTGGGGAAATAAGTTCAAAAGCAGCTGTGTAAATGCAGATGCATTATTATCTCGGACAGAGGTGGTGCAGCCTTCAAATGAGGGTGCCTGTGATTGAAGTGCTGATTTATTTTATTATTATTATGATCTCTGAAGTGGCGAGAGCTCATTTGCCTCCTAGTCTGGGGTGATCACAGCAGACAATTCTTGTCTTACTGGGCATTTTGTGAAGCTCACCTAGAAATGCATGTGCATGCTTACCTACAGAGAGCAGTAAAATCCGAGGGAGACTGATACAAGCTAAAGGAAGCAGGTTTGGAAAGAGAGCCTGAATATCATCCCTATGCAGCATCTGGCACCAGCCTCCTTGGACAGTTTTTGATTTTTGAGCTCTTCAAGCTGGGCTGCAGCAAGAGCACCCTGCTTATCACCCTCTCCCAAGCAGGTGCAGCAGTAAGTGCTTAGTTCTGTTCATGGGAAGAAGCATAGAACACTTTGTGGACTCATGAGCCTAACAACTATTCTCTGTCTTTTGCAGGAAGAAGCTGTAGTTGCCAGGAAGCAATTGCAGAGACCAGTACTGTAGCTACCTTAGCTCATTTGGGATGGGAACAGATCATTAGGAGGTTCTGTACTGAAATGAATGTTCTTGCATGAAAAGGTTGTCTCTAATGCTCTACTATATTCTTTCTTTTTTTTAAATAATTTTTGAATAAGGCTGAAAACCATTTTCTCATGAGACTTGCTCAAAACAAGAGATTCATTTTTCAGTGGCATATGTGTGTTGCGTGTAAGTGCAGGAGTTGACGTGAAGGGTTTCAGCATCTCATTAGGTGGGTCACTTGCTTATTGACTTTTAGTTACAAAAGATAAATTAACTGTCCCAGTGATTTGCCTGCAAAATTTACTAGGCTATTTTCCCTTCTTTAAACACAAAATCCCTCCCTTTGGAGACAGGGCCCTGACATCAAATATTACTAATGCTTATACAGGTAGATTTTTATTTTAAATTGCTGGAAAGGAGCAAGTTGCATGTAGGTGGTGGTATTTGTGAACAGCGTGCACTAGAACAGGCCAGGAGCCTGTGAAAGATGTGATAGTGGATTGCATCTGCAAGAGTTCCCAGCACAGGGGTCCCCCCATGGGACCATCCCAAAGCAGCCTTCTGGAATTTAGTTATGAGTGTCACCTTTCTGGAACAGTTGTGCTGACATAAAACTATCTATGCTGCTTTGTAGAGTTATTTCCTAAATGTCCACAACTGTGCTTACAGCCAGATGTGTAACTGCTCTGTAATCTACCAAAAGCTGTATTACAGATGATGTATGAAGTCGGCATGTTGATGGTTGTCTCTAACCTGTTAGATATGCTCAGTGTCAGATGGACTGCCAGGAGCAGCCAATCTGCTCTGATGGTTGAGTGCAGTAAAATGGTAATAGAAAACTGCAGTGGCAAAAGAAAGTGCAATGGACTATTGCCATGGAAGCTGCTGCAGCAGAAATTCCCCTGAGGAGGGACAAGCATGTTCAGTCCCACAGCCAAATGATTTAATGTGCAAAGGATTATGTAAACTGATGCGATGTGATACTGTTTCAGCACTGACTGCTGCTTTAAGGTGTTTGGCTTTTTAAAATTATTGTAACTATAAGACCTTTTTAATGACTTTAAAAACTTATTGTAACCATGTTGATAATGGTATTTGATAGGTTTTAAGATCTCATCACAGAAATGAAGTATATAATTAAAGGTGTCAACATTGCATGCAGTAGGCTTTTTATTCTTTCTGCTTCACTTGTTGCATCTTGAAGGCCTTGTAGACTTAAAGCATGATTGTAAACACAAAGAAATACTCTCTTAATTAAATGTTTTTTGACTGTGGCTTAAATCTACATCAAGCCACACTTTCACGGAAGACTGCCACAGCATCTCTCACATGTTCTCATTCTCAGACCAGTGCTGTTGGTGGTACAGCATACATTTGGTCGATGGGAAAGGTGTTAAGACTTGCCTTCTTGGTCCCCTGAAAATGCCCAGAATTTTAACTGTTTTCATAGTGTTTTATTGCACATGGTAATCTGCTGAGTGGCAGCCAAAATCCTTTACCCTTGGAATTACAGTGTTGTTCTTGGTGCCCCACTGAAGTTCTTCATCATTGCTGAGCTGAACTGCCAACCAGCACACAGCAGCATGGGGCAGAAGGAATGGGCAGGGCACCCTGGTCATCACCCCAGGCCTTGGGAGGCCACTGTCGCATCGAGGGGGAAGGCTGTCTTGTGTTGGTTGGGAACAGGTACATTACTTGTTCCTGACCTATGCCAGGTTGACATACTAGACTCAAGATTTTTGCTGTAATGCTGAAGAAAGTTAGATGGTAATCTGGATCCAGTACACAGCACGGAAACAAGATGAATTGCAGGAAGTTCTTTAGTTTACTAAATACTTGGCTAAATTTTACTATTTAGTTGAACTTTTATTCTTTGGTTTACTAAATAAGTTCTTTATTTAACTTGTCATAACTCATCCCTGTCTGGTGTGGAGGTCAGGGACTGTTTTGACCAGAGTCAGCATGGAACACCTGTGAACTGGTTTTCAGTCCTTTTTAATTTGTCCTTGGATTGCTTTTAGTCTCAGCTCTTAATTCTCTCTGTGGATAGGAGTCAGACTGCAGCGTGTGGATCACTTTATTGCTGATGCCATGAGGAAAAAATCCTTTTTAATGCTGGGGAGGGAAGAGAAAGTGTCCTTTCATGGAAGCTGTTTGGAACAATTTTTTGTGACTTGTGGTTATTACATGCAGGCATGGAGGCATTGTCAAAGGCTTACTTATAGAGGTTGGAAAAGTGCAGTCAGATTTGGCACACTTTGCCAAATAGTGTGAAACAAACTTCACTGAAACCAAATGTAGATCAAAAGTGTGTGCTACTGATTCCCCAGGCAAGGGTGCAAAGTAAGTTTTTTCAGGGAAGATGACCTAGTAAAAACTTACCCAGAAGCATGAGCAGCTGAGAGAGCCCTTATGATCTAAGAACAGAACCATCTTTGGAAGGACTATGTCCAGTTCCTTCTTTCTCATGTAAAAAAGCCAATATAGTGTCTGTTTGGTAGTTGTTGGGTTTCTTTTAATTTCATCCTCGTAGGCTGGCTCTGAGCTCCAAGCAACTCCACAGTACAGATCATGTTTTGATCATTTATATAGCATTCTTGTGCTAGGCAGTCCTAAAGAAAATGTAAGATTCATCTACCAGTATAACAAATACAAACATCTGCTTGCCCTAAAATATTGGTCAGAATCACAGCTGGTATAAATTAGGATGACTCCTTTGACTTAATAAAGTGGACTTGTCACTGAAGCTTTGGTTGTTGTTTTTTTTTTAAATGAAGATAAATTAAATACACGCAGCCGAATAACCGACATTAAAGACCTGGATACTTGCTGCCCAGTTCCTACGGGAGAGCAGTATCTGAAATTAACTGGAATAAAATGCAGAAGAGAACTGTTACATGCACTTACTTTAAGTTGTCTTGACAGGCTTGTCATAAGGCCATCAAACTGGCTGTGGCTTGAAAATTGTCTGATGTGCATTTCTTCCAGGCCATTAAGAATAGAGCTGATATGAAAACTGATTTTCTGGCAAGCTGGATAAGCTCCAGTGCTTCCAAAGCTTACGTGAGGGAACTTAGTGTGAAACCAAAATTCTGAAAAATCACACGTGGGAAATATTAAAACATTGGTTTTGATTTTGTTGCTATTTTTTCATCTCTTTGTATTGGTCTTTACTCATTGAGAAAGATGAAAAATTGTTTAAACTGCCTGTCATGTTTCATCAATTGACATTTTCCATGAAAACATCATGATTTTTTTGATGAATGTGTATATTGTCTGACAGAAATCTTCCATCAGCGTTTTTTGATGATTTCTAAATAAGACTCAAAAAGCATGGTGTGTACTTTTGGAGAGGTAACTTCTCAGGAATATGAAACAATCTCTAATTGCTTGGACTTTGCAAGACAGAATTAATTGGCTTTTCAGTCTGGTTTTTGAAAGCTGTGCCATTATGTCAGAGAAGCAACTACTTCCCAATTGCCAAAAAGTATCAGGTTCTGGATAGATTATTTTTAGGTATGTATCTGTATATAATGCATCTAAATGTGCTATCCTCATGCATGTCTATAAATTGTTAGATTTTTTGTGCAAAACAGACAATAAAATGACTTCTGAATTCTTAAACTGATGTTTCTACCACTCCTATGCCTGATTCAGAAGTATTGCAGTCTGCTCAGTTGCTAATGAAGTTAAATTAATTTCAAAGTCAACCCTGGATTAGCTCTGTACAAGGTTTGTTTCCAAACCATGCAACTTGGATTAGCATACATAGGGTAATACATGGGTCTGTCAACGTGTCGGGATATTTTTTCATGAACCTTGGTTACACTTTGAATGAGAGCACTGAAGTCTTTTGCACAGCAAAGGAGAATTTTCTTCCACTGTGTTTTTTTTTCTCACGCATCTGATTTATCCTGTCTAAAATGACAATGCTTTTGACCTCCTTAAGATTTGTATGTTACGTTGTAAGCACTGATAGATTACAATAGGGTTTGAAACTTCCAATCTTTTATTCTGTGAACTCTGAGCTACTGAATAACAGGTTGATAATCAGAACAGGAAAAATGGAAAAGGATATATTAACCTATTAAAAATGTGCTCAAATTACTTAGTCCTGCAAACCAGTTAAGTAAGGAAAAAGCAGTTAATTCACTTGGAGTTCTTATTTTTTTCCTAACGTGCTGCTCAGTAAGGAAGGCTAAAACCCTGGTGGGATTGGAGGCGGGGGAAGAATGTGACTGGTGGGAAGAATGTGAATGTGACCCATCCATGAGAGAAAAGCAGAGATTGTAGGAGGACGTGCAGGGGCTGCCTGAAGGATGGTCACACAAGTTTCGTGTGAAATTTTTCTTAAATCTTTTTGGGTTTTCCTGCAATGTGTATGTTTGCTGAGAAGTTGAGCATGCAGCCTGCTCTCTCACTAGGCATTGGACCCAGCAAGGCTGCTGCAGTTTGCCCTGAGCTGAGGTGAGCCAGAATGGACTCTGCAACGTGTGCAGTCTTGAGGGCGAGGTGCCAGCCTCTGCTCTACAATCTATGGAAACACAAATGGCGTTCCATGCTTAGCTTCTTTGGATTTTTTGAGCCTATTCTTACAACTTAAATAGCTAGGGCTCTGGGGAAGACATTCCTTTGGAGTGCAAAACAGAAAATGGAACCAACCTGGTCAAAATAGGATCTAGTAGTAGTAATGACTCGCAAGGTGACTGCTGCTGATTGCACGTGCAAGTTTTTTCTGGTAGACAGGGTGAGAAACAAGAAGGAGAGTTTGCCTGTGCGCGTTGTATTCTAACAGGGGAAGATTGTTATTTTCCATGTTCTGCAAAGTCATTTAAAGCAAGCCCAGACTGCTAGTGCTGGCGTGTGTGCTGCCCAGACAGAGGTTACCCAGTAGAGCTCTGTCACCGCCCTGTGTGTGCACAGACCAGTGGGTCTAGCTGCAGGTTTGGAAACTTCAAAGAGTTTTGTGCTCTGACTCTATGCTTATACAGGAAATCCTGACGGTTTTTTAAAGCAAAAAACCCTGTGTAAATAAATGCTTTCTCCATGCACACGCTTTAGGGCAAAGGAAAGAGAAAAATCTGGATTTTACGTACATTTGTGATTGTATGTTCATTCTGAGAATGGAAGACTAGACAATGCCACTATTTTATTTGACTGAGTAAACCTTGAAAGGTAAACAGTGTATGTATAGAACATTGAGCTCTCTTCATATCAGTATTTTCTGGGTAAGTGCCATTTAAGTCAATGTAAAAATCCTTAAAAAGTACAAATGCACTATTTAAGATTCTTATGCAATTGGCTTTATAGATGGGATATATTTGTGTACTTAGATAGAAAGTCATATTTAAATAATTTATTTTAGGCTAGTCATTAACTATGCAAAACCCAATTCATGTTAAAAATTCAGTTCTCTTCCTACAGAAATTCAATGTCGCTCTTGTTTTATTGCATATCAGTAAATTATGAATCAATTGTGCTCACTTTGCCAATAAAGGCTGTTTTTTAAGACAATGAGATTATACAGGGGCTTTCAGAATTATATTTAGTCAACAATTAGGTTGATGTTTGAGTCAGAAAGTGATTCAGCTCACTTTTTTAGAGCTGTGTGGGTTCTGCATGCCCAATGGGATACAAGTCTTGCATATTTATTTCAAGAAGGAGGGCAGATAGGAGACTCTGTGGCTGGAGCAGGACTGCTGGGTAAGAAGGGTAATCCAGTATACCTGGCAGTTTTCTATAATCACTTTTCAAGGTAAAGTTGTGCAGCTACTGAAAATTTAATTACATCAAAGTACCTTTTTATGCTTCTGACTGCTCTTCTTAAAAATGGAGTCCATCACATACCTATTGCCCAAGTTCACCTGTCTCGAGACCGACATATTTTACTTCATAAGACTTAATGCTTTATAAATGCATCTTGTTTGCTGTAGGCAAGATTTAAAATGTTACCCCCACTCCCAGCTTCTGCTTCTAAAGGCAAGAATTTTAAAACTAACTGTGCTCTACCTGGAAGGTTTCCTGGGCACTGGAGTTGAATTCAATAGCTACTCAAGACTTCATGTATAACTAGGAATACACTCTGAGCAGTGTGTTATCAGAAAGCTGTATGTACCGTAGAATGTTGAAACTTGATTAAGTTGTAGGGAAGGAGGAAGTGATGTACCATAAGTCATTCATACAGGATCATTTGTAGAGCATTTTTATGTCAGCTATAACAGTCTATCAGGTGCTAGCAGAATACAAATCTCCTGATCAAAAGAAGAGAACTCTTTATCAAGAGGTTTTATTTTTGCAATAGCAGTTAAGGTTAAGTATATCTATTCTAGTCCCACAGTTTTCACTTGATGGTGAGAACCTTTTATAATTTAAGCTGAAATTTTTTGCTTCGTCCTTACCAGAACGTGGTTTGTGTGGGGCTCTTTACTCTGGTCTTGCTATATAGAGGAATGTGCTTTCAATGGAACTGTTTCACTTCCAGTTTCTCAATCTCACAAATTAAAATTGGAAAGTAATCTTTAAATATGTGTTTCTTTAAATATATGTTTCCTCACTGCACTCAAGGGGGGGCTGGGGGGAATCCACTTGAATTGTTTTCTTTTTTGCCATTCTTTGCAATCTGAAGGTTCACTGTTTCAGTGTCTTGGTGCTATTTTTGCTGTCCTTCTAATAGCTTGAGTTCACCAGAGTGCACCCAAATATTAAGGTTTAAGAGACAGTCCAACCACAGTATTTGTGTAGTTCCTTATAGTACTGCTTCATGCAAAATTTCTGCAAGCTATAGTTGTTGCTGTAACTAAGGATGTGAGCTAAAATACGGGGGTACTGGAGAATGGGGCCTGACCAACACAGAAGTGGACCTTTGAGGAGCCAGATTGTAGAATGGCGAATCTTGTGCTCTGATTCAGCTGGGAGAGCCAATAGTGAAATCCAGGCAACCACATAGTGTAAGGAAGACTCACACTTATTAGGCAGAACTACAAATGAGAAGCTGTGTGCCTTCAGCTTTTGATCAGGAAGAGTGTTTTTCAGACAGTCCCAAGACTGAAGGCTGTTAAACTAAGGTACAGTAGTTATTGGATCCAGCTCTTAGTGTCATGATTATAACCCCAAACTACCTTTTGCACAGGGATGTTGAACTGCTCTTAAGCACTGTTCATTGGGTTTGTTGGTGGTGCCACTCTCATGTGTATTGATTTTCACTGCTTCTGTAAGAGAGTAGAGAATTACTGTCTCCACAGTCCTTACCTGATGACTAAAAGCACTGGCATGGATGGGAGCATGAAAAACACTACTTTTAAAATTGAGTTTAATTAGCTTATGGAAGGGATTAGAGGAGAGAGGACTAGTATCTACGTCCCTGGTATTGCAGGCTTGATGTCCCTAATTCGGCTTAATGTAATCTGGTGTCTGACTGGATAACCTTGTTACATTGATACAGTGCTGCCAACCCTTAGAGCCTCCTTTTTTTTTTTTTCCCTCTCTTCATATGGAAACTGGCAGAGAAGGTGCAAGATAAGTGAAAAGCTAGAGTAATGACAGCATGGGACTGCAAGGCTTACTATGTTATGGGAGGAAGAAGACCAATGTATGCATTGTAATGCTAAAAATATTCCCTGTGACATGGGACAGCAACACTAACCACATGGTGTCTTTGGCTTGTTCCAGTAACACGCTCTTTTGGGGATGTCAGAATGCAGGATAAGGCTCCAATGTGGTGTCAGAGACACAGAATTGAAAAGTGCATAGACGTGATCTGCATGGCTCAGTGTGTGGAGCAGCTGCAGATTTGAAAGTCACACTACTAATGATAACAAACTGAGCAGGAATTGGAGGTGCAAAAGAAAAGGTAGGGTCAGGTTCTAGTGCCCAGGAATCATATCAGCTGGGATGGGAGCAGCACACTCTCTTTGGAGGGCTCGGACACCATCCTTCTGGGCTGTTTTGAGGGAGGCACTGCTTTAACATGCATATGGACAATTAAAAGACTATCCAGAAAAAAGCCAAAACAGTTGCTGAGGGTAAAAGGTACAGATGCTGTATAAGTGGAGAAATTAAATTCATGCTGCCTGACAGACCTGCATGCTACAAATAGTGTGCAAAGCAGAGGAAGAAACTATTTGGAGTGTGTTGTATTTGTATCATGTAGGAGGAAGACACAGAATACGGGGGGGAAGTTTCCTGACAAGATCTGTCAGACAGTGAGTATGTTCTCAGAGGAATTAGCTGTCATGCCATCACTTTGGCCTTGTTTTCCTGCTTTAGATTGCTGGTGTTGGACATGCCTGGTGCTGATCAGGAGTGAGTTTATCTTCCCTTCTTGCTTTTGTTCTAGGTCCAACACGAAAAATGCCCCTGACTGCCAGTGCCATGGACTTTTTTCAACTCTTTGTCCCTGACAACGTACTAAAGAATATGGTTGTCCAGACCAACATGTATGCCAAGAAGTACCAGGAGAGGTTTGGTAGTGATGAAGCCTGGATTGACGTCACCCTGACGGAAATGAAAGCCTTCTTAGGCTACATGATATCAACCAGCATCCACCACTGTGAGTCTGTTCTCAGCATCTGGAGCAGCGGCTTCTACAGCAACAAGAGCATTGCACTTATCATGACACAGTCACGGTTTGAGAAGATCCTGAAGTATTTCCACATTGTGGCCTTCCGCTCGAGCCAGACGACACATGGCCTCTACAAAATCCAGCCTTTTCTGGACTCTCTACAGAACGGCTTTGACTCTGCTTTTAGACCTTCACAAGCCCAGGTGAGAGTTAACCCGTTGGCAGGGAACATCTAACCTACATGCTGGAGGCCAAGTCATCTCTCTATGACAAGTGCAGAGCACAGTTGCCTGAAGAAAGAGGTGGGGCTTCACAGCGTGAAGCCATGGTGCAGTGCCTCCACAACACATGAAAGAAAGTAGCACTTTCCTATGCAAGTGCTCAGCAGTGTCTTGAGGTCTCTGCAGTGCAGGTACCTAGCATATTTCAATAGGAATGATGCTGTCTGAGCTGGGACTCAATGCTCTAAACAAGCCTGGAGGCTTCTCAGTGAGGTTGATACCACTAGGTTGTTCCATCCTGAGGATGGGAGGTTACAGGCTGCTCCCGTGAGGGAGAGTGGAAAGGGCAGAGCTGGTGCAGCTGGGCTGGAGTGAAAACCTGTAGCTGCTCCTACTACAGGCTGAGGGTTAGATGCAGGAGCTGAAATTGCTAGGAATGACCAGCCCTGGCCCTAGCAGTAGGCATTTGCCATATGGTCCAGCAGCACAGCTACCTCCCCCTGACTGGGCGAGGGGAAATAAGCAGGGGGACAGGTGCTTTTGTTCACTGCGGTTGTCAGCTGCCATCAGCAGCACTGCCTGTGCCTTGTGCCAGTCCTGGTTTTTAATGATGGGTGATGCTTCTATGGAAAAATTTATTGATGTGTGGATTGGCAACCAAAGTGCCATTGAACTGGAAATACTTCTAGACTACCAGGAATAAAAGTAAACAGGACTCTAATGAATTTTCATTTCCAGATACAACTAGGGGTAGAGCAGAATGCAATTCTGTAGGGAGACCGCTCCACAGACTGAGTAGATGGTGTAAGGAACTAAACAAACTTATGTAGTTGGTGGTTGTCTGACTACAGCTGTACAGTTGAACAATTTTAATTTTTTTTTAAAAGTGCAAAGAAATAATTTCTTAATATTTATCATACACTTTTTAAGCTTTGTTCTGCTATAAATGATCTCATTTTGGAGCTGTTGCTACTGGTCACATTCAGAAGGCTGGAAAGAAAAAGGAATAAGCTTGAAATATATTACTGCTTGAAATAACTTTTCAATCAACCCTGTGTCTTCAGAATACAAGATTTCACCTAGACATTTGGAAAGGGTGTTGTGTCCATTTTCCTCTTTTTCTTCTTCTTTCCCCTCTGAAACATCACATTTTTGCCTACTACACAAAGTTAATGAAGACATAGATGAATCACATCCATTGAAGTGTGCCTAAAATAAATTGGGAATGATTACCGTTTTTTCTATTTTATAGACAATAAAAATCATACCTGTATAATTTAGGACAACACAGCTGTTTAAAAAGCTGTTACAGTGGAGATGGGAGAAGGGAGGAGAGAGGAGTGTCCCACTGAGCCATGCTAGCAAGGTGCATTTCCATCAAGACAAAACAGGCAGTGAGACACATGGTATTGTTGGGACCGAGCTCTCATTAAGATATGAAATCTAATCCTTATGGCCACTGACTTCAATGGGCAGAAGATAAAGGCTTCAGAAATGTGATCACTGTGCCTAATGTAAAGCTTATAATGGTGTGCTGTGGGACATGCTGTGAGTACAAATCCATTAAAGGATAAAATTTGATTTGCATGTATAGCCCTTCTCCCTTCCCCCTCCCTAGCAAGGTTTGAGAACTGAACTGACAAAATCATAGCATCCTATTTGCAGTGGCAGAACATCTAAATCTCCACAAGCAGAATGTATACTTGTGCTGGGCTTGGTAAGGAGATGCTGCTTTAAAAAAAAAAAGAGGTAAGAAGTGACAGCCCAGTTCTTTTGCTTCCCCCTCCACTTCTCTGTTCCCTTGTCAGTGTTTACGTCAGTGATGTCTATACAGCATATTTCAGTGGTATTGAGCGAAACAAAAAGCACTAAAATACAGCTTCAAAAATAACTGTGAGAGAGAGAAAAAATATTTGATCTGTTGTTAAAAATACTCTAGTGTAGTGCCAGTAGCCTACTGGGGGATGTTCCAGACCTCCTCCCAAAAGAACTCTTGTGCCTTACGCCCTCCTGGGTGCCATCAGGCAGGGCTGCACACTACCTATCTCAAGAGACATGGACCCATCTGCTCAAAGCAACAGGAAAGACCTCTCTCTGGAAATAGCCTTGAGTGCAGATTAGCAGACTGCAGTAAACATCAGACTCAGAATGTCAGGTCCAGTGAGAAATAATAGAAATAATTAAAATTAATAGCCCAGTTGCACAGAAACAGAAGGAAAAGACAGGGGTAAAGACCCATTCAGATGTGCTTTTGGATATACTGCCTTTGAAATTGTTTTGGGGAGAGGAGCCCAAGTTTCTGTAATCAGTGATACCTAGAATCCCAAACTCAAAATGGATTTGTTGTTTAAGGTACACCTGTATCTTAAACATAAGACTTACAGTATCAGGATGGTTTGTGCCTGAGCCACAGTCTATGCTCAGGCCTTAGGCTATGTGCCATGAAGCAGAGGAATGACTTGGGCTCCTTGCTGCTGAATGCAGCAAGGCTGTCTGGGCTTGTAGGTAGACATTGCTGACTTTCTTCCTCTGGCAGTGTGGACTCACAGAACACAGGTTAGGGAGATGCCATGTTTAACTCACCCCTATGAACAGAGCAGGCAGTCTGTGTCAGGTAGGCAGTGCAACATCTGCCTTCACAGTTAATTCTACAGGTTTTATATTTTTATTTAGGAGAGATAGAAAAGATTATTTAAGTGGAATTTCTGTCTCAAAAAATATTTGTATGGTTTTTTTCCCCATGTGTAACACCCCCCAACACC
>NW_020799097.1:79754578-79756803 GCF_003259725.1 Athene cunicularia
CCCCCCCCCCCCCGAAAATGTGCATGCAAAAATGATGCCATAGTTTCTATGAAAGGAAACAGAGGGAGAGAGAGCTATGCCAATATACCAAAACAAAGAAAACAGTCTAGTGAATTATAATTATTTTGCTAAATGTACTGAGCAAACAAAAGGAAATAATTACTCTTCAGTTTATGAAGGTACTGAAAGCCCAGAACATTATAATTGTGGATCAGCAGTGCTAGCTTCAATTTCTGAAGTAAAAAAAAAAAAGGTATTCTGACCTAGATTTGGATAAGAATGACAGGAATATTCTCTGCATCCTATCCCTCCCCAGAATATTCTGTATAAATAATGTGGCTTCTATCTGAGCAATGAGAGGTGGAGGTTTGGGTCAGTTCTTGCCATCAGTGTCATCTCTTTGCTGCTGGGGTGTCCATATTGCTTTGTAGCTGTGCTACTGTTGATAAGTGGAAGCCTGAAGACAGAGAAGATGCCCAGTCTGAGCTCAGGAGGTATACTGCAACAAATTCAAGGGTACTCACCTTCAAAGGATATATGCTGAACTCCAGAAAGCAGAGGAGCTCAGGAAAACAACATCACTGCTCACATATCCTTCTGTGCCTGCTGAGTATTAATATGCTTGTCAGTGGGATGTGACTAGACAGGATTGCTGCCTCTGTCTGTGCCTTACTGGTGTAGGAGAGGTCAGGAGCACAACTCTGGGCACTCTCTTCTTCCCTCTAGCTGCAAAGTACCTTCTCTTTGGCATCTTGGAACCAAACATTTCTCCATCTGCCCAGTGAAATGTCAGCTGGGAACAGCCAGCCCAGGTTCTTACCTCAGGCAGCAATGATAAAAATATTGAGTAGCAAAGTAAATTTCTGATGTCCTGGAGGTCTTAGCTGATTGATCCTCTGGTGAAGCCAGATTTTAGGGAGAGTTTGACAGCAGTAAATGAACCTTTATGGCTATTTTAATGGCAATAGAGTGCTGTAAGAACAGATTAATTTTTTTTCTTTAGAGAGTCGACTGAAGCCTGAATAAATGGGCGGAGGAGCATGAAATCATGACTCCACTGAAGGTGGGAGTTAACCTTTGAATGATAGCAGAGAGGATCAGTACAATGTGGATAGGCCAAACAAGACTTTGGAAGTGAATTTGTCTGATTTATTGGAGAAAAAGAGCTATCAGAACAAAATAAAGAAGAGTGATGTGTCCAGTGTGATGGACTGAGAGAACAGCTTTCCAGCAGCAGTCTGTAGGGCAGGATTGCCTTATGTTGAGGCCAAAAGGAAAACCGTTGCAGGATGGCAGTGGGCTTGGATGAAAACTTGACTGCGTGGGTGGATTGTTACTCTAAAATGAGTAACATTTTAGAGCTGTTATTCAGAAAGCATGGAAAATGCAGGCACTGCCTGGCTCAGAAAACCTTGCAAGGAGTTGTAGGTAAAGCCTGACATTCAGATTCACTGCCCAGTGAGATCTGCAGCATGAGGAGAAGGATGTCTGCAATAACCAAAAAAAGGAGATAGTAAGGGGTTATCTTGATGGGAGGGAAATGCTTTCAGATGTAGCATAATAAAATCAGAACTGACAGCTAGATATGCAAGCAGAGATGTCAGATACTAGCAAAGAGTTTAGTTTAAAGAGGAGAAGCTTTGGAGCAAAGAAGCAGAAACACAAGCTACTATTGCGGGAGCAGTGGCTGGATCTGTGCATACAGATCCAGTTACCCAGGGGACTGTGCAACTGGATGGTACCCACCAAAAGCCAGAGACAAGGCAAGCTGAGGCAGTTTCTCCAGGAGACTGGCTGGAAAGACAGCTGGTGTTGGGGTGGCCATGGAGCTAAGAGAATATGAGCTGTCTCAAGGATATGTTTGTTCATTATCTAAGGCAATGGAGTCCAGGAAGCCCAAGTACTAAAGAGTTAGTAGCTCTGGGCTTTGCCTACAAGCCTATTTTGGGTGTTGTGAGAGCAGGAGGGATGGAACTCTGAAGTGGAAAGAGCTTTGGAGATGATCTAAAATTGAGAAGATAGCCACTGTCAGGTGTGCCTGCCTAGTTGTTCTGTTCATTGGATGAAAGATGTGTGGCATGGAGCAATTGCTGGAGAGGCAAGACTGCAAGGTGGAACTCCAACACTTGAAATGCATGTACATATTGCAGGGGAAACAAAGAGTGTAAGCTTGGCAAGAAGATTGAACAGGGATAAGGATGGCTATGAAGAAGAGGGGGGGGGGG
>NW_020799097.1:79756853-79876692 GCF_003259725.1 Athene cunicularia
GGGGGGGGGGGGGGGGGGAAAGCAGTGGATAGCTGTGGTGGAGCAAAGAAATTAGATGAGGAGCTTCTTAGACCTGAACAAAACTGAGGATTTGAGAGGAGAAAATGGAGACAATGAAGAAGTCCATATGATACCTTGCATCAAAGGAAGTCAGAACAGAAAGAGGAGAGGGCTTGGGGAGTGAGTCAAAGATGGTGAAGATGCAGCCAGGAATATGTGTAGGAGTCAATGAAGCCTGAAAGTAGATTTTTATCTAGGAAGATAAGAAGCAGGAAAGAGTATGCCATGGGGACAGTAAGCTTACTCCTGGAAAACTGGGTATTGCAGTGACAGCAAGAATGGGAATGAGGAAGGAGCAAATACAACTTCTCTTGGAGATCTGGCAAAGAGATGAAGTTGAGGTTACAGGAGGAGCAAGGAGACTGAGAATGGGGGAAGGTGAACAAACTAATAGGACTGGCCAGTGGCAATAGGGCTAACTTTTGTCATAAGAAAATCACGTCATTGCAGAAGCAACAAATTGCTGCATTTGAAAACAAGATGGGCATCAGATACGCCAGAAGCAGGCACAGCCCATACAGTCCCTTGCTTGCAAAGGCCTTTACAACTCTTGAAGCAATGGTTGCATATGGCGAGGTGACAACACTTTGTCTCCCCACCCTCTCTGGAGGAAGCAAGAAGAGCAAAGCTCCAGGGTTTTCATTTCAGTTTCCCTGTCCACATTCCCTGGTTGCAGCAACAGCAAATCTTACCCTACTCTTTTTCCATTTTTGTTCCCTCTTCCCAGCAGTTCAGTGGGGCTTTGGTGGAGCATTAGTCATCTTGTGGAGAAATGGGAATGACTTAAACATTTGGGATGGGGGAAATGAGGGAAAGCTCTGGGCCCTAGAGGAAGGCAGGGCTGGGCGTGGACAAGGGCGAAGGGGAAGATGGGGAGAGGTTTTAATTCAGATTTGCTTTCTAAATGTAAGGATGACAGGCCTTACTGTGTCATAGAAGGCAAAAAGAGTGTGAAGGGTGAACAAGATGCAGTAGAGTTGCTTTGAGGAGAGGTGATGCTGTGGTGCGGAGGAGAGAGCTGAGCTAATGACAGAGGGTAAAAAATGTCCTCAAGTGATGCTTATACAGCCTTTTTGCTTCTCTCCATCCTATGGTGAGGGAGATTATAACAGTTGAACCACACCACTCAGTGGAATCTGGCAGGTAAGAGGGACTTCCCAGTAGCTCAGGAGTTCTTAATGGTGTATCCAACCCCATCCCAAGGGATATGGTCTTCCCTCTGCACAGAAGAGGCAGAAAGGCAAAAGCAAATGAGGGCATGTTTAATATCTGCAAAATGCTGTTGGAATTCCCTGAGGTGGAAGTGTGAAGTGCCCCAGGTGGCCTTCAGAAAGGAAGAGCAGTGTTTTGTGTGGACCTTGAGAGAGAAAGAGGCTTTGGTTTCAGTGGGGAAATGGGGCAGCTGCAGCTTTAAGAACAAATAGCTTTGTGTGCAGTTCTCCTTGCTCGCATCTGCATTTTGGTGTATAATTTGAACATTTCACAAGAGTGCTTTCAGATGGTCCTGTGAATGTTTTATGAGCCGTTAAGAAGTGGAGTGTGTATAAATGAAAGTGTGCAGCCACCACTGCCTGGGGAGGGCACGGGTGCCTATTTTGGGCTGACAGAGTGATGTTCAACAACCATCTTGTATTCAGGAGACCAGCAGCTGCTCATCACTGATGCTTAACTGCTTAGCCACCACATCTCTCCTATGAACGTTGCTCCCTGGTTTAATGCAGCTTTGTTCTCATTTCTGCCACTGGCTGCATGCAGATGTGCACAAAAGTAGCACCTATGCAGGCATGGAAAGGATTGATATGAGGGTGAGAGCCTCTGCATTGTCGATACATGTATCTGAGCCTATCTCCTGGAGTGATGGTCACTGGAAAAGAATGGGCTCCTTTAGATCATAACCCATCTGACTTATTTTACACGTCTTTAGAAGGGTATGAATTATGGCCTGCTGGGACTGCTTTCCCCTTGTGAACTAGGAGGGGAGCTGTCAGTGACTTGCTCTGATTTAGATGTAGATGTCTGATTTTGGTTAGCATTCATCAGCTGAGACCTTTCAACAGAGACTTGCTAGACAACTCACACACCATGCAGTCAGGGATGTGTATGTTCTGCACAGCTACCTGTGAGCTGCAAGGAGGTACTAGTACTTTTCCGTAGGTGGTTCAGTAGTGTAAAACTTAATGACTTTGCCACAGAATTAATGGAAAGAAGTATCACAAAACAGCTATAAGGAACAGGGAACCACTTACATCGTCTGGATGCAGAATGCAGAAATTGCTTTGCTTTCACAGATTTTCATTACTTGTTCCAGTCTGCCTTGTCTTTTTTTCTATGTCTGCCTCTGGTCGTTTATCTTTCTGTCTCCTTTTGTCAAATTTTTCAGCTCCTGAGACAGGAGAGGCTTCCCTGAAGCTGCTGCCACTAGGAAAAATGTTTTCTGTCTCTTCAGCACCTCCTTAAATGGAAGCAGAAAATATCTTTTTCTCCCTTAACTTCTCTCCCCCTTTGCTGTGTGTTTTCCTTTGCTGTAACCAAGGAATGTACATTACAACTTATTGTAGGGAATGTTTGGGTGGAAGACATTCTGCCAAACAAGATGAAGCTGATGATGAAGCTTGGAGAAGGATACTTGTTAACAATCCCTCCTGCCCCCATTCCCAACCTCATTTTGGAGGGATGTTAAACTCTAGCTGATAGTGAGAGTTAGAGGCCACATTTTGGAGGAATGTTAAACTGTAGCTGATAGAAGTGAGAGCCATGCCTTGCAGTCTTTGAAAACCACTTGTACAGCAGCCATCCACAATGGAGCATGCTTGGCCAGGCTTTGGTTTTTGTTGGATGGTAGCATTGAACAAAAGTGGGTTTTCTCCTTTGTATGAGGTGATGTGCACAAGCACAATGCAAGGATTGCATTTCCTTGGAAGCACCTAATGCACCATTTTCTTTCAGCAATCATGTACTTAGCTGTTTCTTTCCCCTCTGCCTCTTTTCTTGCCAATTACAGGTACTACATGAACCCCTGATCGATGAGGATCCTGTTTTCATTGCCACATGCACAGAGAGGGAGCTGCGCAAGAGGAAAAAGAGGAAATTCAGTCTCTGGGTTCGGCAGTGCTCATCCACTGGTTTCATCTGCCAGGCAGGTTTTACCTTTTTAGATGTCTTGATTCAGTTCCAGCAGGCCCTTGAATGTATTGCAGGACTAAAGGTAACAGTCACTTCTTTTTGTTGCCTTGCCGGGGGCTAGAATCTGAATACAGCAGGCCTCTGACTCCTGCAGATGCTAGATCCGATGGACAGTGGCAACAAGTTGCTGATGCTCTGGTTGCTGTATGGTTTAACTGCCGGTCTCTAATACTGTCCATCTGGCTGCTGGCCCTAAGCTAGTTAAATTAAAATGGAGTTAAAAGGTTTGTCTGCTTGTACATCCTAAGTTTATCTAAATTCACAGGACCTAGACATTTAGATAAACTTAGGATATACAAGCAGATAAACCTTTTATCTAAATGTCTAGGTACTGTGAATTCTGACATTTTTAGTGAGTCAGCTTCTCTCTCTAACACTGCATCTGTGAGAGCCAGCGGTGTCCAATAGACTAAATCAATATATGGTATCAAGATGTCCATTTTTCTGTGAGAAACATGTTAGCACAGTTTCCTATTACATCTCTTCACACCTCTACTTCTCTAACAAAGAAATAAAATCTGATGTGGCTTCAAGGTGAGAAATGCACTTGAGTGGGAGATGTGTTTAAAGGGTTTTGTTTTAGTGTTGTAAAGCATTGGGGACAACTTTAAATTCTCAGATTCCCCCATTGCTGATAAATTTAGAGAGCTCTTGAAAAATCCAACTGTTCATTTTGATATCTAGACATGAGGGGACAGATATTTTCTGGTATTTCTTTTCCCCAAGAACTTATGTGAAAATGGTGCCCTGCATGTTCCAGAGCAGCAGTTTGGGGGTGCAGGTTAGATGTGCACACTGCCTGCTCAGGCTGAACGCATGTCAGAACTCCAGGGCCTGTGAATTTGCTGCAGTTGAACATTTGTTCACAGTAAAATTTGATCTGTGAATCACCACGACTGTTTGAGTAGCTGTGCAAGAGAAGAGGCTTGCTGGGAAAAAGGGGTTTGCATTTTCAGCAGCACTATTCACTCTAAGAAGAAAATTGGAATCATACATCTTCCACCCAGGTTTTAAAGCATTGTTTTGTCCAATACAAAACAGATTCACCTTGTAAAGCATCCTTGGAAGTTTCTGCTCTCAAGGCATTTAGAAAGTCTTATGCTACACAGAGGCAGTGTCCTTCATCTCCAAGGTCAACTCCACCAGTCCCACATGCAGCTTATTACTGAAACATAATGGGTACTGTGACCACGAAGTTTGCTGATCTCTCTTGCAGTGCTCCCCCAGCCAACTGCCGCCAAACTAATGTCTTCAGACATGCCAGAGGTTTCAGATTCTGAGCTGTAATTATGTTGCACCTCCCGTCCTGTCCATTGAGAGAGTGAATTAATGGAATGTCAAATTAAACAGAATAGGTGCTCAGCACCACCCTAATCCTCCTGCTCTCTTAATGAATTAGATACTCACGCTTCACTTGCATCTGTATGACATCCAGGATCATCTTACCAGCCACCTTCTATTTTCATTCCATGACTTGGCTGAAATTATCATCATGCTGAAATGACTGGGTAAGAGGAACCTTAGGAAAGGGTGAAAAAGAATATATAGGAACATGAACATTCATGCTAAAATGGAAAAACCTAGTTTGAGAGGATGGGGCATCTTCAACTATGGCATGCTTGAAATGGTGCATTCAGTTATGTGTTACACTTACAAGGGATCTTGCAGAATCCAAAGCACTTATTTGGTGGTTGTTTGTTTTTTTTCCTGTATTAAAACAGATGTGTTTTTTTTTCCCTTTGTTTAACGTATGGAGAGAATTAATCTAAACAAGAAGAAAATCCAATGGTTTCCCCCTTCATGTGCACACCTTCCCCTCCATCTCTTGTGATACTGCCATCATGAAGGAAAGACTTGTTGCCTGATAGTTAAGGACTACCACCTGTCTGCTGCCAGCAAAACCTTACAGCACCCACTTGGAAATATGTAGAAATTCTGTAATAGTGTCTGGATTAATTCCCTTCCTCCCTCACTCATTGTTTCCACATTATGACATCAAGATCATTTTATTCGGGATAAAATATGACTGTAACCACTTCACAAATCAGGCTAACTCAGTTTCAAAAGTCTGAATGATATGTATTTATAAAAAGGGGAAGCAGCCTAGGCAGAAGAGGGAAGTGATCTACATATGACTGTCTCTCAGGAATGGAAAGAACCTCAAGAGGTCTGTGACACTCCTGGACAAAAGCAAGGACCTCTAAACCTGAATCATGAGCTTGATGTTAAAAGATCTCCATTTGAGGACATGCCAGTTTTCCTAGTGATCTGCTTTTGTTACAGTGAAAAGGGTTGGTTGGTTTGTTTTCCTAATGTAAAACTGATACCAGTGTTTTCAAGCCACGTGCCGAGCTACTCTGTGGACAGCTCCTGGTTGGCAGCTCACGGGGCAGTTGTTAGGAGTTTTAGCTGTTTGACACCCCGGATTCCTCTGCTTGTTCTCAAGAACAAAAACTGAATAATTTTTTGAGGCATGAGTAAAAACTTCTGTTTGATGGCTCATCATTAGCTTTTTCAGCAAATGGTGTTTGGTTAAAAAACCAGCCCAATAAGCCATTTGTGGAACTGAAGTGGCATAAAAACTAAGTATCGTTTGTGGATATAAGGAGGTGCATAGGCTTATATATGCATAATATAAACAATGTACATATAGTAGATTACTTCTCTGTCTTCTGTAATACAGATAACCTGACTCTGCCCTGACAGTTAAGTCTCTCTCTTAAGATGGATGCACAATTTTAGATCATGTCTCTGCTTCAGAATTTCTCAAGCAAAGCATCTTGTTGCAGTGGATAGCTTGCTTGCTGAGTATCTTTTCACGGTCAGCTGGCCAAGTGGGAACATGCAGGAAGGACACATCATTCAAACAAAATAAATATATGTCTACAGCAGCTGGGAATGAACAAAACCTTTCAGAGGGTGAGAAGGGCCCCAGGAGAGCTGACTCTGGCAAAGTAAGCAGCAAAAATGCCCTGATACTGTTGCCTTTTTCACCCATCCTTGATTCTGGACATCAAGGTGGCAGCAGCTGCTGCCGCAGGAGAGGGCTTGGGCCTTGTTGTTTCTTTCTTTCTAATTCAATGAGAACTGCAAACTTGGTTTGCAGGACCTCAGGTGTCCCTCTCTGCTCCATCTTCTCTTTGCTTTTCTCATTTCTCTCCAATATATTTCCCTACACACATGTTACCACTAAGACACTTTTCAAACCAATATTTTAATATCTTGACTGCAGTTTAAATGATCACAGTAGCTTAAAAGTGTTTGTTTGTTTCTTAAGAGTATTTCATGAGTAAGTAATCCTATTTAAATCAAAACTCTAGTTGTGTCAGGTTTTATTCCTTTTTCTCTCAAAAAGTCTGGAACACTTACTTGTAAAAGATGTTCATAGGACTCTCTTTCATTTTAGATATAGCAATAGAGCTTGTCAAAAACTGCTGAGTTCCCAAATATCTGATCAGGGCTAGTTATTTTGTCCTGGTAGGACACATAATGCTCTCTTTCCTTTTCTTGTGTGGCTCATAAGAAATGAATGTGGTCCTGAGTAACTGTTACTAAGTGAATGCCTAGCCCTTCCATTGCTCCTCCTCTACAAGAAGGTTTTCTGGTCATTTTGCAGAAGAAGAAAGCACAAGAAGCTGGACCCATGCACTGAACCTCACAGGAAGTCAGACAGAACAAGTTACTCCCATTGTGCTTTGTCCTGAAGCACAGACCCATGGCCCAAACATAACCCTAAAGACAGTCTCTGACCCAAAAAGCCATCAGTCAGCAAAATGGAAGGCGGTATGTAGATGGTCAAGAGCACTGCAAAGGGACAGTCAGGCAATATTAATCGCTATGATAGGCAGTAATGGAATTAGCTCATCAACATAATTATTTGCTTAAAAAACCCCTGTGATATCATGGTAGAGAACAGATGACTTTATGGATGCATGTATCCTTTCCTATTCCTTGGGATGAAATTTGTTCTCTGAGGCTATTCTGGACACTTCACTTCCCACACACCCTCCCACACACCCTCCCCTCCCCCAACTCCCCCAAGGGCTCTGCATTTGCTTTTATTTACTGGCAGAAAGTTCTTGCAAGAATGCATTTCATTTTCACTAATATCCCTGTGAAACCTGTCGCTTGCTTAGATTTAAGAAATGCTTTAGATTCTTGTACTGGGACTGAAATTTGAGTTTCCACTTTCCACTGCTTACCCTGAAGAAGTGATGAGTCAGACCAGATTAAGGAAAAGGTCTGTGTCTGCAGCTTGAGTCTTCCCACGTTACTGAACGATCAGCAACTTATAGTGGTATTTAAAGAGTGCAGCCTGGATCAGGGGGGCCCTGCTTGAGAGGGTAAGAAATGGCGCTCTCCCTGAAGATCAGCAGTCTCAGTGAAGGGAGATGTCTGAGGTCCCTCCACAGATCAGTGGCAGAGCTGTCAGTTGCAGCAAAACCCCCCAAACAATGTAAACATCATGCTTTTATAGTAAATGCTCTAGTTCATTCTTGATTTCAAATGGGGTAAGTACAGTCAGCTCAAATACTTTCCATAACCCTGTTGATTTTACAGAGTAAGAACTTAAAACTGAGATGGTGCCCCAAAGAATTTATAATTTCACAACACAGCACATAAGTGCATTCATTCACTGGAAAAGGGAAGGATAAATAAGCCTGCAGTGAGTTTTGTTTTCAAGGTCAGTGTTGCAGGAGAGTTAGCCATCTGTGCATTTGTTTAATAAAGCTGTTCAGAAACGTTGGTGTTTCAGCCTGTTCAAATTCTGTTTGGAGATTAGTCTGAGCCCTTGGGTTTCTTTAAACAGGGCTCTGATAATTTCTCTGATGCTGGAACAGTTGCATCTGGAACACACAGATGTAGCAGCTGCTTTGAGGAGGTTCTCAAGGTCAGGCTTTGGCTAGGAGGGGATCCCAGAAAATCTGATCACCTTCATTTGTCAGTCACAGGTGGCTGGAAAATCCTATCTGCTTTCTTCCTCTGGCTCCTACCAGGCTCTGGCTTTCTAATGCATGTGGTTCTGTATTGTCAGCGTCTGAGAATCTCAGATCTCAATTGAAAGTCAAGTCTCTTGCTCACCAGTATTAAATGGGAAGGTAGTTTTGCAGATGTGTGATGGGCCAGCCCCATTCATTTCTGTGGAGTTTGCAATCTTACCGTGGTTCTAGATGAATGGGAAAAACAAACATCTGAATGTGAACTAATGCAAGCATCTCTCTCAGAGTTTACATGTAGCTGTAGTGTCTATTTTCAGATGGGAATGAAGGTTATTTTTTAGTTCCTGTCTGTGGTGCTTGGAGTTTCTGATGATAAAACCACTTGTGCAGTTGTCTCTTTCCTGTAGCTCTTCTCACTTAGCATAACTCTGCCTGGTGTAGGAGGCTAAAAGCACCAGAGCCTCCTCTCTTCCTCACTTAATAGTCTTGCCATAGGAATGCCCCTTGCGGATCCGTGATTTTATGATTCTATTCTGTGAAAGGTATTGAAGAGCAAAAAGAAAGAGTTTTGCAGAGGTTAGCAGTGATTTCCAACCAGGCAGGAGAAGGACAGCATGGAAAGAAGCAAACATGGCCTGGTTTGGCATCAGTGCTTGGATGCCTGGTTTCTCAGGGCAAACGTGGATAGGAATCAGTATACTGAAAAGGTATAGGAAGAACTCAATAGGAAGGTCCAAACAGCAAAGGCCTGACTCCATTTTCCAGCCCCAGTTCCATTTCATGCTGCAAAGAAGAGGGAACTGGCAGAAGGCTGACATGGTTGAAGCAAAGGGTTAAGCAAGGGGTCTCTGTGGCAAAGCACTGTCTGGATGTCAAGATACATTTAAGCAAAGTGAGAGGAAAGAAGGATGACTGCAGAAATGGAGAGGAGAGACAGGCAGTTCTTGGGTATTTGAAAGAATAGGAAATGCTTTATCATGGAGATGTTACAGATAATGAATCTTCCTGATGTAGATGTGGCTGGCCTGGGAGAAGCTGCAGAGAGAAATCTCTGGTGATTCACAGGTTGCTGGTCCACCCTACAGGTAAGATGCTGTAATGTCCTCAGTGATAAAGAAATCACATGGAAGAGGGATATCACGTAAAGGCATTTTAAGCCACATTGGGCTTGCGTTGTCAACTCTACCAGCATCTTTCTATCAGTCTTACAAAGATCTTGCTAGAAGATTTGAAAGATTTGAAGAATGTGCAAACAAAACAGATTTTCAGCCCTCAGCACAAAGATGTTATCTGGATCTGTGTGTTAATGCAGGTTGAAATGATTCAAAATAAAAAGCAGAGGAGAATAGAGGGAGACCAAGGAAAGAGCTTTGTAGGGGAACCCCAAGAGCTAGCTAGGAACAGAATGGGAAAGCTGTGTGTCCCTTGCATGCATTTTCAAAGTAGTGTTTAGATGAGTAGGAAGAGAATGAAGAGGGGCTCAAATAAAAAGATCCGGTCTCGCTAGGAGCACCATCAGTGGTGCCAACAGCTGCTGAGGAAGAGCTAGACCTAAGAGCTGGCTGGGAAGAGGGCATTAAAGAAGAGGGAAGTATGGGCTGCAGAAAGTTTGGGGTGGGACTGAAGGGGAGGATCTCCCAACAACTATGGTAATGATAACAGAGATGAGGTTTAGGATAAGAGAAGACAGAGTGAGGCAAGATCTAGAGTGGTGCTAGGAATGAACGAGTATTTGGCTAAGTCTATAGAAAAATGAAGTTATGGTTTTGATAGCTATTTAGCATCCAAAAACTATTGCATGTTCTTTGTTCTCTTGCTTTTATAAGTGTCATCTAAAAACTTTGCTTCTATTTTGTTGTTGTTTAGGGTCTGTCCTTTGTGAAGTATTTTGCACAAAGTAGTCCTCAAAATTTTCCTCCTGTTTATTAATATCCTGCTCTTTTTTTTCTTCCAAATGTCATCTATTTTATTTAAGAATTGTACCCTGAGATGCTTCAATTATATATGAATATGGAGTATTTGGGATGTGCTATTCGCAAGTGCTTTCAATTTTCTGTCTGGGCTTTGAATATGAGCCCAGTCACCAATATTTTAGTTTCTAGGATGCTCTTAAATGTGCAGTCAAGATGCAGCTTTTGTTCCTAAGTGCTTGGGTTTTTACCTAGTTTCTAGCAAGACCTTATAAATCTTCCATGTGAATTTTCCATAGAGTAAATTGCTAGCACAGAGCAAAGAAATTCCTGTTGGCTTGTAGCACAGATGCCTACTCTGAGATCTTCCTTCCTCTGATAACACTCTCTCTAGCAGTCTGTGTAGCTGAACGTACTTGGTTTGAGTTTCTGAATGGCAGGTGATTGACTTGCCTCTCTTCTGTCAGCACATGAAATCTCCTGCTCAGAAATGTGATGTCTTTTCTGACTGCCTCTGTGTAGGCAAACAGTCTTTCCAGAACAGTTTTTACACTGTTTTTCTTGTTTTGGAAGAGCTCAGTGAAGTCTTCACCTGTACCGTCACTTGGGCAATCAGGTATATTGACTGATACCTACTTTTGAGTTTGTGATGGGAGGAGGCAGAAGCAGTTGTAGGTGGAAGGAAGGATGAGCCAGAGACTGTGAAGGTCTTTTCTTACTGTCAGGTTTTCAAAGGGAAGAGACTGTAGGCTGAGGAAAGGAGGGTTTGAGGAATGAGTTATATAGTGTGAGGAGAGCTGGTATTGTGCACACAGGATTAAAACATGTTGAATTGAAAGCATCTGCTGCAGTAGGGCTGCAGTAGATAGAGAGATGGCAGAACTGAACGTGTAGCTGTCTGGTAAGAAATAAATAATTGAGGGATAACTAGAGAAAGCTCTGTTTTGGTTCCAGCACTGCCAGATAAAGAGCTTCAGCCTGTAGTTGTCTCCCAAGACAGATGATGTCACACATTATCCCATTTGGTGTTGTAGATCGAATGGATCAGTAGCCACTAGGAAAAAGATACACAGTAAAAGTGATCTCTGCAAATATTCAGGAAGCAGTGCTTTGACTGTCACCTGCAGAAGCAGAGGATGTTGCTGCTGACATCTCCATCTATTGTCCAGAAGCAGTTGTTGAGCCTGTACTTGTGACAATCCTTTGCTGTTGAAACATATGGAAAGGGCACAAAGTTCTAATGCTGTCACAGGACAAACCAGAAGCTCTGGTGAATGGTTTAACAAACATTTTGGGGGAGCAGCTTCTGACTGTGACTGTGAACGTCTTGTGGCCAATTTCTGGAAATTCTGTGCTTTTTCTTCAGACTGCTGACTGTTAAATACCACTTCTAATGCATTACAGAATGGGGTGGAATGCTTCAGGCTTCTGTAGGCAGGATCTTAATGATTTGAGGTAGAATGCAATAAGCTGGATGAGAGGACAGGGAGAGAGAAAATAAAGGCCATATGGGATTGTAGGCACTTGCAAGGATATTTGAAGCTATGCCTTTGCCAGTTGTCTGTACCCAGCCACTGTTTCACAGCAGCCTTATTGCCTTCCAACATTATGCTGCCGTCACCCATCTTTCCAATAGGGCTGAGCATGATAAGGCTTTGAATGATGCTTCTCCAAAACAAGAAAAATTGTGCCAAGAACAAAAGCTGTGCTTGGATGGGCAAGGAAATGCCCAAGGATTAAAAAGAGAGATATATTTAACATTGGAGGAGGAGAGAAGGAAGGTTTAGCAGTGGGTATGGATTTTGAGTAAGGGGTACTGGTGAGGTGAACAGAGCAAGGGAGAATGGAAATCACAAGGTGGCCATTACAAGGACCCTCAAGATAGAGGGAAGAACAGTGGGAGGGTGCCAGGTGCACAGTGAACACTGCTAACAAAACCTATGGAGTATGTAGCATCCTAGTAGGAAAATAGTTATGTCTCGGTAGATGGTTGCATGGTGGGCATGCACTTTAAAGTAGCTGCTTGCAGACCCAAACCAGCCCATGGTGAGGGACCAACTGGCTCATGCTGACCAGCAGACTGTCATATCCCTGGAGGGATACTCTATGGGGAACACAAAGTGAACATGGAGCAGGAGAGACTCTTGGTTGGCTGAGTCTTACTGCAGTAGAGGAGGGGAAAGTGTAGGACACTCTCCTAGACGTAGAGATTCGTGCTTTGTTTTCAGCTCAACTGCTAATCCAAGGTCAAAACTAATCTGTCTGTGTCGTTTGTCTCCTTGTGCCTTGTCTATAGATTCTAAGGGCTTGATGTGTGGTCTCTATGCTGGCATGCTAGTAACCTAATCTTAATTTTGATGTTAATAATCATGAAATACCTTTGCTGTAAATTTGGAACAATCTGCCCTTTGTATGCATTCCACTATTAAGCTGCTCTCTTGAGCCCTGATTAATAACCTAAATGACTTACTGTAATTAGCTAGTCCTCAGTCTTAGCATTGGGGAAAGCACAAATTTGACAGCTTCCAGAAATGAGTAGAGCTTGGTCAGCAACTCTACAAACATTCCTGCCTTTTTTCTCATCTGGAAACAGTTTCAATCAAAAAATGGATTATTATTTTTTTTTAATATAAATAATGTATATTTAAGACTTCCTTTTAGTATGTGCGGTGCTTGTTTTTGGAATTAGCATGTATTTGTCCTTGCACCAGCTTTGTTCTTTAGCACATCAGTTATTTCAAAATACACATTAAGTTTCATTTCTCAGAGATTTCATACCTAACACACTCCTCTTGGGGACTGTTCCACGATGCATGAATTACTAGGGAATATTGCATTAATATTTCTAGAATACCAGTGTTGGGAGATACACCATCTAAAATAGAGAGAAGCTGTTTAATTGAATTTCATTCCCCTCTAAGATCATTGAGATATAAATTATTGGGAGCACTACTGCAACCATGAAAGCACTTTTGTTCTATGAGCTTTGTATTGAACTTTCATTTATGAAGGAGTGTGTTGGTAAGAGAAACAGATGCATATACAGGAAAGCAGTGCTGCATATTCTAGGTGGTTGAGGTCTCAAGCAAGTTTAACAAAAGCTTGTTGTGGATACATCAGGAAACAAGGCAAAATTCCTTTTCCTTGTCCCTGAATACTGTGCAAGTATCTCTGGTTAAATTTTTCTGGAATTCCTAAAAGATTTGAGTACTTCAGAACCAAAGCCACAAAGGCAGGCCTGGGCAATTTTTTCAGAAAATTTGCATTTGTGTTATTTGTTTTTTTGGGGTTTTTTTTAAATCTTTCCAAGTTCCATGGTGTTACAGTACTGAGTGACTAGAGCGGTGTTTGCTGCTTCTCATTTCTCTTTCCAGCAAGTTATTTCTGCTGAATTTTAGAACAAGATGAAGGTTGGATGTCAAGCTGATTTTAATAGATGTTCAAAATTGGTGAAAGTTATGCTTGTGAAATACTCTCAGTGAAATAAAATGGAAGGCTTGTTTACAAAGGAAGGGTATGTGTTTTCTCCCTCTGCATGACAATGCAGAAGACTCCTCTTCTAGGGGGAATGTCAGAACGAAGTAATAGCTTTACTTCAGTGCTCTTTTAGTTAGTGGGACTGTGTTCAGTTAATTTTAGTCAAATTACTAAGGGATAAATGTTCCTGCACTCTAATACAAACATGTATGTCCTCCTGCTGATGATGGTGACGGCTCTGTTCAAATGCATAGTGAAGTGGACTGCACTATAGCAGGCTACACCCTAAAGCTACTGCAGCCTGCTACAAATGAGCCAGGCATTTCCCTGTTAACAGCAGCATATTGCGCTGTACCCTGCTTCCTGGTCCAGTCTGTTTCGGTGGGTTGTCTCCACATCATGGTCTAAGTAAAGGATCTAAGAATTAGCGCTGTGCCTGGAGAGTTTGATGAGGGTGTTCTGACTGGCTGGGTATGTATGTGTATTGCTGGCTCCTCTCATTTATGGGGGTGCACACACACTTCTGTCGCATCCTAATGGTTGCTGCCAACAGAAATAAATCTGAACATTGCTGCAGTGAAGCTAATGGGCCATTTCCTTCTGGTCATCTTGTAGTGGCCTTTGTTGAAACTGAAGTTCCCATGCTCTCCTTTTGCTGGCAGCATTAAAGCTGATGCAGATTCAGTATAACACAATCTCAGTTATGACTTGAATCTTTGCCTGCCAAGCAAACAATCTTCAAACTACACAACAGTGACAAGAACCTCAGGAAGCCCTTAAGCTGAGGCAAAGGATGCTGTATTTATTGGTAGCTGTGCCAGCTAACCTGAGGTGGTTTTAAAGCAACAGCCACTTGAAAGGGGCTTTATATATTAGTTTATTAAAAGTATCTGCTGCCTAGATTCTCAGCTTGTCTCCAGTTGAGTTGACTAGGTATGTTCGCAATTGCATCTGCTCCCTCTGGATTCCTTATAACTTTCTGACTTTTTTCCCTATTTCTCATTTAAGATTTACGTCCATCTCAAAGAAGGGAGTGGTGTTGATGGGCTCGATGCTTTGAAGAACAAACCACAGCTTCACAGTATGGTGGCCAAAAGCCTCTGTCAGAATGCATCTGGGAAGAATTACATCATCTTCACTGGCCCAAGCATTACCAGCCTGAATCTCTTTGAAGAATTTGAGAAGCAAGGTGTGTGTTGGGTGACTCAATGGGTTTTAATGATGACATACCTGGGTGTCCTCCTGATGCTGAATTAAAAAACCTCCCCAAAAGCTTCACTGAGATTTCAATTATTTGTATAAATAAGTTGGCCATCTCTAAGATAAGATCTCGTTCATGAATGTAATGAAACATGGCCCAAAGCAGGGGGAAAGACTGGGAATTGAGATAGTATCTTGATTCTCATTTAAAATGAGAACATCAGTGAGCTGCACCAGTGCTGTAGTTGAGCTAGCTCCTACATTATTTTAGGTAAGCTGGGAGGTCACAGAATGCAGTTGAATACTGCCATATTCTCACAAGAGAGTCATGGTTTTCCAAATGCTGCAAACAGCCAAATCGAAAAGAAAAATATATGTAGTGCATTGGAGTTTTTCCTCTGAGCAGAGACTGTTCTTTAGTAAATTGCTGTTTTCACAGCTGATTATAAGCATTACATTTTTAAGACTACCAAAGCAATGATGCAAAATGTGAGTTCACAAAAAAATATAGAGCATAACCCACTTATTCCTAGTACCTGAGATGTGTCAGGTTTAAATGTAAAAACTGACAGACAAAAACCTTGACTGCTGAGTTGCACCCTTTATGCTTAGCTAGGGAAGGATAAAGACAATGGCATGACCCAAATGATCCATAACCCTAGTGAAAAAAGTGGTGCATGGCTACTAAACCAGCTGAATGTTTTATTACTTATAGATAGTTCAAATTGTTCACAGGGGTGAATTATTCATGGGCTTTACACTGAACAGATCATTCAAATTAACAGTTTCTAGCAGGTAGCAAATTCAGTAATGTCTTTTTAAAGCATGTAGTTCTTACTAACTGATCAAATATGCTAATGGTCTACTGAGATTTCAGTTTGGTTCATGATTTGTTATATGACTTCATAAGACTTTTAATGATATTTGACAGCTGCTTCCAAAATTGAATTTCAGATCTGGTACACGCTATCACCTTCCTAGGGGTGAAGCTATGGGGTGGGTGGGGGGCAGACACTAAGATAGCACGTTGATTGGCTTTGCAGAATAGTGTGGCACTCCTATGGAAAGAAGTTCATGGGGAGACCTTGAAAATCTTTCTGTTTAATAAGGCCACTGTCTGCATTTGTCATAAGTTACTAGGACCTAGCTCAGAGGTTTTGCAGGGGGGTGTTGAACTGGAAGGACTGTGAGACACCGGGAGAAGTGAGATGCTAGTAATGTCAAGCAGTGGTGAAGTCAGGAAGAAGCCTGAAGGAGATGGTGTTTATTGACTCTGCTGCAAAGCAGCTAATGTATTGCCAGCATCTGCTGGGATCTTACTGCACTGACAGTATGTCTGGGGAGAGGCAGGCAGAGAAGCCTGGACTCAGCAGAGATCTCTCCTAATTTATCACACAGTCACCCTCAGCAATGACCTTAATGCTTTCTTTTTGTTTGTGGCTTAGCCAACTAAATCTCAACAGGGCCACTCCATGACGAAGAAGTGTCATGAGAGCCTGTTGAAAGACATTTATGCTCAGGTGCTCATGACAATCCAAGACCCATTCTTAAACTGACAAATTTATTTTTCTTGATGAAGAAAATTTAGTTTATGGGCTAGAAGCAGGATCAGTGGTAGAAAGATCCCATTGAGAACTGAAAATGAAAATAAATTGGTATTGCTCTTAACTGCTTTATGTGGTTTGGGTTGTTTTTGGTTGTTTTTGGGTTTTTTTTGTGACTATCAGCAGAGGAATAGAGGAAGATTTAAATAAGCTAATACTTAGAAACCTTGGGGAACCTACACTGACATTTAAGGGAACTAAAGGGAACTAGAAAGAGGCATCCACTAAAAAAATGTGTTAGTTTCTCTCAAAATTCTTGATGAAAAAGACCTGGGTTCTTGGTAGCCAGTGAGTTGAACATGAGTCAGCAGTGTGCCCTGGCAGAAAAGATGGTCAGCACTACCCTGGGCTGTGTTAACAGGAGCATATCCTGTAGATTGAGGGAGGAGATTATTGCCTCCTACTCAGCACAGTTTTGGACAACACACCCCCCAGTACAAGAAAGGCACTGATAAGCTGAAGTTCAGCAGAGGACCGCCAGCCTGACCAGGGTCTGGAACACATGCTCTGCTACGGGGAGGGAAATGTGCTTGTTCAGCCTGAGAAGAGAAGGCTTCAGGGGGACCCAGCAACAGCCTTTTGCTACCCTGAGGAGGTTATCAAGAGGATGGAGGTGGCTCTTAATGGTGGTGCATCATGGAAGGATGAAAAAGAACTGACATAAGCTGAAACAAAAGAAGTCATTCAAACTAGATATAAGGTTTTTCCTGAGGGCAGTGGAGCAGGATGCCCAGACAGGTTGTGCAGTCGCTGTCCTTTATTTTGTCCTTTCATGACCAGACAAGATAAAGCCTTGAGCAGTCCTGTCTGACCTCAGAGCTGACCCTACTCTGAGCAGGGGATAGGACTAGAGTTGTCTTCCAACCTGAATTATCCTTTAATCCATAGGATCCTGTGATCCTATGACGACTTCTGTGGAACCTTACTATCATTTGCTTTTCCTAACCCACACGTGCATTTCTGCAAAACCCACAGTGTTCTTTATTGAAAGCCTGCTGTGTAGCACCTTCACTGTACCACAGTAGAGAATATATGCCTAGTAATATAAAGGGATGTCGGTGAACATAATTCTAATATCTATGAAGATACCGAGACCTGAGAACTTCAGAAAATAAGACAGGGCACTTTGATCTTTTTCAAATTCAAAAACCTGAATAGACCTCATTTTTATTTTTCAGGAGACATACAAAGCATTTCTTTCTCTGGCCTCTGAATAGAACTGGAAACCTGCACTGAAATGACCCAGATTTTCTGTTCTGCAAGCAGACAGCAGTTATAGTTACTTGCTGTGACCCTGATTCATAGTGCACATTCCTTCTTTACCCCTCTAAGCATTAGTGTTGTCCATTACAAAATACAGCACCTCTTAAAGCCCTGTGTCCTGTGCTTCCCTGAAACATATGATCCCCAAAAGTCTCTTTTGCACTTTCTGAACCAACAGGAGCATCTAGCTCTGCCCGCGGAGTGGCTGAGGTTGGCAATGCTGCAGGAGTTGCCAGCCTGGGCGACCATGGTGCTCCCACAAGCTTTGCAGGATCCTGCAACTCCAGCACACAAACTAAAGCAAGCTGTCATCTCCTTCCCACAACAGGCCCCTCAGCTGTCCTAGCTCTTGATTTGACCCAGCATTGTATGCAGGATAAATGATTGCAGAATGTGTATTTTTGCCTGAACTAGCTTGAGCCTGGCTGCCTTTGCAAATGGTGCCGATGAAGATGTGGTGAAACAGGCTTGGCTTCAGCACAAGCTCTCTGGGGTCTGGAGACCCTGGGAATGAATCTTGGATGACTACACCACATTTCCTCATCTTTGTTCAGCTAGTTTAGGTGTATACATTTATATTGCAGCTACACTTTAAGAAGACCAGAGGAGGGCAAGCTGTCTCCACTGACTCCAGCGTGTGTTGCAAACACCTGTTGTGACTCTGATTTAATTACACACAAAAACTTCATTGAGCCAGATGGGCATAAGTTTTATTGCTTCTATTGCTATAGTAACTGGGTGGTTTTAAAAAACTACAGCTTACGGGTGTCATCCATGGTGAGAGATACTAGTAAATCTGCAGAAGTGCTGCACTTTTCTAGGTTATACAGCAGGAAGGTTACACAGTGTGTTCCTCAGAGAAGAATGGTTCCCATTATTCTGTATGAGAAGTGAAACATCTGCTGGAAGCTTTCTGCAGGCTTATTGCCTGAGC
The DNA here is from genome assembly GCF_003259725.1 of Athene cunicularia. NCBI lineage: Eukaryota > Metazoa > Chordata > Aves > Strigiformes > Strigidae > Athene > Athene cunicularia. The sequence continues at coordinate 79,775,425 of NW_020799097.1, forward strand.
TAAATGAAAGGCTACAATTAATTATTATGGCTTCTCAGAGACGGCTGTTGCTATTTTGAAGCTCTAGCACAATAATGTAGTTATTAGCTTGGTTTTATACCATTGCAGTCTCCTGGAGAGAGTATCACCCATCAGTGAGTCATAAACTTCAAGCAGCTAAGGAAGATCTTCTCAGGCTCTTTTCTTATCAGAGCAGGAAGATCTTAATATTGGCTAGAAGAAAGTTTTCTAAAAGTTTTCTGTGTTAATGCCAAAGTTTACAGGTATGTGACCTACACCATTTGTGTACTTCTTAGCAAGACAAGAAATGAAAAAAAAACCCTAAACCTTCAACTGGAGATGCAGTTCCTCCTATATTGATTGTAAGCCTGTTGCCACTAGGTTTTTCTGTGTTGCCTTTTGTAAAAAGTAACAAGGATTTCCAGGGACTGATTAATTCATTAGAAATAACCAATGGAGTGCAGATTTCCTCCTTCAGAATGAAGTTGACCCATTGCTGTGTTGGTTGACCTTCTTCTGACATGGATGTCTTAAATTTGTTCAGCTCCTTGTAGACCTGCCTACAGCAACTAGACCTATTCATGAGTATTAGCAATTATTATATTAGTATTCCTGTAGTATCTGTGAGCTGTTGAGGGGATGCTCAAAATGCCAGGCTCTATATGAACCAAGGACAAAGGCTGGACCGGCACTCAAGAGTTTAGGTCATTCCAGAAAGACAGTCAGAAGTGGAAACCCAAGAACAGAGGTGCTCAGGGGAAGCCAGACACTGTAGTCTGACTTAACATTTCTCCTGAGAGGGTATCCAGTTATCCAATATGCAAAATTCAGCATGATGAAAAATTCGAACAAGCAGACTTAGCTGACAGATGAGCTTTAAACTACCACAATCCTCTGCTGCCATATGAAAGATGTGCACGGATGTCACCTGCTTCCGTGCCCATGGCTTTATTTCCATTCAGGTGGGTTAACACAAAACCTATGGAAACTGAGGAAATTTCCATCCAAGATTTCCTTGAGTTCAGTTAATTTGATCAAGACTATCTGCTTCTCTTGGACTAACAGAAACAGGCCATTATTATTTCACAGCCTAATGCCAGATTCAAGCATTGTCATTATTAATGTTGTTTCCGAATCTTGTTTGTGCCCACCTGGCTGCATTGAGATGTGTTTTATGGTGTTAGATTTAATTCGTTGCCTCTTTCACATATGAAAAGGCCAAGAAGCTGTGAGAAGCAGAATGTGTTGCTTGTGGAGCCTCTGATGTCTGTGCAGGGCAAGATGAGTGCTCACTCAACTAGGACACTGGTTTATCTCCTTTCCCTAAAATATATTTTCATTGAATCTATATTTCTATACTCTCCGTCCTTCTGGCACGTGTGTGTTTAATTCAGCTGGTGGTTTCAGTGGTTCTTAATTGCTGAAGCAGGGCTTCCTTAACAAATCTGATGCAGGTGCAAGGACTAGTGAGCTGAAATGAAGAGCTGGGCAGCAAGGTGAAGCAGGAGATTAAACCAGAGTTTCAGCCATGTGTATTGTGATTGAAAGCATCATGAGCGTCATGTAGGAGAATTTATTTCAGTTAACATCTAAGATGATATAGCTTTCCCTACTTCCCTGCTCCCTCCACAATTTATTCTCTTATTTAAACATCAAATACTCTCATGGATCATAAATTCTGATTTGTTCCGTAATGTATATCACCACTGGGGTCTTTTTAGTCCAATTTTAAACATGTTATGAAGACTGTTACACAGATAATAGATGTAATTGTTGGGAAGATACCCTGAATTCTTCTTCTTGTCACCTCATCATGACTGTGCAGGAGGTGTCAATACATTTCATCAAGAGAGCAGGCTTTCTGTGCTTGTCTCTGTTTCTAAAGTCATTCATGTACGACACAAATCTTTGGTATTGCAGGAGAAGGCCAGTTGGCTAACATATCTGTTGGACTAGAAAGCTGTAGGACAAGCTCTTCCTCTAGTCTGGTCGATCAGACTTCCTCCACTGCTCATGCTTTCTGGATCCATGCAATGACTTGCTGATAAGGAGTGGGCTTTTTTTTTCACATGCAGAGATTTACTGCTGTGGTTTGCTGAGCACCAGGAAAAGTGACTGCACAGGCCTACCTCCATCCATGCTGAACAATCCTGAAACTCCCCAGTCCAGAGGACAGTACAGAATAAGAATGAAGGGAAACATGTCCTTGATCTGCTGGTACAATAAAGGGCACTTTCGTTTTCTGACCAATGCCTATTCACCGGTTCAACAAGGTAAGCAACATTCCTACTGCTCGTGTTGAAAGTGCACATGCTTAATGTGACAGGGCAAAATGTGTCACTGAGTTTGATAACAAGCCTGAACAAAAATGCTTGGTCATAATATTCTAGATAAACAGGAGCAGTAGTGATTACTTCCCTTTTGTGTCTTCTTACAGCTATTCTTGTTTCCTATACAGAGGTTAAAATCCTACTGCTAATGCAGCCTCCTTTCCCTGAGCTTGTGGCATCATGATGTACTCAGAACTCCCAGCAGATCCTACGGTTAATTTATCCAGTAAAAACTTAGTCACAAACAAACGTCTTTTTGCCAGAAGTATATGATTAAGGCTTCCTGTTCTATGTTAAATTGATTTTAGCAGTTGCTGAAGAGAAACCAAAACAGATAACTTGGATAGTTGAAATAATTGAAAAGAACTTCTTGACACTGAAACCTTTTCCTTTTCAAAAGTATACAGGTAGTTTTAAAAAGATTTGAAAACTTCTGTAACGTGCAATGTGATTAGGTAACTCTTTGAAACTCATCTTTCAGTGAAAATCTTGTTTCAGTTTGTTCTCATTTTTATTGTTCAAATTTATATATAAGTGCCTGAGACAAATAAGAATAACCTAAACCTTTAAAAGTAAAGCCACCAATTCAAAGTCATCTTATAAACTTATGTTCTGAATCCTGAGTGACTCTCGTATCCTGAGTGATTCTCTCAGGCTAGAGAAGCAAAGTCAAGGCTTTGAATTACTGTATGGTGAGCTGAGAAGTTGACTTAGTGTGTCATTCAGTGCCTTGCAAGGAGGCTCATTACCTTAGCAAGGCATGGCTGATCCTGAGAAATTCTGCTGGTGACTCAGAGGGACTGGTGTCTGAGCACAAATGCTGAAAATATGTATGTGAAGGAAATAGGACACTTTGGGAACCCTTCTGAAACCAGTCCCTGGAGAAGCATTGCACCCCATGAGGGGTGTTTGCCATCAGGATTTGTGCTGTTTCCCTTGTGCGCTTTGCTGGATTTAGATTATTCAGCTGCACTAACTGAACAAGGGTTATCACAACATGTCACCTGTGTTCTATAGGCTAGCCCAGACCATTTGGTTATAATTAATAAATTTTACTATAAAAATACTCTGTAAACATCAGTGTTAACTGCCTCATTAAAAGAGGGAGCAAAAGCAGACTCTGCTCTGGCAACATCCTTTACAAGCAGTGCACAGCAGTATGAGCTGTTGTGCTTGTGATTGACCTTGGGTCTGTTTTGGCAAAGATGGGATTGTAGGTTGCATGTGTGAGGTAGTTTAACGTCCACTGATTAGGACCCATGTGTGTGATGGGCAAGACCTGCCCAACACATCGTTCCCCAACTGCTGGCTGGGACAGTTGACATAGTTCACAGTGAATCAGAGCAGAAAACAGAGACTGGCTTTTTAAAGAGTGGTGCTGGGGTGAAGAGAGTCTCTAGTGGAGAACTGGGAACAGATGGAGACTCAGTAGGAAGGCAGGAGACCAGATTGCCTGCCTCTCATTTGGCATCTCCGAAGTCAGTGCAGCAAAGCTAGTTTAAACCAACTTGAAGGTGGACTGCCAAAGTGTCCTCTAAGGCATGTAAACATAGAGGAAGAAGAGGAGGAATCTATGCTCCTTGTAGCACAGACCTGCTGAGCATCTGTGTTAGGTGGGAGAGGAGGTAGGAACAAAGGGGAATTAAACCCAGGCAGGGTAGTTGGACAGAGACTGGCGCCAGTGGGATCTCCTGACAATGCATGGTGCGTGTTTGTACTTGGTTGAGTATAAATGTTGACAGGGGCGGAGGAGGCCGTGAAGAGGAAAAACTTAAAAACAAAAGTCAAGAGATGATCAAAACAAAACTTAGGATGAGACTAGGAGGTAGATGTAGCTAATAATGAGCTATTTATTGCAATTTAAAGAAAAGTTGAGAAGATAAATCTTGCCTGTACTCAGAGTGCAAATCCCACCCAAGCCAGAGGCACCAGGAGGGCAGTACACTTGTCAGAGCTGATCTATGAATACTATTCTTAGATGCAGCAGGTTATTTATTATGCATGTTTTGAACCAGTGTGTCATGATACATCATCTTAGATACTAAAGGATGAGTCTTATTCCTTTAGTCTTGCAAAAATGACCTGCTTACTCCGCTATTAATTATAAAGTTTCTGCCTAGAACAAAATTCAGTGGGGTTTTTAATTTCCCTTAAGCTTTAACTTGAGTTTACTGTATTCCTTATGCCCATATTGCAGAAGAACTGAGAAACCGAAAGAGATTGGAACCCCCAGAGAGTAAAAAGTTACCCTTATTCTAAAGCAGGTGATGTATGTGCTGGCCCAAACCTCCCCATCTGTGGGATAAGGCTGCATTTTTGTTTTTCCACTCTAGTTCTGTTCCCAGTTTTGCAGTATCTCCACTACTATGTTCTAGAAATAACTACAATCTTCTCTATTTTTCATATGAAGCAGAATGGAGCAGGAAGCAACCTCACTTGCTGCATAGCAGGATGACCAGAATGACATCTTTAGCAAAAACTCATTGAACCCAAGATCTTTTTAAGAAGTAGCTTCTTTGTGAGGAGAGTTATAACTGCTGCTCTTCACCAACCAGCTCTACTAAACAGACAATAGCTAAGGATAGAAAAAAGGCAAGGACTAAAGAGCTGCAAATGGTTTGTTGACATCTCACCAGTGACTTGGGAGAAGATGGGAGATGTTGTAGAGGCATCACAATTGTGTGAAGCAGTTGTATAAGTCCTTCTGTGGTTCTTAGCCCAAGAGAAGCTGGAGTGAGGAATGTTTGGTGACAGTCTAGTTTTCTGAAAATATCATCTTGGGAGACTGGGCCAGAACTGGAAAGTCTGGGGAAAGAAACACAGTGTCAAAAAGTATGTTTCAGGACAGGGATGCTTAGGGTTTTAACTTTAAATTTTCATGTATCCTTTGTGAGACTGCATTCAGGGAGTTGTGTCCAAGTATGGTAACAGTGGGGATGGGGCCGGAGGACTCTTACGGGAAGACCTTGTACAATGCTGACTGTCTGCAATTCTGATTAAGAACTGTAACAAATCTTAAGTCCTGATAAAAAGCCATATAGCACTTGGATCATGTAGTGCCCCCTCTCTTATATCATGTTACGCAATCTCAGTGTTTGCCAAGGTGGATGCAACTGCCAGTATTGCTGAGCCTCCATTTTAAAAAACATGATTCTAGCACCTAAAATTACAGATTGGCTTAGAATAAGTGTTTTGAGGAAACAAACATATGTGCACCTTCGTTTTTCTGCTTTTTTTCATTTGGGATGGTATTTCCCAAGCTTTGCTTGACAAGCATAAAGCTTAAAAACTTTTTTAAAAAATAAAACCCCCAAAACTAAAAGCTGATGCCTGTCTACAGTGGTGGCATGGAGGCCGGCAGCCGGACCCACCGACACTGTGTTCCCTGTAGTGCTGCCAGGGATGGGAGCACAGTGATGCTGGAGGAGGACCAGGAGGGGAAATAGCTCATTGGAAGTGCTGGTGAGTCAGCTGGCTTGAGACTGCTTGTCAGAGACCTGCAGCTAGGAATGACCCAGCTCTGGCAGTTGTCTTCCCTGGAGAGGTGGTCTATGGCTACAAAACAAACCTAGGAAAGGCTATAAGAATAATGTGCCTGTAAAGCTATTTATATTCTTAAAACAAAGGAATGTTACGTGGAATATAATAGAAAGTGAGAGGGAGTATATGGTACCCACGTCGCTGCTACTGAAATGCATTTTTTTTTTTTAAGGATTGTGAATACAAAGCAGATTGTAAAGTAAATATAAATCCTCCAAAGAGAAGGAGAAAGAAGGGGACTTTTTTTGTAAAACGCTGGCACCAGGAACATATTTACCCTTTCCTAACCTGCCCAGGTGGGATGGCAAGTGATTTTGCAGCATTGATGCATCAGGCTGGTGATATATCAGGCTGGTGATATATCAGCCTGTTTTAGCTCATGCTGGCCAGAATTTTGTTGAACTCATTAAAAGGATCAAAAAAGCACTATAATAATTTTTTTTAATGTAATGAAGGATTTATTTATTTGACTGTTTTTTTTCCTCTCCCCTTGGGCTACATTTACACCCAGCTTGGGAAAGCAGAGGTGAAAGGAGAGTGTATTGAACAATTTAGAGGTGATATCATTTTGGACTCGAAAAATCAGACTTTAAAGGCCCCAAATAAATTGCTGCATGGCTCAGCTGTAACATGACATTTAGTATATGTCATAAGTCTTGCTTCAAAATAGAGCCTGTCAGCTAGGACAGCACAGGGACTTGACAGAGATAATGGATGGTATGAGACTTCCAGCTGAAGGAATGAAATGGTGAAGTCTGTAATGAAAACGTGAGGAGCATTTTAGGGATGATTGTAAAAGAGTTGGCAGAAGGAAGGCAATAAGAGTTTGCAGGCTTCGGAAATGAGAAAGCCCAGAATTGTACCTGTACTGAAACAATGCTGAGAAAGGATGCAACCAAGTCTGTGCTTCTCTAGACATGGAGAAAAATAATGTTGTGCCTGGGAGAGAGTAGGGATCCTCACTAGATGGTGTGCCATAGACAGGGAGCAAGGGGTGATCTGTACTTTTGAGAGCTGACCATCAAACCCTAAGTGGACATAAAGTCAAAAGTTAAGGAACAAACTCCTGTACTATAAGTTTGTTTAACTCATTCTTCCCTCTTACAAGGAGCTTCCCCTGGATGGGGAAAACATGGAGGACAGGAGCAGTAAATCAGAGAAGAGCTATGGGAGTTTCTTGGGAGAGCATTGAACTCGTAAATATTGCTGTAGTATTGGAGGAGGCCAGGTCAAATATGCACCATGTGAAGGAATGGGGCCCATTCTTGGAGTAACCTGCTCTAGGTACCACACCTTTGTCTATGCAGGCACTGGTTGGTAGATAGTTGCAGGTGACAGATTTCTGCAGTAGGCAGGATAATCATACCCTGTGATGAGCTGAATTATCTAGCCAGCTGACCAGGAAGGGCAGGAATCACAGAATCATCTAGGTTGGAAAATACCTTGAAGATCATCCAGTCCAACCATTAACCTAACACTGACAGTTCCCAACTACACCAGATCCCTCAGTGCCATATCGACCCAACTCTTGAACACCTCCAGGGATGGGGACTCCACCACCTCCCTGGGCAGCCCATTCCAACGCCTAACAACCCCTTCTGGAAAAATGCTTCCTAATATCCAGTCTAAACCTTCCCTGGCTCAACTTGAGGCCATTCCCTCTTGTCCTATTGCTTGTTACCTGGTTCAAGAGACTCATCCCCAGCTCTCTGCACCCTCCTTTCAGGTAGCTGTAGAGGGCGATGAGGTCTCCCCTCAGCCTCCAATTCTCCAGACTAAACACCCCCAGTTCCCTCAGCCGCTCCCCGTACGACCTGTGCTCCAGACCCTGCACCAGCTCCGTTGCCCTTCTCTGGACACGCTCGAGTCCTTCAATGTCCTTTTTGTAGTGAGGGGCCCAAAACTGAACACAGGAATCGAGGTGCGGCCTCAGCAGTGCTGAGTCCAGGGGTCAGATCCCTTCCCTGTCCCTGCTGGCCACGCTATCGCTGACACAAGCCAGGATGCCATTGGCCTTCTTGGCCCCCTGGGCACACTGCTGGCTCCTGTTCAGCCGGCTGTCAATCACACCCCCAGGTCCCTCTCTGACTGGCAGCTCTCCAGCCACTCCTCCCCAAGCCTGTAGCGCTGCTGGGGGTTGTTGTGGCCCAAGGGCAGCCCCCGGCATTTGGCCTTATGGAAACTCCTCCAGTTGGCCTCAGCCCATGGCTCCAGCCTGTCCAGGTCTCTCTGCAGAGCCTCCCTGCCCTCGGGCAGATCAACACTCTCACCCAACCTGGTGTCATCTGCAACTTACTGAGGGTGCAGAAACATCACTTGCAGTCAGAGAAATGTGTACTTAGCTCCACTGAGCAACATAAGTGTACATCTGAGCTCTGGCTCCCCTCAGCAGTGAATCAGGCTGTTTCTCATTTCAAAGATACTGTGGTTGTGGCTCCTTCAACTCACCCGCCAGCATCACCTCTGTCTTGACTGTGTTTAGCCAGTGTGCTGCTTCTTGTATTTTCTTTTCTTTGTCAATTATCACCCAGTGGAGTGGAGGTACTGTTTCTTTTGGCCCCCAAGGGTGGAGATAAGCTGTTCAGTGCATGACTAATGGAAAAAAACCCAAGACATTAGCATCTCTGACAGATAGCTTCCCAGTTTTAGGTCAGAAACGGCCAATAAGTTTTATTTTATAATAAACCATATATAGAAACTGTATCTTTTTGCTAGATATATGATATGGATTTAAAACTGTTGTGTTTCTAATTGATGCAGGAGTTATAATTAAGAGAAAAAGTGGAGAAATTCCATGCCCATTGGCAGTTGAAGCCTTTGCTGCTCACCTTAGCTATATCTGCAAATACGACGACAAATACAGCAAGTAAGTAAGGATATGGGGGTGTGTGTGCATGTATTTCTTTCTCTCATTCTTTGTTGCAGCAATATTTGAATTCTCCATGGTGAGCTGCAACTGAGGGGCCAATCCTGCTTTCACAGAATATATCTCTGAGAAAAATCCTGTTTCAGTCAAAGATCTGAATCTGGCTCTGCACAAGGGCAAGAGCTGCATTGCTATCTACTCATCCACCAGTCAAAAACCCCTTGAGACTTAACATTCTTAGAATCTTGCAGATGACTTTTAAGAAGTTGGGAAGATGAGTCAGCAGGCTGATGTTCTTGTCCACATCAAATTGAAGGCTAAATAGAGAATTCAACAGAGATCTACCAGTCCGACAAGTCTCAGGCTAGCTCAGCTCTCCACTGCTATCAGCAGATGGTGTTTAGGTGGTTATCTGTCCCAGTGATACTCTGTCACCTGGAGCCTGAAGAAAATGACATTCAGTTGTGGATGTAAAGCAGGTCTACGTGATCTGGGAGAGTAAAATGTAGATCTTTTGGCTCCTGAATTCCATTTGGGGTCCTCAGCATTAGCTCCTAATGTAGCAGGTAGAAACAGTAATAAGTGAGAATAGCAGTGGTGAAGATTGGCTGTGGGAATAGTGATGAAGTGCAGATTTCAAGAACTTAAAATTGAGGAGAGAAAAAGCAGTGGGGATTTTCCAAGCCAGTTCTGGGCAAGGCAGCAAGAATTCAGTAGAAGAGGTGAAAGAGGAGGAGGTGGCTACTGGAGACTGATGTTGGGATCTGGTCTGAGGAAATCAATATGAAAAAGAGGTGAGGTTTAAATGGTTACAAAAATAATGAAAGAAAAGTAGGAAAGTGGGAAATCTTGTGACTGAAGAGCGAATATTCTGGTGGTCCTAGAATTAGTCAGAACCTAAATATAAGGATGTCAGTCCTTTCTAATCTTGCCTCATGGAGAGGTGTTCCACATAACAGCACTACACACACTGGCTGTACTCCCACATCCTCCCACCTACTGTTGACAGCAGCAGAAATCATTCTTTGCATGGAATAGGGATAAACAAGAAGAGAAGCATCAGCAGTCTTCCCTAAACTGTAATGTAATGTGCATGAGGGCTTTTTAGTTACAAATTGAAGGGATTCAGACCCATAGCTGCCATCACGAGGATGTTTGTCACAGGTGAGCTCAAGGAGTTTGTATTGGTACTCTTATGTGGTGTCGTACAGGTGTTGCTGAGGTTTTGCATCCGAGAGCAAGGAAGTCTGTTATTTTAGACGCTATTAGAAATTTCCAAAGTTGTGCAACTTAACTGTAAATGACTGTGAAATACATTGTACAATGTTTCTTAAGATGATGCTTTCACTAGGTTTTAAGTCCTTGGCCTGCTTGCCCTTTGGGACTGCAGGATCTTTGGGATTATTTCTTGCATCCCAGCTGCAAGAGTTTGGCTGAACAGTGTTTTTCCCTCCCCTTCTCTCTTGGCTTTTTAGGTATTTCATTTCTCACAAACCAAACAAGACCTGGCAGCAAGTATTCTGGTTTGCCATCAGCATCGCTATAAACAATGCCTACATCCTCTACAAAATGTCAGAGGCCTACCATGTGACAAGGTATAGCCGTGCACAGTTTGGTGAAAGACTTGTAAAGGAGCTTCTGGGCTTGGAAGACACCTCACCCTCCCATTGATGCATTGTTCTTGGTGGCATAGGCAGGAGGTGGAGGGTAAGCAGAAGATAATACCACACCTGGAACAGCAAAGCAAGGAACTTGTGATACCACCAGTGCTGTCCTTACCCAAAAATGCCAAGTGATGCCACTAGAGAGGTGGAAACTTTGTTCCTAGTAGCAGCTGGATGTAAACATGTCCTGCAGAAAGTGCCACTGGAAAAGCTGACATGAAATTGCATATGTGAATGCCCTGTGTGAATCTGTATACCAGAAACAGACTTAAATTAGTTGTCATCTCAATACTATTTGTTGAACAGGGTCATACTGTAAAGTTCCTCTTGGGCTAAGAGCTTGTCATAAGCTGACATAGCTCAGCAGTCCTAGGCGGGCATTAGAGAAAACTCTATACCTTGCTTGGAGTTACTCAATTCTGAGACACACAACACAAGTCTGCACCATGGGCTGTGGTGGAGAGTGCCAGCATCCTGTAAGGCATCACTGCTGTCCTCCCAGTGTGCTAAACAAAGCAGTTCAGGTGCACGAACACTGAAGCGAGCCTATTGACAAACAAAACCTCCACAGGCAGTCAGCCAGGAACTGAGGACCCATTAAGACTTTTCCTTTTTTTTTTTTTTTTTTTTTTTTTTTTTTTTGGTTAGAACACAGCAGAAGTAGGAGAAACCAAATACATTAATGAATTTAAAATGGAAATACTTTACATTGATTTTCTTTTTTAGCCAGGATGAAACATTTTGTACACAAACAGTGAGTAATATTGTAAGTATTAACAGTGAGTAAACCAGTAAGTAATACTGCCTCACATCTTAACTGCCACGGTTGGTGTACAGGTGAGAAATCAGAGTATAACAATTATATTTTTTCTTGATTTCAACTGTATCTTAAATGTTGCTTAAAAATCTAATGTAATGGACTGTTAAGTTTTTAGGAACAACAATTTCTTTCTTTTCCTTTTTTAATTGTCAAGACTTTTTTTGTCCATTTTAGAACTTCATTTGGCACACAGTTGGCAAGAAAAAAATAAGTCACTAATAGCAGTGTGTTTCCCATTATCACTGCAGGGGTGTTCCATAGGAATTTGTCCTGTTAGAATTCAGGGCTTGTCACTGTAGTTGTAATTAAGCAGGTTACATGTTTAGCAAAATAACATAGTATTGTGTTTTACTCAAAGAAAGAAGTCCAGTTGCAACCAGACCTTAAACCTCACTAAAACAGCAAACCCAAAGAGTTCTCCTGCCCTGAGTAACACTGTAGAGGACAAGTGTTGTCACGAGCTGGTGCCCAAGGCTGAAACGTAACTTTTTGGTGCTGGTGGAATCTGAAGGCTGATGAAGTTTTGGAAAACAATGCTGAGAGAGAGAGGTATGATTGAAACAGGGGAGAATTGATACTGAGGTGAAATACTACTCTGCCCTCTACACATTATTGATTTCAGTCCACAACTCAATCAGCAAAAAACTCTGTATTCTAAAGATTAGCAGAGATGGACACAAACAGCACTGCATTAACTTACAGGGCAGAAACCATGTTGCTTAGAGGGCCAGCTGGTTTTAGGTCCCCAAGCCCAAAAAGTTTTACTGAAGAATGACTTGGGTTGATTCAAGAGGAATGAAGGGATTGATTGATTTCTTTATTACTGCCAACTTTACGAGGTTATATGTGTCTATCTGGCAAGAGACAATAGAGGGTAACCAACAGAAATTTGAGAACTCCCCAGATTTCATCATTATGTGATGTGCAAATGCATAGCATGTAAATCATAACAGGAAGAATCCAGCAGGGGTTAGTAAATTACTGACTAGCCCAAAGAGCATCCTTGCACTGACATCCTTCTATTTCCACCAAATTCTTTTTTTGGTTTTGTTTTTTTGTTTTGGTTTTTTTGAGTAGACTTAGAGGCAGATCTCAGCTGGTTGCAGGGAGAGTGAGGGGACAGCCAGCTCCACAGGGCCTGGAGACTGTCCCGCACATCCTGCTCTGCCTGCTGCATGATGTACAGCAGTGGGTTTGCAGGTGGTTTGTACCACTCTAGTCCTTGGCAATACCAAGCTGCGTAGGAGCCCAAGGATGAGTTCAAAACTTCTTGGCCCTCCAGAGAACTGAGACCACCCCTCTTCAGAATGAGTGTGTGAGCTGGTTCTTGTCAGCTTGTAAGTATTCAAAGACAGAAAGGAGCTTGTGTGAGGCATGAAAAACAAATGTTCAGCAATATAAGCCCACAGTTTCAATTTTTTTTTTAGGGAATTCCATAGAGGTACCTAAAGGCAAATGGTGTTCTTATTGCTCCCTCTTCAGGCAATGGCAGCCTATATTGCGACAGTAAGAGTGGCTACAAGTTCATTATGTCCTGTAAATTTATACAATTGTCAAGATTAGGGCAGTAAGAAAAGTGGCTGAACTTTGCTGATGGGACAGCTTGAATGAACAGTAGCTGCTGGGAGCCCAGCTTCCTTGCATTCTCCTGAAATGCTGGAGCCTTTTCAGGGTGTACATGCCCCCCAGCAGAGAGAGGGAGGTTTGCAGGACCTCCTTGGAGCCACTTGGCATTTCTGAGGAATAAGCACAGCACTCTCCAGCTATGTCGTAGCCTCTTGAGATAGATCTGGAGCCCTTGGCCAATTGTAACATTACTGTGTATGCTTAAAGGCTTGGATCTAGGCCATCCCATACAGAAAATGCCTTTTCTTTTTCAGGTGACAGTAGGTCCAAAACCTTGGAGTGTTTGACTTTCCACTAATGTATGCTGTTAATTATGTGGATTACTTAAGCTAAAATCATGAGGTCCTAGCTTTTTGCCTCAGGGACTGGGTCCTGAGTAGTTTTCCCTAGAATTGGTGTTGATGGGGGATTACACAGTGGCTGACTATTACAGGGAAGATGCTTTAGTCTCCTTTGTAAAGGAGAAAAATTAAGACAAAATTATAGCTTTGCAATGGATTTCATTTTCTTAGCCTTAACCATCCCTCATCATTTTGAACTGGTGCCCTAAACATGCACAAACATTCCATAAGTAAACGAAAATATTTATATATATTTATATGTACAAAATGCCTGAAAGTTGTCTGTCAAAGCCAACAATCAAAAGCCACCAAAGCATAGTCTATATCTACAGATGACAATCCCACCTCATCTTTTCCATCTATTGACTGGGAGTGGATAGGGGTTGGGGAAAATTAAGATTTCTCCTTGTTGAAAAAGCATCTTGCACTTTCTCTATGTTACTACAAACAAGGCAAAGTCATTAAGGAAGAAATTGAATCATTTTTAAAAGGCAAAATTTTGTTAACTGCAGCCCAGATTCTGTAGCATTTCTTTTACTGCAAACTGGCTTGCTCAGATTTGGTTCCCCACCTGCTTGTAACATTAAAGCTTCTTCCTAGCTAAAGGGGGAAAAAAAAAAAGGGGGGGGGGATTAGTCTCAAAGTAGTGCAAGGATGCTAGTTATAGTGTGTGCGTGTGTGTTAATTGTGCAATGGCTTGTGAAATGATAGCAAGTTTGGGTTGTTTAAGGGCTTTTTTGTAGCCTTGAGACAATCTCGGTAAGAGATCTTAAAGCTCAGCAGTAGCTAAAATGCAGTGGAAATGCCAACCAGGTCACAGAGGAATGTCTCAAAATTTTTCTGGGAGGGGAAAAAAAAGTTTGAAGCTGAAGTAAAGAAGGGAGCAGCAAGCCTTGCTTCTCTCCTGCGGAACTGAAATTTGATTCACACATACTTCTGAAAACTGAAAATTACTTATTTATCGTATGCAAACTTTGTTTCAGAGAACTGAGACCATCAGTAAGACATACTGACCACCTTCTATGCACAGTACTTCTTTCAAGAAATGTCTGTTGTGCCACAATCCATTCTTGGAAACCATTTATTTTCCCAGTGTGCAATACAACACTCATTAGAGCTTAGAAGACACTGTGAAATGGTTTCCACTGCTGTTGCCTCAGCTGAAAAATGCTTCAAGGGCTTGCAGAAACTCTGCCACTTTTTACTTCAGCCCATTTGTGCACTTGACACTAGGGCACAAGTTAAAGAAACGTCATCTCCGTTTTCCATTTCAATTCTCTAGCCCCAACCCTTCTACATTTACAAGGTAGTCCAAGAATCCAAATTTATAGAAGTCTCAGTGTTCCTAATGGGTACAACTTTGTTTTCTTCAGACAATTTCTAGAGAAAAATGAGTTTAGCTGTTTCCAGACTGACATTAAGGACAGCAACTCAAAACAGTGTTCTCATTCTTTACCTCCAGCTACACTTCTGTGGCTTGCTTTTTTCTTTTTTTGAAGAGGTGTTTTTTTTCCTTCTAACATTTGTTTAGTAGACTGTCTTGAGCTGGTGGGTAGAGAAAGAAGCCTCCAGCCTACATGTCTTAGTCCCCTAGTCCTAGGGCTGATTTTTAGTGGTGGGGGGGAATTTTGCTGCACTGGTAATTCTGAGCATCTGTGCTACTTTCCATGCAAGGATTGCAAAGTGCTTTAACAACCTCGGCACTCATGAGACATCATTAGCTCCTCAAATAGGAGCTTCCGCTCCCCTAATCAAGAGACCGAGGCACAGCACAGGTAAAGGGGTGATGAAACTGTAAAGTACAGTTTGCACTCCTCCTGATTAAGTCTGCATTTTCAGTGACTTGGTTCTTGTTCAAATGCACTTTTCCAAACTAGAAATGAAAGTACGCTGAGCATCATTCCACCCTGAAGTAAGGGCTGTGGGACTTGTTCAGCACATGTTCCTTACTCCATATAGGCTGCTATGACTCAAAACCAAGTTGCACTGAAGGCAAGAGAAAACTGGATAAAACATAGCAGCCCAACCTGTCTAAAGTAGCTTAGAGGAGATAAATGGAGAATTTGAAGTTCTGCTATAGTCCAGTAACCAATGTGGAATTCAGATGAATAATTACTGGCTTGGGAAAAGTCACTGAGGCTTAGATGGAGTATGAAGTCTTCCATCCACCTCTGTTGTAGAGTTTGCCATGACACTTTCTTGTTGCTAGGACTGATGTGAGATGAGGTGTTTGTAAAACAAGAGCTCATCTCAGTCTGGTTGAGAACACTGAGGTGTCAAAGGACTGTTAGCAAAGTTTCACAAAGGCAAGGAACTTCTAAGCTCAAAACATGTATATATTTGGCCTGTCATTAACTAGGATATTTTGCACAGACAGATCACACCTGCTTAAATGCAAGCCTATCACCAGTGCTACTTGATAGATAATCCTTCTTGTAAAAACCTACCTTTGTTTCTAGAAACAGCATGAACTGGAAAAGCCCCCATATCATCATTTCACTGTTGGGGAACAGCTGAGAATATCTGTGCTTTGTACAAAAGGGCCTCTTCCTCTTCTTTTGAGAGATGGCTCTGTGTCTTCAGTAATCTAGTTCCGAAGAAGTTCCCTGCCTTATGTTTTCCATTATTTCCCTCATTCCATGGGCTTAGAGAACATCCAAATCATCTCACAGGTTCTTTGTCAGTCTGGAAGAGGTGACCACACAGAGAGTTGGCCTTTCAGTTTACTTTTAAAGTATTACTTTGCTGATCCTGTCTGCTATTTCACAAATCTCAGATGAAACAGGGTATTGTTTCTGAAGCCTATACCAATTGCAATCACTGTGAAGGTGTTGCCTGCTTTGCCCCATTAGTGCTGCCTGTCAGGTTCATATGGACCCAAAACAGGTATCATGCCACCACACCCACTGCTCCCATTGGAATGGCTGTAACATTCCTCAGCTTTGTATCACTGTCAAAGAGGGGCCTTTGACATGATCTGGGGAGTCTTTTGGTGTTTTGGGTTTTTTTAAGCCCTTCCACTCTGATGGGTCTGGTGAACAGCTGTTAGGTATCACGAAAAGGCCTTAAGTGGTAAATCCCTTTTGTATCGCTCTTCTGAAGTAATAATTGCTTGTATTAGATGTCAAGGTGGTCCACACGATGTGTAGTGCAAAAATCTTATCCATGAGAATGTCACCCTGCGTCACCAGTGCTCGTTTGATGTAACTGCAACAACCCTTGAATGCATGGGAGACCTGGATGAAGAACCTAGTGGGAAAGGACCGTAATGCCAACCGGTAGGGCCACAATGTGCAGGACCTGATTGGATAAACAGAGAGGGGAGAGATGAGTCCAATTTGGCGTCCATGCTTCTTGAACAAACAGACTTTCTACTCAAGCTGGTCTTATAAGTTTTACTAGGGAAGGGAAGATGCCAGGCCCATACAGTTTGCTTCCAGCCCTGGCAACTCTGTTTCTAAAACAAAAGCTGGCAGATGCTTTCACTCTTCAAGTATTTACAGCATGCTCTGGACTTCAGAGCATTTGGTCCTGTTTTCACTAATTACCAAAAAAGCCTAGAAACCAAAAAGCAAAGCCCAGTACACTAGGTTCATCTATCCAGAACCCCAACTCACTTGGTGTCAAAGTAACTTTTTGGTCTTGTTCTCCAATTAATCTGTGTCAAGGTGTATGCAAAATGTGACTGCTGAACAATTCACACCTCTCTATGAAATGGACTTGCTCATTTGATGAAAAACAAATTGCAGGTCTCTTGGACTTACATTTGCAACCTGGATTTTTCTTCTAGTTGTAAGCCAATTCTTTGCCTGGTATTTCAGTACTGAAATTAAAAATAACTTGACCCCATGATCTGGGGTGAGATGAGAGACAGCAAAACTCAGATTTATGCCAGAGATTAATCTGATCCTGTGTAGGTGAGGCTGGTCAGCACAGTTTGATACAAGGAGGAGTTTAAGGGGAGTAGCAGCCTTGAGGAGGCAGAGGAAAGCTCAGAGGTTGGGCATGCAGAGGGAGAGGAGCCAGGTGATCCCTTCTAACTCATCCTTCCAGCATGCCTACTCCCCTCCCCTGTTGCCTTTAAATTAAAAAAGGCTGCTGTTTAACACCACTAGTCTGCACAGCTGCTTTAGCAACATAAACCCTGCTTCAGCTGCATCGCTGGCCTCACTCCATGCATTTCCTTATACTATACGTGTTCAGTAGTCATCAACCTTGGAGTCAAAGCACTGCTGCATGTCAGCGCAGTGTGGAAGCAGCAGTCTGAGTAAGTGCCACAGTAGAAACAGGAAAAGTGGGGATTCTGGAAAAGGAAGCTCCCCGTCTACGTTTTGTTTTCATTTTTTTCAGTATGTGCAAATTACCTTCCATCAAATGCAGTGAGAGTACCAAATGCAAAGATGGGCCTTAGCTGGCTGAGTACTTTCAGGATGACTCCAGCGGGCTGTGCTCACAACATCAGTGACTGTAATTCTGTTGCAAAGTTCCATATTCTTTATAAATCTGAAGATTTCCTTTGAAAGTGTAGATTCCAGAGGTAAAGCATACACTGCAGTTGCTTTTGGTTTTCTCTTTTTTTTAAAGAAAAAAACAAACAACCACTTCTCAGAGCAATTTTGTAACAGCCAAGTCTTTCAGGAAATGCAGGTGTGTGACCTCTTCAGAGTAAGAGATACACAACTGTGTTCCTGCATGGGACAGGGAACTACTCTTGTGACACCAGTTTTGTTCTACACAAAGGCACGCTTGCAATAAATTTTTACAAGTTTTGTACACCATGAGCTAAATTCTGAGTTCCAAAAATGTGAAGTGTGGCAACAATAACAAAATGGATTTATAGTATCACTCTGATATCTTGTCATGTGATTTTATTTCTTCAACAAAGTTTGTTTACAATCAACAACTTTGAAATACAGTCAGATATATTACTGGTTGCTTTTCTGTCTCATTCTTTCCTGGAACAGGTAGGGAAGGTGTTTGGTAGTCCTTTGGGTGTGTAAGTGAAAGAATATGGAGAAAATACCACTAAATAAATTACAGGTTCTCACTGTAAGACCATTATAGACAAAAAGCCTGACATCTTTATCCAGACATTTAGCACAAAGGCATTTTATTTAGAAAGAACTGAGTTTAAAAAGCCTTTCAACATCATCTGCACACAGGCATAGCAAGGAGGACTGCTGCCCTGCCATGCCCTCCCAACAGCTACAAGTGGTGCTTTACAGCCACCTCAGGGTGGGGAGGAGATAGAAACAGGGGCTTAGGCGGCTGTCCCAGCTCTCAGATATCTCTGCTGAGCTGTACCAGCCCTTTGACCTCACTGGTCTGACTCTTCACAGAATCACAAGATCAGTTAGGTTGGAAAGAACCTTGGAGATCATCCAGTCCAACCATTAACCTAACACTGACAGTTCCCAACTACACCACATCCCTCAGCGCTATGTCAACCCGACTCTTGAACATCTCCAGGGATGGGGACTCCACCACCTCCCTGGGCAGCCCATTCCAACACCTAACAACCCCTTCTGGAAAGAAATGCTTCCTAATATCCAGTCTAAACCTTCCCTGGTGCAACTTGAGGCCATTCCCTCTTGTCCTATCACTTGTTACCTGGTTCAAGAGACTCATCCCCAGCTCTCTGCACCCTCCTCTCAGGGAGCTGTAGAGGGCGATGAGGTCTCCCCTCAGCCTCCTCTTCTCCAGACTAAACACCCCCAGTTCCCTCAGCCGCTCCTTGTACGACCTGTGCTCCAGACCCTGCACCAGCTTTGTTGCCCTTCTCTGGACATAAGTTTTGTCTGTACCACCCTTGGTACCCACCAAAACCATGATCTGCATGCCAAGTAAGTGGCATTTGCAGGCAAAACCAGACATGCATCATTGTTTCACAGCCCCACGTCGACAAGTTACTACAACCTGGTTAAAACCTCAGTCCACAAAGGGAGCAGAAACCTTGCAGGAGAACACATAAGTGGGGTTACAGTGGGACTTTGCCCACAATCACAATAAAGATGTCCCCTACGCCTTGGGTCTGCGGCCTTTATTCCCCGGTGGCTGCAGAGCCATCGGCCGGGGACCAGGCTGCAGAGCATCCTCCCGGTATGTGCTAGTGTGGCTCAACACTGACCTCTTGCTGTGATCTGTCGGGTGTCTGCCGTGCTTAATTTGACACGGTGCTTCTTCATAGTAATGCGTTTTCCGCAGGAAGAAACTTAGTTTGCATCTAAGTTGTCCAAAAAAAATTTCAGATTTTAAGGTAAAATAAAACATTAACAGAAACAACAAGCAGCACGCCCCTTGATCTATTTAGTATCTCTATGGACTCAGTCTCTAGGAGGTGACTATTTTTCTTAAGTTTCTTAGCTAGTATCAAAAAAGGGGAGGGCAAGAGAGCCTGACATGTTCAACACAGCAAAGCTCTCAGAAATCTTTCCAACATATAGATATCTGAATTGACAAACCTTAATGTGCTGGTCTGTAGGGCAGTCTGGATCCTTCACACAATCAGCTCCTCCAAGAAACAGGTTCCTTTTCTCCTTTGCCTTGTATTTAGAGATTATTTATTTTACTATTTTTTTAGAGACCTGGACAGGCTGGAGCCATGGGCTGAGGCCAACTGGAGGAGTTTCCATAAGGCCAAATGCCGGGGGCTGCCCTTGGGCCACAACAACCCCCAGCAGTGCTACAGGCTTGGGGAGGAGTGGCTGGAGAGCTGCCAGTCAGAGAGGGACCTGGGGGTGTGATTGACAGCCGGCTGAACAGGAGCCAGCAGTGTGCCCAGGGGGCCAAGAAGGCCAATGGCATCCTGGCTTGTGTCAGCAATAGCGTGGCCAGCAGGGACAGGGAAGGGATCTGACCCCTGTCCTCGGCACTGGTGAGGCCGCACCTCGATTCCTGTGTTCAGTTTTGGGCCCCTCACTACAAAAAGGACATTGAATGACTCGAGCGTGTCCAGAGAAGGGCAACGGAGCTGGTGCAGGGTCTGGAGCACAGGTCGTACGGGGAGCGGCTGAGGGAACTGGGGGTGTTTAGTCTGGAGAAGAGGAGGCTGAGGGGAGACCTTATCGCCCTCTACAGCTACCTGAGAGGAGGGTGCAGAGAGCTGGGGATGAGTCTCTTGAACCAGGTAACAAGTGATAGGACAAGAGGGAATGGCCTCAAGTTGAGCCAGGGAAGGTTTAGACTGGGTATTAGTAAGCATTTCTTTCCAGAAGGGGTTGTTAGGTGTTGGAATGGGCTGCCCAGGGAGGTGGTGGAGTCCCCATCCCTGGAGGTGTTTAAGAGTCGGGTTGACATAGCGCTGAGGGATATGGTGTAGTTGGGAACTGTCAGTGTTAGGTTAATGGTTGGACTGGATGATCTTCAAGGTATTTTCCAACCTAGATGATTCTGTGATTTTTTTTGCACCACAATCGTTACCGCTGAGTAGCTGGGGAGGAACCCACAGGCTTCTGCTCCGAGACATGACATCCAAGATCAAGAAGTGATGAAACCACAGTGCTTGCCTGCAGCACACAGTGGAAAGCGTTGAGGCTGGAAAGGTGCAGGTGCATCATCAGGGTAATGGACTGGCATGAACATGCACTGTCTAGTGTCCAGGCTCCCCAAGATGCAACCAGCCATGCCCAGCACAGTACTGGCACCCGCATGGTGGCTCCAGATATCACTCCGTAGGCACCCAGAGGCAAGAGGGACCTAAGGAGATGATTACAAGCCACTGCAGCAAGACCAGCTGCACACCAGTTGAGATGTTCAGCTGTGTCACAAACCAAATGAGAATTTCTCTGAGCTTGCTGTCGTGGTTGGAGAGCCACCCACAGCAGCACATCGCTTTGCTCCCTGGTCCCTGGATGTGCCGTGACCAGAGCTAATGCTGTGTGTAATCAGGCTACATGATCAGAGTTGTGAGAAGAACTGCAAATCATCTTTAACACACTAATGGAATAAAGCAAGGAATTTAATTTCTGAAATTATGCAATCCAGAATATGATTAACACTGAGACATGCGCGCAGACACACACACACATATAACATCAGCACTGTCATTTAAAACAACACTATCCATTCAGGTCAGGCCAGGGCCTGCAGTAACTCAATCTCCTGTGAAATTATTCTCAAGAGAATTTGGAATTAATAATTCCAGTAATGTAGCCTTTCTTAATTAAGACAAACTTAATGTTCCATTTTGCAGTGTTTCCTAATATCCTGTCCCTCTTGCCCCTTCATCCCCAGAGGAGCAGAAAGAAAGAAGTGCCAAGTCACAGATGCTGCAGAGAAGGATACCCCCAGCCATCACTAGGTCAAAGCACAGGCACTCTTAAAGCACCTTCATCCTAGACTTGATAAAGCACTTTACAGGGGGTAATGAATGGCATCTCATCAGCCCCCTGGAAAGCAAAGCCATCTCGACTCTTCAGAGACATCTCCATGCTCCAGTTCCCTTAGATTATAGCACAGATCAGATGATCAGCCAGCCACAGTTTTTTCTTTGGGAAGCAAAAAGTGATGAGAATTGAGGAGCCAGAGACCTCTCTCTCCCTCTTCTACTGTTCCCAGTTTCCCCGGTGAGGACCTGGACAGAATTCCCAAGGAATGCTGGCACTGACATCACTGGAGATACTGCCATGCTGTTCAGGTGTTTTACCAGCCTTTATTCTGCTTTTCTTTGCCTTTTTTTTTTTTTTGTGTGTGTTACAGGTTTTGCTTAGGAACTCATCATCTAAGAAGCAAGAGCAGCAGCAAAGCAGGTTCTCAAGCTCATGGGAGTTTCACAATCCACAAACCTGAATGCAAATAACCTCCCCTGAGCAAAGAAGCTCACGCACCCCAGCACAGCCCTCACCCTGATGCAGAGGCAGCTGTTACCAATGGTGATGTGAACATGCCCAGGTGCAATAAGCCAAAATATGCTCTTTTTCATACTTCCATGATGTGGGGCTGAATTTTAACCTTAAAAGAAGGGTTAGATATTCCCCCTGTCAGATTTGGAGTCCCCAAGAAGAGCAAGGCAGGATTTAAAATCACAGCATTGTCTTATACCCTTTGGAGAAACAGCAAACCAAACCACTTCAGTCTCTTTGAGACAGACCCAAAATTTTTTAAAAAGGAGAATCTTGTCAAGCTTCCAGCAGCCAGGTACAATGATACCAAATAATAAACTACAAAAAAGGAAAGTTGTAAGGGAAAGGGGAGGAGGGGAGAAACATATCTTTAATTTGCTCTAAGATCAGCATTTGCAGCCAGTCACACCAGAATAAATTGCAAATCACTCCCAGGAATCGGAAAGGTTCATTTCCTACTAGTCTATCTGCATTCCAAAGCCTTTTAACACCAAAACTGTTGGAGATAAGATTAATACATGAATTAATGTATATATGTATCTCTTGAATATTTGGACTGAAAAACTGGTCTCCAAACACAAAAACTGTATCTCCACCCAGCCACAGAACAAAGGCCCCATCCAACACTCTCAAAGAAAAATGTAATTCTGTACCTGCCAGCTTTCCTCCAGCTTGTGCATGCTGTCCTCTTCTCACTGTCTCTCTGATTCTTCTTTTTTCAGTCTTCTCCATTATTGGGCTCAAGAACCCACTACCACCTTGTACGGAGCTACTTCTGAGGTTGAAGAGAAGCATCCCAACAGCTAGCTTGGCATATCATTTTTGTGTTGAAATAATCACCTTTTTTTGTTCCTATCCCATGATTAATATAGAGCAGGTAGAACACTTCTCTGTTCAGAAAAGCAATTTTAGAAGTGCCACTGCAGAGTTCCACAGTTTCTGTCTTTTCAGATAATGTCAAGTATTTACTAAACTGAACATTGATGATGACCCATCTGCAGTCAGATCAATCAGTGCTATTAAATACTGCAAGTCAGGTTTAATAAACTTAGCAAAATATTAGCCCTTTTAATGAAGAGAATTTGTTATTGCAGCCAGGAGCTTGGTGCTTGTGATCCTGGGACTAGAGCAGCATTGATGTACCTGAAAGGTATCTCAGCAGGACTCAGACCAGCTGCTAAACATCTGTATTCCTTACAGGGGTCCTGGCCAATGCAATAAACAGATAGTAGATAGTTTAAACAGATCATCCATATTCAGCAGCAATCTCTTACCTGGGATGACAGTGGCCAATTTCAAGGCATTGTGCACTACAGTGATTTTAGAAGCTGCTTTTATGTTGCATAAAATACACCTGCCTTGCCCCTGTCCTGGGGCAAGTACTCACACACCAAGCATAAATACTCAAGTAGGTTCACTGGATGCCAGCAACAGCTTTCTTCTGCTCATGCAACAAGCAAAGGAGATTCCCCAACTTTTGTTCCCACAGGCCACAGTGAACAATCAATCTGTTTCTTGGGACTTGTCCAATAACATCATTAAGTTGGAATGGAAACTTCTATAGAGGCAGGATGGTTCAGCAGACCAGTTGTAAACCATGTATTATGAACATCTTGCAAGGCACTGGGCTGTACATTTCTGCAATTACTTTCCAGCAGAGCAGCCTGCAGGAGTGATGACCAGGCACCCTCTGGGCAAAGAAGACACAGATGAAACTGGGCTGTAAGGGAGCTTCCCTGCTATAGCCCAAACCTCAGTCATGCTGGAAATCCTGTCCTGCAGCTGTGTAGGTGGGAACCCAACCTCGTGCTTGTGCATCAGGTTTAATCATCAGATATGCCAGACCAGCCCCCTCCTCTTCTCTCCATGTGCTCACCCTATCTGTTGTCTCCTTAGTTTTACTGCTGATGGTCCTGACGGGCTCTGCTTTCATGCTGCAAATAACCAAATTGCCTTGACACTACGAAAAAGGGAGAAAACTAGAACAGAAAGAGTGAAAGAAATAATTTTTCTCTTACTGTTTCTTTTCGAACAACGAAGAGTTATTTATAACATGGTCAGGTTCATTGTTGCAAGACAGCAGTGCCCTTTCCCAGCTGACAGAGCCTGTCTAGCAATGACAGCCTCCAAGTAGCCTGCAGGATTTTATTGCCTGAGGTAGCTTAACCCAGTTTCTCATGTGGTTAATGAAAATCAGCAATGGATGAGATTTGCTGTTGCTGCTGTTCTTTGAGACCCTACGCAAAGGCTGAAGCACCCAGGAACACATGAGCAGCTCTATCTTCTTAAGACAGATTTACTTAAAATTGGGTGGTTGCAAAGTCATCATCCCTCACTGAAAACAAAGCATTACATCTTATCTGGAGTTTAGGAGATTTACAATATGGTTCAAAAGTTGTCCTTCTCTCCTTTTGGCATCTCAAGGCTGTGTGATCGAGGCACTCAGAGGACAGCACACCGCTCCCTAGGTGGGTGGCCTAAATCCTGCTTTGTCCATCGATGCTGCAGGGCACTGAAGGAGTTTGTTGCCCCTTTCTCTCCCCTCCCCATCAGTTAGGTGCTCCAGCATGCTTTCACCCCTGGCAGGCACCACAGGACAAGACAGGGGCATCCTCTCAATTTGGAGCAATGCAACCATTCCACAGCTCCCAGGGCTGAGGAGAAGTCTCCCCCACAGAGGGACTGGTAATGGGCCAGCATTACATGTGCCAGGCCTTAATCCAACAATTTGCATGTCAGCATGGTATGGCTGAAGGGCCCAACTCTGTCCTTCCCATCTTCCCCTGCAGTGCTCTGCAAGAGCTCGCTTTGGTACATGTCCATCAAGAACATCTCTGGCCAAACATCACATGAATGTCCCAAAGAAGTGTCAAGAACAGCAGATTTGTATGTCTCTAAGCTGCTCAAAGCAGTGTGGAGAAGATGGAGCAGGAGTGTTTTAGGAAAGAATGATAAAGGGTCACTGTTGTGGGATGTTTTGGACCTCTGGCACCTTCACACAAGCTTTGAGTTTCACGGGATGCTCCCTGGATAGGCCAGATCCTCCCAAGTCAAGCTATGACCAGAGTTTCACTGTAACTTTGCAGCAGCGGTTGGAAAAAGACGCAGAGCTTGGGTTTGGCATGGCTGCCAAAAGTTAATTAAAACAACAAAAACAAACTAAGGAGAGGGCTGTGCATATGACAGGGTTCATCCGTCAAATCAGGTAGAGCTTGTGCTTATTACATGCATCAGACCAAACTCCCCGCAGTGAGCTTTCTCTACCTTTCCACCTCCTCAGGGCTAATTTGAGAGCTGTTCTTCTCAGCCCATAATAATCGCGAGGAAAAAAAAAAATCAAATTCTGTTCTGCCTAAAGGAGGAAACTGGAACAAGGGAACCGTCAGGAAACTTGTCTTGCTGCCATCTCTGGCTCTCCTAAGAAAACTTGTGCTCCAGGGCACCCAGTCAAAGAAAAACAGAGCTGCCAGCAGGATGCATGGCTTGAGCCCTCCCCATGAGAGAAGTCAGGCAAGCAGGAGATCATCTGCTGGGAAAGGAGAGGCCACTTCTCACAGATGGAAAAGCAGTGGGCTGGTATGCATAGGTGAACACAGAAATAACCGTACTGTACAGAAAAGCAGAAAGTGAAGCATTTTCTCTGTGGACATCTTATGCTCAGACAGCCTCTTTTGTACCTACAACACCCCCAAATCTTTGCTGTGAGGAGCAAGACCTCCCCTGCCCCAAAAGGCAGCCCCTGACAAAACAGACAGCATCAGCTCACTAACAGAGCTCTTCACACACTATATGCTTTAAACACATTTGTGGCTATTCTTGCTCCAGCCTTTGCAGACACAGGGAGCAAGGCTGACATGAATGCCACCTCCAGTGCAAATATTCAGGCAAAGCCAGAACAGAGTGAGCAGGCTAAAAGGTCACATTCAACTCATGTAGATTTGGGCAAACCCTTTGTGTCCCCATGAAATGACCTTTTATTTGGCCAGGTCTAAATGAGATATTCCTTTTCCTCTTAATGTTAAAGTGAATGTTTTTTTGGTTTTGTTTTTGTGTTGTTTTGTTTGGTTTTTTTTTTAATCTTTCCAGAAAGTCACTCATGGTCCCTCAAGGGCATTTCTCACTCCTGCCAGGCTCAGTTCTGCCCTATACAGGCTGGGCATGTCTTCAGCTTCACTGCCAGAAATTGCTTTCATCCATTTGTGATCCATTTCACGAAAATGGTGGGGCCGGTTCCCACCAATCGCACAGTACAGAAGTTCCCAGGTTGCAAAAGCCACCTCCCTTTTTTGTCATCATTTCTCTAGCAATGGAACCCACGGTGACCTGTCTTGAACCAGGACCCGCTTTGTGCCAGGTGAGGGTATTCAGAAGCTCATACAAGCCTTTCTGCGAGCACTGCTAATAAAGGTCTACATTCAGCTTGTTGAATCCAGGCTAATGGAAAATCCCATGGCATGCTTTCAGAAGTCTGTAAAAACTTGTTTTCTTCAGAAGGTCTCAAAGACTGTCCTTATGGACCGTGCAGTGAAGAGACACCAGAATGTCAAAGATGCCATCTTCTACCTAAAAGGCTATTGAGAATGATGATTCTTACAGGTTTATATCTGTAGCAGTTTTGGATAGGAAATTCTTAAAATGGCGTGTGGAATTTGATCCCTGAAGGCACTAGACTTCCTCCATTCACAGTAAAATGCAAAATTAATTTCCTGATCTTTTCGAGGGTCTTTTTTTAATATTTCCTCTTTCTAGGTGAAAGTCTGAAGTTTAAAAACTCTCTGCTGCCATTTGCCATTATAATATCAAAATCGACCAAAAACCTTTTCACATTTTATGCAAGAGGTTAAGGACTCCACTTTGTAAGTAAGCTGTAGCAAAGAAAGGCAATTTGAAATGACAGCTGGAGATGGGATTCTCTACCTAGCACATTAAGTATCAGCTGATTGGTAATGACTTCTGGGTATGCTCCGTTGGCAGTGCTGCCTCGCACGTTCCTGGCAATGCACTATTGCTTACCTAGCCTGCTGTTCTCCAAGACACTCTGTGCAGCCGCGCGTTTGTCCAGCCTCAGGTATGAGCTACCCGTGACATTTCAGATGGAAACTGTTAGCAACATGGACCAGAGGACAAGATAACCCAGTAACCAAATGCCTAAGGAAAGATCGAAGGAATGAGATCAACACTGAGTAATATTTTCTCCACCTGCCCTTCAAGCTCCCATCGGTCTCTGACTTAAAGATGTCTTCCTGCTGCATGTTTTACACGTTTGCATGTTTTACAGCCTTTTTTTTTTTTTTTTTTTCCCTTCACTGAAAGGGCTTTCACATCCATGGGGTAGTTTTCAACAGTGTGAAGTACTTGTGTCTTAAACTTGGTACCTGAAAACATCCTTTTTTGGACTTCTTGTTCACTGTTTGTAAAGAACAGCTGAGAGTTAACTCCTTATCTATATTCTCCTTACTTTTCATGATCTAACCTCTTCTTGTACAGTCACCACGCCTTTCCAGCTCAAATAAGATGGAACAAGACAATTCCTGCTCCTTGCTGATAAAGAACTTCAAATGAACAGGGAAAGAAAGTGGGCCATGGCATCTGCTCTGTGCCACTCAGCCTGTAGTTGAGATATGTCTGTCTCACTTATTCCATTTTCCCTGTGTCTCTCAAGATTTACCAACATGCCGTGTGAATACTTTGATCTATTCTAGCACATAATCCTGTTCTGAAAAATGGGAACCACAACAGGTCAGAGATCCTAGGACGACCAATTTTTGGTAAGTTCCTTGAGCAAACTGAGGGACTCTCAAGAGTATCAGTTAAGATCAGCAGCCTGCAAGTACTGCATGTGGACATCTAACAAAGTTTTGTTTACCATTTTCATCAAAACCCCCCACACCCTGTCCTATCACCTACAGACCCAACATTGATTTACCTTGCTATGCTGGCTTTGCTAGAAGCCAAGGAAGATGTCCACCCCTCAGGATCATTGACTCAGAGCCTCTCAGAGCACTGTCTAAAAGCTGGCTGTCCTTATTACAAACCCCAAAGTACAACATGAGTGGTAAGCATCAGTGGGAATTTTACACAAGTAACAGCCGTAAGGGCCTCATCCTATTTTTACTGGAGTTGAGAGGACCTTCTTTCCCCACCATCCCTCCATCTGCCTTGAGGACAGCTCAGGGACCAGCTGTAGCAATGGATGGTCTGAAAATTCTGCTTCTCAGCTAGTTTAAAAGGCTCAGTCTGTAAGGGGAAAAGTTAAGAGGTGACAGAATCAGACTCTAGAAGCTCTGATACAAAGAATATTTTGAGGAATAAAACTTAATTAGCAGACAAAATGGCTGGGAGTCAAAGCTAGATATTCAGCCTGGAACAAATTACTCATTGAAACAAACTTGGAATAGCTGACAAGAAGAGAATTAGATCAGCTGAAGAACAAGATTTCCTAATTCTCAAATTCATCAGCTTCCCAAGATATTCAACTGCCTAAATTTTATTTTTAAAAACTGACTGTCCTAAACACTTCTGAAAATTGTCTTTTACATCCAAGCTGAATGCTCTTGTTGGAGGTCACCTCCAAGCAGAAGCTGAGGACTTGGCACAGATATCACTGTCAAAGATGTTACAGATTATCCTGTAGAGCACAGGACAGCTAGATCTTATTTTACCTTAAACTATGAATTTACTGACTTAGAAATACATTTTAAGCTGCAACTACTCTGCAGCTGCTTCTCCACACCCTCTCACTTTGCACTTGTCTTCCACTTCACTTTCTTTTCATCTTTTCTACCTAGACATCAAAATACCAGTGAGCGTGTCATCTTCTTTTGTAGATCCTACTATGACAGAAGCTCTGACCCTCATCAGTGACCTAAAGATGCCACCCTCTCTCAAATGACTTGTTCAATAGGAAAAGTAAAAGCAACATCTTCATACAATTCCGAAACCAGCTGGCAGAGCACTTAACACTAGCATGGTTTGCACCATATCATACAAAGGACAAACTGCATGCAAGATGGAGCATTTTCTTTCTCAAGAGTGTCAAAAACAAAGTGTTATGTTCCTTCCAAGTAGGAAAGTCCCTATCAAACCTTAGCTTGACGTTGAAATCAAGACCTTGATGGAACTTAAAACCTTCTTCTTTCTCTCGCTCCCTCTTTCTCCTCTCTTGCCACTACGGGTGCTGCTGGCTTATGACTCAGGTATCAGCATGTATTGGGTTTTCATGACAAGGTTTTGGTAGCAGGGGGCCACAGGGGGAGCTTCTGTGAGAAACTGCTAGAAGCTTCCTCTGTGTCTGATGGAGCCAATGCCAGCTGGCTCCAAGACAGAGCCACCACTGGCCAATACCAAGCCCATCAGTGACAGTGGTAGTGCCTCTGTGATAACATTTAAGAAGGGGGAAAAAAAGCTGCACAACAGCAACTGCAGCCAGAAAGAGGAGTGAGAATATATGAAAAATACAACTCTGCGGACACCAAGGTCGGTGATGAAAAAGGGACAGGAGATGCTCCAGGCCCCAGAGCAGAGATTCCCCTGCAGCCCGTGGTGCAGCCCCTGGTGGGGCAGGCTGTGCCCCTGCAGCCCATGGAGGTTCACGGTGGAGCAGAGATCCACCTGCAGCCCCTGGGTGACCCCACGCTGGAGCAGGTGGATGCCTGAAGGGGGCTATGACCCTGTGAGAAGTCCATACTAGAGCAGGTTTGCTGGCAGGACCTGTAACCCCATGGGGGACCCCAGTGGGAGCAGTCTGTTCCTGAAGGGCTGCACCCCACGGGAAGGACTGATGCTGGGCAGTTTGTGAAGAACTGCAGCCTGGGGGAAGGACTCATGTTGGAAAAGTTCATGGAGGACTGTCTCCTGTGGGAGGGACCCCACACTGGAGCAGGAGAGGAGTGTGAGGAGTCTTCCCCCTGGGGAGGAAGGAACAGCAGAGACAACGGGTGACGAACTGACCACAACCCCCATCCCCTGCCCCCTGTGCCACTGAAGGGAGGAGGTAGAGAAAATCATGAGCAAACTTAGCCCAGGAAGAAGGGAGGGGTAGGAAAAGGTGTTTTAAAGACTTTGTTTTATTTCTCATTATCCCACTCTGATTTGATTGGCAATAAATTAAATTAATTTTTCGCCAAGTCCGTTTTGCCTGTGATGGTAACTGGTGAATGATCCCTGTCTGTCTTTATCTCAACTCATGACCTTTTTTTTGATATTTTCTCTCCCCTGTCCAGCTGAGGAAGGGGAGCTATAGAGTGGTTTTGGTGGGCACCTGGCATCTAGCCAGGGTCAACCCACCATACAGCAATAAGGCTGTTTTGGTATAAGTAATAATAACAATAATTATCATTAAAGGCATCTCAACTGGAAAGCAAAGCAGAACATCCATCAGCTCAGGCTGTCTCATGAAAACAAGAGGTTTGATTTTACAGTCTAGTTAAGCCAAGCTTGAATGCCTTTCAGCTACTGAAAATAACAACACTCTTTCCATCTTGGGTGGGGTTTTTTTTTTTGCCAACCTTCCTTACACCCCACACTGGCTCACCAGGAAGCATTCCTAACACTCCTTTTAACTGCTGCTAGCTCACAAATTGGCACAGGACAGTGACAAAACCGTACCCAAAATCTCACAGTGATGAGCAGGGAGGAACAATACCTTAAGCAGATGTTGAATCTCCTGGCCCCACAGGATAGGCAAGCTGCTTTTATGTTTTACTGGTGCTGGGCAGGGAGGAAAGTTCAACATCTTTCCCCCCTCACCTGCTTCTGGTTATGAAACCCTGCCACTTTGTGCCAGCAACCTGTTCTCAAGACCCTTCAAAAGGCCAACTCATCTCTCCAGGGTAGAACAAAATAAATTTAATCTTGTCCTACTGCTTCATTCACTTAATAGTCTCATGGAACGGTCACCAATGCTAGCACAAGGGAGGAGAGGCAGGACCAGCACCCCTCTCCCCCTCAGCATCAACAAATAGGCTGGCTCAGGTGAGCACGGAGCTGCCACCTAGGAATCCACCTCACACTCACTTCACAAACAACCTGAAGGGCAGGAAGGAAGGTGACACAAAAGTTAAGAGAAAAGCATTTTGCGTAAGTGGTGCTCACCACACAGTCAGAGCACAGCAGACTCTTGGTAGTAATTTTCTAACACTTTTTACCACAATGGCCAGATCACCGAAAGTGAAGTTTAATTAATAGAGGTATGGCAGAAAACATAGCTATTTGCTACTTCCAAATCCTTTTTAATTAAAAAAAAAATCCTTGGATTAAAAACATCTGCTGTGTAGAAATAGGGACTTGAAATCAAACAGATCCCTCTTCCTACATACAGAGCAACAACATGTCGCTCTGCTGCAAGAAATCAAATCAAATCAAAAGGGTATTTTGCACCCATTCAGACAACCTCTTGGAGGGCTGTACAGAGAGAACATCTGTGGACTGACTCTATTCCAAGTTTTTAAGCCTGATTACTAGCAGATCTTAAAATAGCTACTGGATGTTAAGCTGTAAATAAAATGTGCAGTCTAACAAAAGATTCAACCCTCACATTTGTGCTCATTCTGTAATCATGGCTTATTATCCCAGACTATTTTTTTCAGTGGTTTCCATTAATTTAAAATAATTCTATACAGGAACAAGCCTCTTGCTAGAGTGTTCTATAACAAGTTATTGCTATGAAATTATTCATTGTATTTTAGGCTGAGTGAGGACACAGGTGAATCCATGCATGCAACTCAGGTCCACATAAATTTTGTGGAGTATCTACATTTAATATATATTTAAGTAAGGCAAAGTAGACTTTTGTATACAAAAATAAAACACTTCAAAATAACTAAAGTTCAGCAGTAACAACCCAGACAGGAACTGGAAAATACTCTACAAGACCCACTTCAAACAAGACAACAGTCCTTACCTTAAGCAGGTTGCAGCCTTTTAAACTCTCCTGATGTACTGGGTTTGCATGGCAACGTTTTGGTAGCAGAGGGCCACAGGGGTGGGTTCTGTGAGAAGCTGCTAGAAGTTTCCCCTGTGTCCAATAGAGCCATGCCAGCCAGCTCCAAGATGGACCCATCATACCCAAGGTTGAGCCTGTCAGTGACTGTGGTAGCACCTCTAGGATAACATAGTTAAGAAAAAAAACGTGCTGGGTAACCTGTAGCTGAGAGAGGAACAGGATGTGAGATTAACTCTGCAGACAGTGACGAAGGATGGGGAGATGCTCCAGGTGCCAGAGCAGATTCCCCTGCAGCCCGTGGTGCAGCCCATGGTGAGGCAGGCTGTGTCCCTGCAGCCCATGGAGGTCCACGGTGGAGCAGAGATCCACATGCAGCCCAGGGGGGACCCCATGCTGGAGCAGGTGGATGCCCAAAGGAGGCTGTGACCTGATGGAGAGCACTGGAGCAGGATCCTGGCAGGACCTGTGGAGAGAGGAGCCCACTTTGCAGATTTGCTGGCAGGACTTGTGACCCCATGGGGGACCCATGCTGGAGTGGTCTGTTCCTGAAGGACTGTCTTCCACAGGAGGGACCCCAAGCTGGAGCAGGGGAGGAGTGTGAGGAGTCTTCCCCCTGGGGAGGAAGGAGTGGCAAAGACAAAACAACCACAACCCCCATTCCCTGCACTACTGGGGGCAGAGGAGGTAGAGAAATCAGGACTGAAGTTAAGCTTAGAAAGAAGGGAGGAGTGTGGAAGGTGTTTAAAAGATTTGGGTTTATTTCTCATTATCCTACTCTGATTTGATTGGTAATAAACTAATTTCCCCAAGTTGAGTCTGTTGTGCCTGTGACAGCAACTGGCAAGTGATCTCTCCCTGTCCTTATCTCGACTCACAAGTCTTGCGTTATGTCCATCTGAGACATGAGACAGACTTTACATTTAACATTAGATTAAATTAAAAGCTTCCACTGCCAGAAGCTTGTTGTAATTATCTTTTAGTATTACCTGTCAGTTCACAAGTGTCAAAGGACATTTAAGATAGAGGATCCACATTTGACTTCTCCAATATGATCTGCAAATGCCAGGTGGTTTCTTTTGTTTACTGCAGTTTGACGGGGCTTTTTTATTTTTGCCAACCATTAATATTAAGGATTTATTTGCTTGATTTAATTTAGAGACACTTTGAAAGGTGCTAACTAGACTTCTGGCACACAGGGAGAGTAAGTTTGCAC
Source organism: Athene cunicularia (assembly GCF_003259725.1). NCBI lineage: Eukaryota > Metazoa > Chordata > Aves > Strigiformes > Strigidae > Athene > Athene cunicularia. Next base: position 79,808,608 of record NW_020799097.1, read on the forward strand.
CCAAAACCTCTCCTTTCCTACAGCCCAATAGGTAAAAATCTTCCTGTCAGTACAATTAAGAGAGTAGGAGGGTTTAAGTCTTTCCTGTAAATGCTTCTGCAGGTTACACTAGCTGATCGTATCCTTGGGGCTAACTGAAAAGCTAAGTTTCTTAGACTGGAGCAAAGATCCTATTCCTGTATGCCACAGAGTGGAGAAGGATGTGCCCTAAGAACTGACTTGAGGCATCTCTGAAGCTGGACAAAATGCCACAACCACAGGTGAGACTTTTTACTTCATTCAGTCATTCTTCTTCCCATTTACCCTGCCCCAGAGAGAACCGTATCATCCACCAGCTCTGCCAAGCTGATGCTGTAATTGAGCACCATGCCCTGGCTGCAGTTCCACTTACTCTTACAGCAGTAGAATTATTCCACACTTTAACAGCTGTCCATCACCTACCGTGGAAGATTTGTTCCCTCCCCAACTGTGCCAGTGCAAGTTCACTTGGAAGCTCTCTAAACTAGACCTGTGTAATATTTTTCCCCAAAGACACACTTTTTTAAAAAAAAAAGTTTTGGTTTTAAATCTGGAGTATTTAAGATCTAGCTTCAAGTGTACCACAGACATCTGAATTACTACCCTGAACAACAGAAGGACAACGGGAGCAGGTGAGGACAGGCACCACAATCAACTATGAGAGCTGCTGCTGCAATCATCCTGCAGGAGGTCCTGTCATGCTTGTCATACTGATTTCTGGCAGCAGAGAGGGACAGTATAAGTCTCAAGAAGATTAGGCCTAGTGGGGCAGGAGGGGGAGTGCCTTAATGTTTTCAGGTGACTACAGTCAGTGCTAACTCACTCTTCAATGTAAAGCAGCTTCTAAAATAAGACAATTTCCTCAAAGTTATCATATTCATTTAAACACAAACAAATTATCTTTTCATAAATGCAAATATACACCCACATATATACACTTCTAGAGCAGGGGCTTTAAGAAATAACCAAGTTACCTGAAGTATTTGAAAACTACTTCAGTCTACAAGCTCCAGGCAGACTACTTGGTTTTACTCAGTTATATTAATCACCACACATTTATCTATAAAGCATTCTTCTTTATTTAAGTTAAACAATTTTTCAAGGATGGTTTCCATCTATAAAATGAAAAAAGTACAAGCTCTGTACAGCAGATTTTTCAAACCAACTGAAAAAACAGTTTCCAAACTATGTTTTGAAAATCTGCAAAACAATATCACCATTCTTGCTCTGAAGACGGTAAGAAAAGTTCTCAGGAGACTCCATCACAATTTGCTTCAAGGGCTCTTAATTTAGCTTTCAAAGGGGCAAATTTCTTCAACATTAAAAACCCCTAAAATCACAGTAAGTAACTTTGGCACACTGTCATGTAAACATAACAAAAGGATACTACTTCTTGTCTGTTCTCTCGAAGAAAAGCAACATACAGCTCCTATATTAAAAACCCCTAGGCACAGCATCCATGGGGAATTAGTGAAAATATTCCTACTTTGTATGATAGCAGTTGACATTAAAGACTTCAGAGGTGGAAGATGGAGATTTTTTATTTTTTTTTTTTTTGCTAGCAATTGTGATTCAGAAATAAGAGGCAGGTCATTATTCAGAGTTGCAACTGCTGATTTCAGTTAGTTACTATGACCAAAGTTGCAAATGGAAATACCTCCATAGTAGAAAACTGAGTGGTTGGGTTTTTTCTTTTAAATTCTGTTCTTCAGAACCTCAAATAATTGACTTGCTGCTGAGCCCATATTTCAGCACTTATTTTTCCAGAATATGAAGAAATCTACTGCTATGTTTATGAATCACATTCTTCAATTTCTCGGCTAGGTTAAAAGGCTACAGGTAGGGAGAGATTAAAAGCTGAAAAGTAGTTTATCCACTGTACGGCCTCTCAAACAGGCAAGTTTTAGAGAAAGTGGATTGTGAAGAAGAAAAAAAAAAAAAAAAAAAGTAGTATTAATTACTCATAAAAAAAGTCAGGTGATATTTGGGAGAACCTGGATTTAATGCCCCCATCCAAAAGGTATGCAAGTACTTGCAAGTCATAACTTCAGATACACAAGGTATTTATGGGCACCATTGACTGGCACAGTTAAAGTCATTTTGCCCAGAAGAGTACCACCTAATGTACAGATACAGCCAAAGAAAACTGAAAAAAATCAGGAACTATTCTACTTCCAGGAACAAAGGAAGAGGAGAACTGTACCAGCATACTATAGTACAGCAGATGTTTTTCATCTTCTTATAATCAACCCTCACATTTTTCCAAGATCCATCATCTTACCAAAACATTCCTGGCACTGCACGCCTGCACTAATTTCTGTCAATGCTGTCTTGCTTATCAGTACTTATTTACCTTTCATTTTCATTTTAAAAGCTCATTGAAGCATTTGCTTTTAATAAAAAAGTATATAGTCTATGCAAACATAAGAAAGGACAGGTCAAAGTTGGGGTTAACTTCGACAGTATAATATAAAAATGACATCAGCTGGACTGAAGCTGCAAAATGCACAGGTTCTATGGTTAAAAACACATGGGATCTGCTGGTATTCAGGCTGATTCCCAGAGCCAAGCCTGAATCCATTCAAAAACTCCATTTAAAGAAACAAAATGGAAGAAAATTCCCCAGTAGTAGGTCTATAAATTAAGCAAGTGCAATCCAGAGATATTACATAGCTGCTCATCCTTGCAAATTCAAATCTTGTGCTGTCAGTGATATTACTATTCTATCTTATTTCTACAACTCAAAAGGGAAGTTTGAGACAATTTTTTCTCATTGGGGCCCAGAATGAAACTGTGCTGAACCCACATGGCTGCATGGAAGCTCTGCACCATTTATATAATTTTGTAAGAAAGGAAGAAGTATTTTAAAGTACTACAGAAATGATCAAACACAAATATCAAATACAAGTTTAACGTTGGGTACATGTAATGAATTTCCAAGTTGGAATAAATCTGAGCAATCATCTTGTGCAGATGCATTGGCTTATTCTGCTATTTTCTTTCTCCTCCTGAGCTTCATCATCTCCAGTGAGGGTGAAGTGTTAAGAAGTAGATCCAGTTTGCAAAGCAAAAGCATCCAGTGTTAGCACGGACATCATACTCAGCAGCACAAAATCCGCACCTTCATAAAGTTTCACTTTCCTAGCATTCCAATCCAATTTCTGGTTGTACATACATCATTCACTTTGTTGATAATTATAGGATGATGAAAACTGATATAAATCATTGGGAGCTGACAATATATATACTTTTATATATTTATATTTAGAGTCCATCATAGAAAAGTTCATATTCAAATTACCAAGTACACACAGGAGGAAAAAAACCTTCAAAATGACATTTCTGTTTCTGGAACGACAAACCATGATTTCTATGCAAATGGAGATTTCAAATGACCTTCTCCTAGTAATTTTTCCCACCCTCCCCTCCCACTCCCTCTTCCCCACAGGTGTTTCTTCAGATCCTTTTTTTATCATACATCAGTTGTTCCTAGAGTTAATTATCTGCTGTGCAAGTACGTAACTGAAGACAGAAAGGAATCGTTGAAGTCTTCACACCAATAAGGAATTGTGCTGCAGTCATGTTCACTGACATCTTTGCAGTGCTCCAAGCCCCCTGGATCCCTGGTGTCTGCTTCAGCACTCTCCTACTTTCAGATAAAGGTGGAATACTGAGGTATATAAGTTCCGTGGAAAGTTTTAAGAAATACATCAGTAATTCAATCAAAACTTTGCCCAACGTCTATGAATCAAAACAGCATTTTGCTTGTAAGTCTACTGCTGCAGATTAAGTGTGAATTTCCACTGTTGTGACAAAGAAGGACTGCAGATCTCAACAGTGAGACCACCATTTTTGGCATTTCGGCTGTCTAGACAGAGGTTGCTGCCAACGTGCCTCAGTTTGGAATTGCTTTCAATTTGTTCCCATTTCTGGAAGAGAAAATACAGTTATTGAGCTAGAAAAGCAGGAAAAGGATGGGTTCTAAATCCTGTCCTTTGAAGTCTTCATAAGCTTCCCTGCCTTGTGCCTGGGAAAGTTGTGAAAACTGCAATAACAGTACACAGTTTAGATGACCCCTGAATAAGAGCATATAAGTTATGGCAAGCCTTGACAAAACAACTGTTCATTCAGCTAACACACTGCAATAGATATGGAATACACCAAATAATTTTCCTCTACTTCAGCACTTCTCAAATACACTGTCACAGTGTATTACCTGTGTGAAACCTTCGGTCTGAACTAAAAATAAAAATCACAAAACCCATCCACATAACACTACAGTTCTGAACACTGAGAAGCAAGAAACACAATCACTAAAGGCAACTTCACAGAAATCCATAAATCTGACAGACAGCTTTCAATTATACATAAGTCAACCAGTCAATCTATGCTGTCAGAAGCTCTTTGCCTAAAGTGATGCTAAGGACAGAGTAAATCCAAGATACAGGGTGTTTAAAATAACAAAGTTTTTTTCTGTTGTATTTCTAACATATTGTGACTTTACACCTTATCAAGAAAATCTTGCTTCCTTCGTTTCCTTTTCTGAAAAACAGTGAGAATATTCTTCCTTTATCAAGGAATAGCATTTCAATTATCTGTCTGCAAAAACAGAGATACAGGAGCAAGGAAGCTGGCAGGCGATCAGAACTGATGACTTAGCAGAATGAGATGAATTGTTATATGACTGCATCAAAAAGATGGTACAACTCTGCAAAGGTGATTTTCTTCAGGCATGGAAAATAGATTAAGTTACAATGCTGCATTAATAAAAATGAATTAAAGGAGTCTAGTGCTGTTATAAACAGGTCACAGCTGAAAAGAAGAAAGGAAAGCCACGCCACACTCTGGAGACACAGACTACATAATCTTCAAACTTCACTGAAGTCTGAAGTCACTTCATCTTTCAAAAGTATGTTGTGGAATATAAATTCTGTTTCAGAAAACAGACATGACAGCTGAAGACTGTTACACATCAATGCTGTTGGGCAAAACCTTTACATAAGCCCACTGTTGGGGTAAAACCTCTGTATGTTCATAAAAGATTGCCACTGGCCTATGAAAAGAAAAGCTCAGTACACAAGCTTATTCCTGCTGCTCTGCCCAGATGTTGTGCATCCTAACTTTACACAAACAAACAACAGTGAGACAAAGTGAAGTCTAGAAAGGATAGAAGATATGATGACCAGTGCATGTTCTTGCATTCTTATTCACAACCCTGGTTTTCCCCACTGTTTGCAGGGTGCATTCACAACATACTAACCTGTCTGCTGTCATTTTCCCTACAGCCCTGAAGTTTTATTAGTGAACCAGGTGCTCTGTCCACAACAGTAAGGCACAAATCCATATGTTTCACCGACTTGTCCTTTGTTAAGGCCCATTCCTAGAAAAGGGAATAAAAAAAGTGTACAAAATTGTGTATACTACCATATGCACTAGGTGCATATGCTATCTCTGCATATATAGCACAGGTTAAAATCCTGTAATTAGCTACGGATGAGCATTAGAACAGGTCATTGTTCCTCATAGAGCAGGCTAGGAAAAAAAGCCCTTTTCAAACACACGAATTCCAATTGCTTCAGTATCCCCAAGCCAGCTCAGGGCTGGGCTGGCCGTTTGCTCCCTCTGCTGGCTTTACACCAGTACAACGGGCAGTCATGCAACCTCAGGTTTAAAGTATTTGTCCAAATAAAGTATTTGTCCAAACAACGCGTATGTACCACGGTGAGGAAACAGTAGTTGTTAATGAGTGAAACCACCTCAATACACAGAGCAATACACAGGAGGACTAAACTCAAGGGGAGAGGGAGAACATTACTTCCTATCCAAGGCATGACACAATTTCCTTTAAATGCATTTAAATATGCAACTCTTAAATAGAGAGCAAAGAAAAGCTGTTCTGTATGTACATTGCTCAGCTTGTTTGATCTTGGCATCCTTCTGTGCAGGGCCTGATCTTTCACTGATGTTCAGACTCTCTCCATGCCTTTCTCTGCAAAGTCTGGTCTCCAGGATCCAGATTGGTCTTAATTTGTCTAATTATCCTTTGAAGGAGGAAGCTGATCTACCAACTAAAGCCATGCTCATTATCCAAATCATGCTCATCGCCACTTAAAATGGCACGATTTGTTTTTCTGCAGCAACCAAAGAGGAATCAGAGTTGTATAATACAAAACCCTACATATACAGGGCCAAGCCTGGCTACATTTAAATGCTATTTTGCAAGCAATCAGCATTTCAGAAAGAAATTAAATGACTAATCCCCCCCCCCTCTTTTTTTACTTATTTTCTGATACCATAATGAATTTTTGGCTTGCATAATCACTTTTAAACTCAGATTTAACAATGATTAAATTCATTTGAGAACAGATAAATGCTCAGGAAACAATCAGAACATGTAACTCATGTGATTACATAGATAGGCACCATATTATGCAAGTACTAGAACAATGACAACTACACAAAACAAAGCAAAGGCAGGAGAACCTTCTTTATTTCTCCCTCAAACCCTTAAACTGAAATTTTTTCCTTTCACTCAATATGTTAATCTCGGATGACAGCCAAATTACTTGCCTTCTCAGTTCTGTCCAGTTCATAAAATGTCAACAAGAATCATCAATAGCCACTTTTAACAATATAAGGAATTAAGTGAATTATTTTCAGAATTTATTAGGAATCACAAATGGCCCTGAAACAGATGGCCCCCTCACAAGATTTATACTGAATAATGACACTTGAAAATACTACCAGGGAAGTAGTAAAACTTGTGTTTGAGAACCCTGCAGTCAGAGAAAGTTACAGCCTTGAAAATACTGCTTTATACATCTTCACCCTCCCACCAAAAGGCTGCAAGACTTCCAGAAATCATGCAAGAAATTAACGTATATAAAAGCCAAAGGTAATTCTTCACAAAAGCTCCAAGCTCTGTTGCTGGAGACATGTACGTGATGGCCCTTCATGGTACAAAACAGTGTATAGATGCTTTCCTTCAGTGACCAAGAACTATGACTACCTCTAATGGAGATAAGATTAAGCAAGTTTCACTACACCAGAAGAGAAGAAAAATTGCAAGCAGCGTATGTGCTCGGGGCACAGGCTGGAAATAGGATAGCTCTACGTAACACTTTGAAAACCACATTTGAAAAAAATCTGTGCCATAAATCAGAAATACAAAGTTAATAGAACACTACTAACCTGAAACCTTCCCCTGACACCTAAGTGCATTTGGCTTTACCTTCAGCTCCTTATCATAACTCTACTTATTTGTACATAGTTAGCAAATACACCACAATTTCTTCAGCCCTTTAGAGGTGTGTATCTACCTTTTTAATCACTGAATTCTATGGCGGGCAAGGGGAGAGGGGAAGGGCAGAAATCCCATTTTGACTTACATTTTGCATTGAAATTGCATTGAGCATAAGACAGAGTACACTCTTCAAATTATAAGAGGTGTCCACAGCCTATAATACTCTTAATCCCAACCCCCCTATCCAAACCCTCTCAGTAAGGATAGGTGCAAACCACATATTACAGATTTAAACACTCTGGTTTGTTCTCTATCCCTCTTCTCCCATGTGATTCATTCCCTCTAATCCCATACGAATTCTGCTCAGTCATAAAACCTGGTTTTGACCCATTCTGCCTCTTAATCTGTCAGAATGTCCTCTCACAGAGACCTGTTCAGAGTAAGGGTATATTCGTTTGTCAAGGTTAGCTTCACAGAAGAAACTACACAGAAAAGAGGGTCAGATTCAAGGGAGGGGAGTTGGAAAGAGGAAGATAACTTTGTTTAACTAGAGAACACACAACATCACCAGAAACTTCCAAGATTTCTGTACCAAGGCAATTCTGACATGTCCACCCTTTGTCCTAAAAAACATTGTGGTGTTCTGAAAAGATGTGTACTTTCATAAAGGTAATAGAAAAAGCCTCCCCAGATATATTCTCTTTAATGATAGGTAAAAGAGGCCTATCTCAGATGTATGATGGCAATGCATTCAAATCAACACAATTCATCCTCCAGGAAATACCTTCTTTATTTTAGGCTTCATCTGTTGTCAGGGTTTTCCCCTTCTAATTTAAATCAAAGAGTACAATTTTGATACTTATTCAACACTAGGTTTGTAACTGGTCAGCCTTCTATTTTAAACAGATGTACTTAAGTATTAATTTTACATTTGATTTATAGTCAGGTTGATTCTGAAAAGAATTTAGTGACAAAGCAGCACACAAAACAGTTAGCACAGATGTATATACTTTGTGAATGATAACTAAGTCACTACTGCATAAATAGATTCTGTGAAATAATTAACGCTCACATTTACAGATTTTACACATTTGCAATTAGTTTAGAGCAGGATTAGAAAGGATTTGTTGAAATACTCCCTTTACTCTGTGATTAGGACATGACGTCTAGGCACCTCTGTTTTCTAGAAGAGCCAAATAGAGATTTAAGTTTTTTTTTTTTTTTTTTTTTTATACCCTGCTACTGCAAATTGGAAATGACTAATGGGGCATCACAGTTAAGCTTCCTCCTGGGAAGCAAGTTACCAGTCTCTAGTGTAAAAGCAAATGTTAATAGAGACAAAGGAAGGAGGCAATCTGATGCATTCTGAATGAATCTCTGGGCTCAAATTCTAATCCAGAAAACGCAAAATTATATTTGAGGGAGAAGTTATGTAGACAATCTGTTATAACAACTGATCTGCTGATTCAGGTTCACCTTCCTATCACTAGTACATAGTACCTCCTTAATTTAAAAAGTTTCACTTTGTTGTTTGGTTTTGGGTGTTCCCCACCACCAAGTATGGGATATTAAAAAAAAAAAAAAAAAACAAAACAAAAAAAAGGCATACAGACCTGGTTTCCCCCGGCATTATGACATTCATAAACTCCAACAACACCATCTGCAAAATGGCCCAAAGTGTCAAGGCAGTTGGTACCCTGCTGCAAAGCCCCAAAAGCTATATCTTGATGATCAGGTACCCTAAAATGAAACCAGAAATACCTGCTTAATTCAGAATCTTTAAATTCTGGGGTGTTTTCAACTCTTTGTTTTTACTTAGAGAATTTTTAGGATGACAGGTTAAAAATGAGTGATGACTACTATCTGGAAATCTCAATCATCTTCTGAGAAGGGAAGGCAATTATCTGATCATGAACTGATCAAACGTGAGTAAACTTGCAAGCTTACAGCAGAAAACAGAAAAACTTGTACCAGAGAATGAGGATGAACATATAAACTCAGCACAAAAAGCAAATAAAAGATGACTTAGAATCATTATTTAAGGTCACTCAAGCTTAATGCTTTCAGTTAAGGTCATCAGCCCTCTTTTTTCAACCAAGCTACCTTGTGGCAGAAATATGACATTTCCCAGTATTTCCCAGACTGTTTTTACTGAAGTGTTAGAAAAAAGGTTAGGAATTTAAACAAGAAAAATCAATGTTTTACTGCTATCTATTTTGTAATGGTTGCACATAAAGTGCACTCATATAGTATGGAAATACCCAGGTAAACCTATTCAACAAAATAGAGTTGTGGGGTAGAGACCATCAGTTCATGTCAAACAGTAAAGCAAGGGCATATTAGCTCCTTTTAAAACTTCAGACTATAACATGAGTATAATAATTCAACCCAGCAGAATGAGCATGAGAGATGATACAGAGCAAGATGACATTACACTTAAGTAATGCTTATGGTAGCACATTTTCCAGGAGAGCTTGCAAGTCGTATTTTTTGTGAGAAATTAAACAAAAATAAATATCCTCTGGCACTTTTAAGAGAAAATAAAGAATAACTTACTTCCTCAGCATCATCCTGGTTTATGAGACTCTTTAGTATGTCTGGTTACGTACATGTTTTGCTAGGGCTGTGATGGCTGGTGCTTTTGTATTCCAAGCCCGTATGCCACTAGCAGTTACCCGACTACTGACATGAAATGCCCCCAGGAAAGAAACAAGTATTCTTATAAGCCACACATAGTATTTTACTATTACACTACCAATATTAGGTTGACAGCAGACAAACTAGTTTATAGACCTAGATGTGACAGACACACTTATTAACAGGTTATCAAACAAAAACCTTTTTATCCTTTTAAAAAGGGTTTCTCTTCGAGGATTTTTCATTAGTTAGGATGCATTCACATTACAGAAACTGTTAGCAATGTTACCCCTCATTTCCCTCTCCTCACCCCCCTGCCCCACCGCTTCCCCAGTTAATGATTATCCAGTGATAGAGAACAAGAGACAGAAAGAGCAGAAGACTCTGCTTGTATGGCAAAGATACAAGGCCCTCCTGTCTGTGGACTCCCCTCACTTGTGCTATACTGAGATTCAGTCTCCTCCCTCAACTAGGCATGTGCTTAGGCAAAGGCAAAAGCTTTAAAGGGACAACAGCAGCATGCAGAACAACGCACTTTTGAGCCCAGTTTTGTGGTTGTGTAGGAGACGAACTTTGGGCTCAGATGAGTCCTTTGGACAGTGTCTTCTAAACTACCTGCTATTGCAGCTGTAGTTGCAGTAAGTAGAAAAAGAGAAAGCAGTTTACTAGGGAAAAACGGCTCTTTAAGAATAGAACTAATTAAAGACAAAAGCAAATAAGCCTGCATGAGGCATTGCTTTCACAAATAAATTAAACACATCCTTTATAATCCAAGGAAGGAAAAGGAAAAACTGATCATTTCTTGGAAGAGAAATTCAGTCAAAACTCACCGTAACTCAGGATAAACATTTTCAAGATACCACTTGAAGGGTTTGCAGCTAAGTCTCTTTCTGAGTTCCATTCGGCTTTGAATACTAGACAGGAGAAAAAGGAGCAGTTTTAAAAGTCAGGCTGCTGTCTTCACATGTGGAATTAAGGAAACTCAAAACCAGTAGAAATGTAGAACTATATTTTAAAGAGAACACATGAGGGCTAGCACTGCTTTCACCTCAGAAGGTACTCTCACAAAGAATAAATAAATAGGGCAAAGAAGCACTTGTGACTTACTTGCCATAAGGTACATTCCTGGCTGAAGGCACTGCTGCATAATAGAAATTTTTATATTCATCCATCCAGACTTCTGCTGCCCTGCGTGTATTTCTAAGGACAATCATGAAACACACAGGTTATTTTCTCTAGCTGCAAGTAAACCATGTCATCTATCTTTGGGTTTATTTTAATCCTTCCTAGATAGTCAGCTGCCTCAAGCCAGGCAGAAGATTCCCTATTAAAGACCCAAGTAATAGAAAACCATCAGAGAGTAACATAACTGAAATCAATTCATTGAGAATGGAATTTATGTCTTTTCCACTCTCATCACTGCTTCAGGTTTTTATGCAGAATTTAATACACTTCGTGGAGCACACTCTGCAAAGTTCACAGAAGTTGTTAGGTTGTTTGGGGTTTTTTTATAAGAATAACTTGACATAAGCCAAAATCAGTGAATGTTCACCTGGACAAGCAAGCTAATTGGAAACATAAAAATCTCAACAATTGGCAGTATTTAATAATGTCTTTTACCTTTCTGAAAATAGATATGCTAACATAGGCAAGATATATTTTCAGTCTTCATTCTATTCCTACCAACAGAGCACTCAAAGTTCCAAAAAGACATAAGCTGTCATGACATTTAAGGCTATGAACTAAGCAGGTCTGCTGTAGCTGAGGTAACAGAGAAGAACCAGTAATTAGAAAATGTTTTTAATGCTTTAAAATTCAAGAGAGATTAATTGTTGCAATAAGCGTGAAAAACACTAACCCAAATTCTTTACTTCCAATCAAACTAAATCCAATCTAACTAAAATTCCTGTATTTATGTAACTGATGTCTTTAAATCTCCTTTTGGACTGCAAGAGGGTAATGTGTTTTTCCATCCCCTGGCTTCCATGTAAATCTCATTTACTTCTATTGTTTGTAATTTTATGCTTAGAAAATTAAGTCTTATTTCACTTGCAACTGCCATGCTCTGAAGCTTACATTTGGCAGTAAGTTCATCTGAAACAACTGGAGTAAACTCAATCAGCAATAGCTTCTTCAATATGATTTTCCAATTCAAAAGACAAAAAATAGTCAGGATAAAGTGAGTTATTCTTGCAGGTCACTGAGAAGGATGGATGTTGGGAAGAAAAGTCACGAGACAGATCCCAATCATTTTTTTGTTTGAGGACTGATTTTTTGTAAAGTTTCCTTTAAATTTTTGTAAGCAAAATTGCATTCAATCCAAACTAGAGAGGTATTTCAGTTTATCTTCACTTACAGTCTCTCAGGCCTGTGTGAGTGTCAGCCAGCCACTCAACACCTGCCCCTGTTGCTTGCTCAGCAAAATCAGTTTGGCTGCCCACAAACCAAACAGATTTTGGTGGTGGGAGAGGAGCTATTGCAGTTTGCCAGGGTTTAATGTATCCAAAGACACTTTCAAGTCTAGAATGAATGCCTGCATCACACTTCCCCCTACTCATGAACAATTCAGTCTTAAGGTGACACAAATACAGAAACTGCGTAGATACCAAGAACTGTCTAAACTAGTATGACCCCAAAGGCGGCAGGGTACTGAGGAACACAGCGTGGGGTGCACTCAGCACTTAATGCTGAGCAACAGTTAATGAAACCTAGCACCAAGTGACTGGAGGTAGCTTTGCACGGAGCTGACTGGGGTTTGCAAGGTTTATTAGCTCCTCTGAAGGGTGTATTAAGGCAGTGCATACTGGTCTAACAAATCCCACAAGGCACAAGCTGTATCTGCCCACACCAGATAGCCAGATGTGGTCTCCCTTCTCATGAAACAGGACTCCCAGTCTCTCATCCAGAATCACTAATTTGTTTTGGCTGCCAAAAGACAGTGCACACTGACTAGTCAGCTAAAAATAGGATGCTTACCCAGAGCACTCCAGAACAAATGGCATGGTTAAGGGACAAATGATGGTGTAAGCCAGCCAGTCCCAACTGCAACACCAGCACAGATTCCACGCCCCAAGTTTCTTGTCACCATGGTCCTACACATATCTGATATCAGTATTACAAGGGTATCTTAGTACCCTAGGTTTCTTGTTCTCTCCTTGCTAAAAATTGATTTTTAAGGCATTCTGTTATATTGGTTTGACATCCAAGAAAGCTGACTGAAGAAGAAACCTTCAAATATACAGCAACTTGTCAGCCCTGTTTTTAAGTGATATGCAACTTTTCTAGGCCAATTCAAAACTATTTCCAATGAAACAAAGAACTTTAATGGTATTTCAGAATTTGAGGCAGCTGGACAGCTAAGAACACAGGTAATAAACCACTTGCAGAGAAAGGTAGATCTGGAAAGGGATGTAAATACCCAAGACACTGGTTTACAGGCTTCAGCTGTACTCACTACTCAGGTACATGTGGGATCTCTTTTCAAAGTCATTTTGAACACAGGTGACTGGAAAACACAACTTTAAAAAATACCTGTCTTGGTAATTATTGGGACATTTAAGTATTCAAATCACAATGATGATTTGACACCACACAAAATCCAAAAGCTTTAATCCCAGTATAAATGCAGAATCTTCAACCCCTGATAATACGATGCATTTCTGCTGTCTGCTGTACCCTTACATGCATACAGCTGCACCTTTTTCCTACTTTTCAGTTGAGCCATGTTTAAGTACCTTTTATATCACAGGAAAAGCAGCATCTTGGCAACAGCCCAAAGATGGAAAAGCTGCAGAGGAGTGGGATAACTGCACACTTTATGTATTTATTTATTTTTATTAACCATGCTTCTTGTTATGACATTGTCATTTTAAAATCTAATGTGAAACTAAAACAGTTGCATCCTAAGCCTACATAATACGGTCTAATTGATAGATCTTTCTACCTTCCTGATATACAGCATAAATACTGGAATAGAGATGTGATGTATTAAGAGAAGATATTTCATTGCTAGCTTTTGTTTTCCCATAAGTACTATTATTCATTTTTACTGTAGCATAAAATAGAGATTTTAAAGAACAGGGGACCAGAAGAATCCCTACTATAACTACTGGAAGAAACAGGACAGCGACTTTATTTAAGCAGACTTTTCAACTCATTGGAATCATCTTTGTGGCATAACCAGCATGGAAAAGAAAATTTACATCCTAAGGAGGTTCCTCAATCTAAGGTGAAACACAAATCCAAATATATCAGCAGCTTCGAACATTCTTACAAATTTAAGTACATCTGTGCTCTCTATGTTGCTTCATGTTAAACAGAGTTTGGGCTTCATATCCCTTCAAGGATAAACAATTTTATTTGCAGCTCTTAACATAAAGAGCCTTTAGCTGAGACTTGTATGTCTACTGCATCAAGTCCAATTCTCCAAACAAAAACCTACAGCAATTCTTCATAGCTACAACTGATAAAGCCCTGGTCAAAACATCCACTATACACACTCACACAATACCTTCATCCACATTACTTAAACACTGTGAACATGAATCAGAATTGCTGTTCTCATTCTACAGAGGAGAAACTGAGGAAACAGCTCAGTATTGCTGCTACATGTTGTATCAACAGCAAAATTAACAGGCATATTAATCTAAGCCCTTAATACTGCAGTTTCTTAGGTCTATAGGAAAAGCATTTTTAAACATAGCACAGGAAAGGCAAATATGATATAGAATGAAGTTGCCAAGGGATTGGCACAAATGCCAGAATCAGTCTACATAATCACTTGCATATCACATAGTAATCATCTATTAACAAAAAGCAAGCAAAACATATACATAACTTAGTGTATTTTGGCTCTTAGTGGATGATTAAACCATTTCTATAAAATGAAGATTTATGAGATGGTTCTGAAAAGAAAGCCATCTTTAAAACCAAATAAACACAGAGTTCTCAAAACTGATAGAATGTCAAGCTAAGCATTTCCTTTTTTTCTAGATTCTCAGGCTATGTCTACTAGACGTTTCCCTTTGTCAACTCTCAGGTTCTTTTCACAATCTGTGTAGTTGCCTCGAAGTAATTAATTTCCTTTTAATTAATATTTTTCCATGGTAGATAACATTGCAAATATTTCTAAAGAAGAAAACCCTTAAAATGAAATTACTGCCACCTGCTGATCATCTGAAGAAATCCAAAACATTGCTATTTAGCTCAAGACTTAACAGTTACCTTGCAAACACAGTACCACTCCCACCAGGAAATGTGTATGGATGCTGTTTGCGGAATACATGACCCACTCTGCTGCAAGGGATGATTTCTAGGCTCCCACCACATTGCCAAACTCTGAATGAGATCTCTGAAATAAAAACATTAAAGGCCAACATCACAAAATACTGCAATTCTATAGTATACTATTTACAGAGAATGCTTTTAGTGATTATTGCTGAGAAGATCAATAAGGTGGTTTTCTGAGAAACTCTAGGATAAACAAAGGCATATCTGAGCATTTATATTCTCCAAACTCAGGAGAAATAATCATATTAACTTGGAAGCAAACCTATATGTCTTCTCTTACCTGAGATTACCAACATTCCTCAAATTCATAAACCATGTTGCAATTTGCCAGAGTAAGTTAGGTCTGTATGTACTATTACTGTGTTTTATCTAAAGGGTACGCAACAGTAGACACACTTAGATAAATTAATGATCTAGCTTATATTAAAATTTTTCAGCTAAAGGTGGAATAACACAGTGGACAAAAATCAAGGCATGATGAAACAATCAGTAGTTTCAAGCTGCTAACTTATTACAGCAAATAAACAAACACTACCAAGCACTGGCCATGGAAGGAGTTATATCAAGTCAATCTTGATTTGAAGACAGACTAAATAAAGATGTAATTTCTGTAAACTGAAGGTTATGGACGGTACACTTCTAAGCCAATCTAGTGAGGTAGCGAGGACAAGAATGTCTAGAAATATCTATACACCTTTCTCAACTTTGACCTTTGACAGCAGAACTCACCTAGTGCTTACAGGGAACTTTTCCTCATTCATTTGAAATAAGTGATGAAAGAGGGGTCCTTCCATAGCACTGTTTCAATTTTGATGATTCCCCAGTCACCAAGTGGTACCCCAATTTCAAGCCTCCTCACAGTAATTCAGTGTCTTTCCAGATTTAAAAAAATAAAAGTAAAAAACCCCAAGCATCTCTAATCATCTCTAATTTAAAGTCAGTATGTCATAAAGTAGACACTAAGTGCCATTCCTTCCACCAGACGCCTTCCTCCCACATACACAAAGTAATAAAAATAACATTACATCAAAAATTAAATTGGGGGGGAAAAATCCCCAAAGGTTAGAGAGCACATCTTCTTGATGGTCTGTTTTGTTCAGCGAAAAAGGGAAAAAGAAGGTACTGTGATTTCAACTGTTGACAGTGCAAGTTAACTACCTTTCTTCTGAATGGTCTTTACTTTTACAAGGATCATTTCCTATTTGTTTTACTTCAGTGATAAATTCTTTTGCACTAGGGCAAATTATGCACATTCATGAATCCTAGACAAGAAACATAGATAGATCATCCTCCAAAAATATTAATGACAATATTGTCTTTGCCAGTCACTTATAATCTTGATTTTCCAGTTGAATTATCATGGGACAATAAACAAAAGCAATTTTTAAAGCAACTGAAGATGACATTCTCTCCATACATTTTTCAAAGCACTGACTTCAGTCTTATACCTCTTATTTTGAGCTTAGAATAAAAATTTAAAAATGAGAATCACAGTGAATGACTGGTCACTGCTTCTATTAAACAAGTTAGTAACAAAAGCACTTCTATGTCTCTAGCAGAATAAATTACACCTAAATAGAAGACTTTACTTCCCCATATCTAGCTCAAATTTGGTACCATACTGCTCAAATTGTGAAAGCAGAGGAGTAGAAGCTTTCTTCTACCACTTTGAAGCATTATTTATGAAGTTCTGTTAAAAAGTTCATACAGTTATTAGCCCAACACAAGAGGATGCTGCACTCAGTGAGAAGAGCCTAGTGAAGAAGACAGCTAGATCTGATCAAAGATAAATGCTTTTTCATTAAACAAACAAGTGCAGACTAAATGTTTGAAATTTAGTATTAGACTTATTTAAGTATTAGGAAACAGACTCTTCTGAAATGAGGTAAAGTGAGATTCTGTTAAAAATAAAGGTCAATGAAGTATGCCTACAGCTCTTTCTTTTAAAAATTACTCATTTGAAGGTTCAATCCAAAAAAAGTCACTCCGTCCATGAAGGCGTTGAAAAAGTATTTTTGTTTTAAAAGTAATTTAGAAATATCTTGTGTCAACTTTTTTCATTATTCATAGCTTCCTCTACTGTGTACACCAATTTGATTAATTCTCCCTCCATAAATTCCCAGAAATGTAAACCTACATATATGCTTTCTGGCACCTTAGATTCTGAAGAATCTCAAAAAAAAATTGAAAATTATTAAAAGTAACTATAGGAAAGAAAGCAAAGGACTAGTACAGAGGGAGAAGCAAACTGATTCTTACTTGCACCAACATGGCTTTTCAAGCCTGCATGGAGTTTTAAAGAAAAAGGAATGTACAGCAACTAAAACTTAACCCCACAAACTCCCTTAAGACATCTTTTTTGCCATATTCAAACCGTGGGAGAAGAAATGCTACTGTTGTAACAATTTCAGTGGACACAGCTTTTCATTAAAAGGCATAAATGGCATGTCAAACATTCTGCAGTTGCATGAAATGTTGTTAGACCTCACAGTAACAAATTCGCTCTTTTTATTGTGGTGTGTCATCGATATAGAAGACAGAGAATGTCTCACTTGCACCTTGATTTTAGCAAAATTATTAAGAAAAACCTAGGTTTTCAAATCGGACCCAGGTAAACCTCCTAAAGGTCCATCCAGGTCTCCAGCATACTACAATCATCCTATGCTTATCAAAAAGCATTGTAAAGATTCTGGGAATTAGAGTTTACAAATTCAAGACAAGACTGAACAAACCTTGATCCACGTTTTATACAGGAAGCACATGTTATCAGTCACATTAAGCAACAATCTGAAAATGCGCTGTATCTTCATGGTAAGAGCTGTCTCTTCGTTTAGGCAAAATACCGCAGGCTCATCTTGAAATTTGTAACAATTATGCCAACGTGACCAAAATCTCATATAAAAACTGCTCTGTACACACTTAAAGGAAAAATGCTAAGTTTTATAAAGCATAAATATAATGTGTAGAATTACTTTGCAAGTCCATCTAGCAGGTTATTTGCATGTAACAATCTAGCAGGTTATTTGAATGTAACATCAAACTGCTGATCCAGAGATGCACTCGATGAGCATTCATGTTGAAGTTTAAGCTGCACATCACGGATTTCTGATATCTGGTGCATGTGTCATTTATTGCCAATTGAATCACATGCCAAGTGATTTTTACTTGTCTTCAGTTAGTCTAGTAGCCGTCTGCTGTACTGACTGACTTTGCCATTTCAGGAAACAGAGAAAAGGCACCCCAAAGTTTCCATCTCCTCCATCCATTGGAGGAGGATGCAGCAGGCACAACATAAACAGCTTTTTGGATGCAGCCTTCCTGCATTGAGTGAGGAGCCGTTGCTTATGTCCTTTCCTGCTATCAAGGCCTCAATTACCAAAACATAAAAGCAGCTGCTAAATTTTCAGAAAAAACTCAAGTCACTCAAGTACATGCTTGCAGTTAATCAAATTAGCTCTATGGGCAAAAGAGATTTTCAGAGAGAATGTGAGTATTGCTGTAGTAAGTGTATCCAATTACTTTCCAGGACTTTTAAAAAATGAAAAATTGTGATATTCATATTGATACAATTTAGCAATATACTGCCAAAATAATGAGAAAATAGAAACACAGAAAATAACTGTTCAAAATACATAAGAAGTTTCTTTGAGTATTGCATAGGAAGGTCAGAGACTGGACTGTAAGGATGCCTCTTCCAGCCTTTAAGTTTCTTACAGGAGTGTTAAACATTTGGTTACCATATCTCCTTACCTAGTGAGCTGCATACAGCAGACATTTCCTTGCAGGCCAAGCATATGCTCAATGCATATGCATATTTCAGTAACTCAAAATACTCATCGGTTTTTACAAGTTCAAGCTATTTTAGGATTTTGCAGCTAGCATGTTGTGCTGGGTTTGTGTGGCGGGGTTTTTCGTAGCATGGGAGAGGTCTACAGCAATGACTCCCTGTGAGAAGCTTCTTGAAAGCTCCTCCCCGGCTTCAAGTTGGACCCACCTCTGGCCAAGGCCGAGACAATTAGCGATGGTATCCATACTTCTGGGATAATGTATTTAAGAAAGTGAACCTGAGAGGGGGTTGGGACTTGTGAGGAGGAGTTATGAGAAGGACACCTACGAGGTCAGTGGAAGGAAGGAGGAGGAGGAAGTGAGGGAGGTGCATCGGAGCACAGAGCCCCCCTGTATCCTGTGGCAAGATGCCAGGGCTGCTCCCCCTTGCCACTAATGGAGGTCACCAAGGAGCAGAGGTCACCTGCAGCCTGCTGAGGACCCCACCCTTGGAACAGCCAGCTATGCCCAAAGAAGGTCAGGACTCTGAGGGAAGAAAGCGACCCTGCTGTCATAGGTTAGTGCTGGGAAGACTGCAACACACGGGGATGACCCACACTGGAGCAGCACGGGAATGGCTGCAGCCGGTGGGAGGACCTCACACTGAAGAAAGTTCATGGAGGACTACTGAGTGAGAGAGTAGCCACGTGGAACAGGGGGAAGAATGCAGAAGAGTGCTTTTCCCCTCTGTGGAGGAAAAAGCAGCAAACTGACTGCAACCCCCGCCACCTGCACTGTTGGGGGAAGGAGGTAGGGACACCAGAAACAAAACTGAGCCCAGGAAGAAGGGAGGGGAGGGAGGAGCTGTTTTTAAGAGGTGATAACACTTCTCACTGTCCCATTCTGTCTGTTAGGTTTTTTTTGTTGTTGTGTTTTGAATTAAAGTGATGTTCCTTATTTCTTCCTGTAACGAGTCTGTCTTTTGCCCATGACTGCAATGGATGAGTCATACCTCTCTATCCTTATCTTGATTCGTGAGCCTTTTGATTAATTTTATCCTTCCCAGTGTTGATGGGGAAGAAGTGAGTGAATGGCTGGGTGGTGCTCAGTTGCCCTCTGGGCTCAAACCCTGACACAAACCCTCGTCCTAAAAACCATGCTACTTAAAATGTCCAAGATATATTTCTACCCTAAAAAACTAAACTAAGGACAGAGTGGAAGCCTTGAGAAGTTGTAGAGTTCTGTTCATCGCAAATCTTTTTTCTTTTAATACAAGCATACTAATCTTAACTGGAAAAAAACTTTTACAATACTGTAATGCAAAGAATTAAAAACAAAACAAAACAAAAACAAACTACTAAAGCCAGCCCTAACCACCAGGTCAAAGAAAAAATGGCTAAAGCGCAAGTTGTCCCAGCCCTTCCTCTTCCCTAAATCCCATTCACTTAGACATCTGAAAATAACAAATTACAACAAAGATGCCTTCTCAACCTTAACTATCTTATAGGGCTAAAGTAGGGGTATAAACTTAAACTTACTAAGTTTAAAAATACTATACTGCCTGGCATCTAATGTTAAGAAATAGATTATTCTTCAGTCAGCTAAGTTTTAATTGATTTCTTAAGGTGTATGTAATAACATTAAACTTGTGAATTCCTGGTGTTCTACTTTTCATGATTAAATTTTAACATAATCTTAAAACATGCGTTAAATTGCCAGCATTTAAACGTTATTGTATTTTAATCAATAGCTTTAGATGAGGATGTAATTTTCAAATAAGATGGCATTTTTGAAATCAACTTCCATTACAAAAAAATGTCACTGCTTAATGAACAAATACTCATGTTATATCATATTTAGCATGTAATTCCTACCTTGTCGTAATTCTCTCATTGAAATAAACCTTTTGGATTTTGCCAATAATGCATCTGAAGTTTTGAAGTGCTAAGGCTTGGAGAATGGACGCAATCCAGAGTTGATCTATAGATGAATACTGTGTATTTCAAAACTGGTAACCATTGTGCCAACAGGTATTATACTAAGTTATAATAAGCCACCTATCCTGATGTAAAAGGTGGAAGTGTTAAAGCCTATGCAACAGGCCCTGAACTGAAACTGTTAACCCGGAATGTAATCCTTAATGAAATATGCATGGAGGATGTAGCTACCTTGAATGTATCTTTCCCTTCCTTTGCATGTGAATAGAACAACAGAGTCATGGAGGCAGGTGTCTGTCCCCAAGACCTGATGTGAGACCTTGCGCATAATCCCATCAGATAAACAGAGAAGCTGCTTTAGCTTCTTCCTTGAGCCCTGGCCAGGCTCTGGGAGGAACCTAATGTGAGACTGAAACCAGGTATTTTCGCTTAAAACAAAGGTAACAGCTACTCTGGCTTGCTGATTTTTAGTAGATAAGGCTGGATCTGCTCACAGCAACTTTGGAAGCCTCACCCATGGGTGGACGCACCGCGTAGGATTTCCCACTTGTGGGGAAAGGTTCTCCAAATCCTTGCTGTAACCGGGGATCCCCGGCCACTGTGGATCTGGATGATGGTAAAGTGTGCAAGTGGTGATGTATCTTTTCTTAAGCACTATTATCTCTCTCAGGTGGTAATGATTTGATGCGCTACCCTGTATCTTCCTATTTAAGTGCACTATTCTGCCTTTTCTTCCTTTATGTTATCTGTATTATTCTGTAATATTATTAAGTTGTTTCTAGTAGAATACACCTGCTCTTTTCATTCTGGTGTCTGAGTTTAACTGGTAACCCTAATCAGCAAAACAAGTTTTAACTCTGGTTTTAACCCTCTTTGCACAAAATCTGGAAGATGATGACTCTGACAGTAAAGGCACAGATGAAATGTGCTTGCTTTCAAGACTGTAGAGGTAAATAACATACATACCTAAGTTTTCTCCACCCCAAACATCCATCATCATGTCGTACTTCCCTAGTTCTTCAAAATAGGATTTGTCCATCACAAATAACCCACCAGCTATCATGGGTGTCCTAAACAGACAAGAAAAATTACATTAAATACTTACAGAACCATGAACTGAGAAGTAACTATTATTTGCATCTCAAGGTTAATACCTCCTTGAAAAAATTTACAATGCTTTCGAATACAACTAATTTTGCATCTATTGCTTCAAATGTCTGCATATGTTTCTACCACATATATAGTGCTATGATCACCTTCTGAGGTGGTTTCCAAATTTCCATTTGGCTCACAAGTTCCTTATGTAAAGGGCATGGAGTTATGTCAGCAGTAAAACATTAAAACTGATGCTGTAATTTTTAGTCCTCAAAACATACCAACTTTAAACAAAGTGACATCTCCTTTTTGTTAAGGGTAAATAATCCACTAGTGTGCTTTAAAGCATTATTTTAAGTACAGTTTATTTCTAAAAGTCTCAAAATGCTACATAAATATGAATGACATTTCAATATTAATGAAAGCTATAATGAAAATCCCCTTTCAGACTCAGAGAAGATGATTTCTAACTTTGTTTAGTTGCAAACTACATTCTATTAGAGGGAGAAGTGGTGGTATAGACATACTTTATGGGAGCAACTGGATTTCCTTGTCGTGCTCTTCTTTGCTCTGGTGTCATGTAATCCCACTTGAACACCAGGTTCCAATCAAAGCCTTCAAGAAGAAAATATTAGAGTAGGATGTTAAAAAGACTGGTCATCAATCAACTTGTAGTAATATAATGTTGACTGAAAACACAGGGAACTGTAATTTAAATTAAGAATTTAAACTTGTACAAACTTCTGGGTAGAAAAAGTACAAGTAAGATTCCAGATGAATGGTAAAGAAGTTGACAGGACAATAAAAAAAAAGTAATCTCAGACACACAATAATTTCTCTTGTGCCATCTATTACACAAGTAAGAAACAGTCAACAAGTGACAAAGCAAAAGTCTTATATATGAATCCAATGTCTCACATCAAATAGAACACCATATAAAGATCTTCCAGCCATTACAATGCTCCCAGTCGTCTTTACTGTACAGTCTTATCCATCAGGTATTTATGTTTACTCAGGGTTTATGCAGTACTCTTGGTGCTCCTCTATCAGCATGGGCTGTCTATCATGAAGGTCACAACAGGATAAGTAGCTCCTACTTAGCATATTAACATTCATTTAACTTCCTGCTTTCCCACCGCACGCTTCTAAGTGCATCATTTCTTTAAACCCAAGGTGCTAGAGCACCAAAATCTTATTTCCCTTATGTAGGTACACGTATATGTGTACACACAGCGACAGCTGGTCTGGTGCTTCTGTGACTTAAGTACAGAAAAACATAAAGCTCACTAGAATAGACAAGACCAATAGGTCACCTACAGCAGCTTTCTACTTGACAACCATTTGAACCACCTCCTTTAAGCAATGACACACAGGTGGTATAAGACAAACTTCCTGTAGGAAACATTGTTGTAACAGTTGAGCTGGGTTATGCCCATAAATATAAACATCTACTAAAATCTACACAAGGTCCATAGCCCTCTTCCAGTACACCTAGCAAATGAGCCTTACACAGACTGCCTGCTGCCAAACACATTTAGATTCTATGAGGTCATGTAACGAATGATTTCCAGATTTCTGGTGAACAGATGTCAACAGTTTTCTTTCTCCAGCATAAAGATAAAGCAATTACTTTGTAGGGAAGTGGGGAAAAAGCTAAGGTAAACAGACAACAATTACAGTCCTACAAACTGACTGTCTGTATCTTTAAACATGCATAGTAATGATTGATGTGGAGACTTGAGAACTAAACAGTTTTCATTTAAACTCCTAAGATACTTATCATGCACACACACCAAATACAGAAATTATCCTGAACAGTCTTCACAGCATGCATGCCAACTGTTTCTCTCCATATTTGAGTATTTCATGAAGTGTTGCACTGTAAAAATGAAAGACCATTTAACTACTCCAAAACTCCAAGTAGCAAACAGTAAAATGGCTACGATCTATAGTACTGCAAAACCTCTAGCATGAAAAGTAAAATGAGCTGCAATATTTCCATGCAGTTAAAAAGTCACGTTCCATCATACATACCCAGCAAAATTACTTGCATCTGGGAGAACTTGAAAAAAATCTACTGCTTTCCGGCAGAAGCAGTAGAGATAGAGTTACGTATACTCCAGTGAACACAAGGGGTCTCTTTTGGAACACAGCACTCTTACAAACTCCAAACAAGTGTATAAATTGTCTACCCATAAAAACTGGTTTTCTGTCTCCATTTTCACTGACTCTGGGAAAAATCTGCACTCAATGAGATAGTATCAGTAACTCTGTAAAAGGAGTATTTTTAAACACAAGCGCATATCCAATATGAAATTCTATCCAGTGAAAACTGCATCATATGCATACTCTAAATTATTACATCTCAGTTAACTACAGTTTATTCCAGTAATTAAAGTGTTTCTCAGGGCAGCATAAACACTTTTGCAAATCCCCCCTCAAATAAAAACCCTTGTAACATGAAGTGCATGGCTTTAGTATTGGCCAGACTTTGGAATTATTTCAGCCCTGTCCACTTTGAAAAGTCTGTAGCATTTGAAAGGTTGCTTGTCTTGGGTGATTATGTCCTTTCAAAAGAGACCAGGCACAAATGCTGTCCCAGCTGTCTCAAGTCTCCACGCTTCAGTCACAGAGATACTGTATCTAAGGTTGAAAGCATAGTTTGGTTTCCATGTTTAGAGCTGACCCCATGGTGAAAGTGTCCCATGATGCCAAATGCTGTAGTGTCTCTAACATGGTAATCTGTCCTCTGGGAACTGAAAAGAAATATATTATTCATGTTTTCATCAGACTCCCAAATAGCTTTAAACACTGGTATGTGCAAAATTTCTATTGTTAACATTAAAAAAAAAAACCAACCAAAGACAGCTTCTCACTCCTCAGTCCAGAAGCACTTAAAGAGGGGAAAAAAAAAAAAAATCTGTTTCTATTGTGTACAAGAGGAGAAAATTGAGCACTAGAAAGTGAATTTAAAAAAAAAAAAAGCAACTAAGAAACTTAGTTCCAAAGATGAAGAATGAGAAGCAGTAACAAGTGAAATGATCTCTCAATCTTCATCCACTTCACTTGGGAACAATTAAAGAGCATGAACCCCGCAGAAACCAATCTAAGGTTTCAATGAAAGAATTCCTCCTCCTGTTGCAGACAACAATAAAAGCCACATAATGGTATAGAGATTTCCATACTTGAGGTATAATGAATAGATTGGGTAAAAGCCTTAAGGATTTAATAAAGCTGGTGCACAGATAATAGCACAGAAGTATACATTAGCATACTGTGAATATATGCACTGTATGTGTTCCTTCAAAATGTTAATTAAAAGGATACAGAACCTCTCACCTCCAGACCACTGATGAACATGAGGCATATGCACCATTATGAAAATATTGCTTTTATTTTAGTATACTGGAACAGTGCTTGGTGGCCAGTTAGAGACTAGTTACTGAAAGAACAGGCTTGAAATAGTTTTTTCCTTCCTCACTCAAGAAAGTCCATTCAGAAAAAGTTGAAACACTTTGGGAACAGCACTGCAAAATTTCTATATCATGGGTCATCCTATATCTAAACAGTTCTCTTTCCAGGGTTGTAGCAATAATTATTAAAAAAAAAAAAGCGAGGGGGCAGGCAGTGAGCAGCTATTTTAAATGCTAGATTCTTGCTAATAGTGACAAAAAGATTTAAAAACTTGTAATAAGGATTTTAGTGTGTGAATGCTTTCCCCCTCTTTGGAAAGGAGAAGAGAGTATTTCATTTATTTATTTTTGAGGCGCTTCACAAGTCTTCTTACTATTTGCTGTCAACAGTTTACACTAGCTAGACACAGTGAAACTGTAATACTTCTAAACTTAATCTAACAGGAAATTTTGTAACAGTACAGATATAAACACTACAAATTTTCATGGCTGCATGTTACTCTCTTCACAATTGGAGATCATGGCTAACAAAAACATTTATTTTTTAAAAACACATTCCAAAGTTTTCTGCTTATTCAGAAGAGTTTAATTTTTTAAGCAAAATGGCATCTTGTAAGAAAACTCATAGGCACTGCATTGCTGATGGGCTTCTAAGCTAGTGAGCAATTAAAGCCTGTCTTATCTAAAAAGAGAACGATAAGCTCTGGTCTTAAGCTGCTTCTGACACATTTACACAGGCCTACAAACATTGGAGTGAGTCTTGCACATTGGTAAAAGGCAGCACAAACTTGTAAGAATTAGTATAATTAAGATGAACTGTTTTAAAGCAGAAGACAATAAGGCCAATTAAAATCCAAGCCTAAAAGCAAGTGACCTACAGAACTTAAAGCTGGATATATGAAAGGGAAGAACAGTATGTTAACTGCCCATTCCGCAACTGCAGTGATTATGAGCTTTGATTCTTGATGCCTTTTTCTGAAAATCTGTATTCCAGTACAGGTACATACCGCCTTTTAAATCAGCTGACGCCCCCACGTACTGGAAGTTGTCCATATTAATTACATCAATAATAGGAGACACAACTCTGGTCTTGTCCTAAAATAAATATTAGAAAGTAATATTGAAATAATGAAATCAATATAGAGAGACTCAGGTAGGATGAGATGTTGAACAGTTCAGCAGGATTTCATTAGCACCTCTCCCCCAGTTCTCCCCCTACTTCAACTTACAGCTCCGAATAGCAAGTGCTATAAATAGCATTGCTCAGCACTGCTTCAGAAAGCAGAAACCACACTATATAGCTGGGAATCCTCTTTCTATTCTAGGCTACTTATATTCAAGTAATCCCCCTCTTCTGACTTGCTCTTGAAGAAGGCAGCAAACACGTAGTTCCAAAGGTAGCTGAGCAAACAGTACTTCCTTTCTTACTTTTAAAACCAGCTCAAAGAAAAGCATCAAGGCAATTCATACTTTCCACAGCAAATGTCTAGCCACACATTGTACTACGGTCATATTACTTCAACCTTTAAGGAACACTTAGGCCTTTCTGCAATTGGAAGAGTCCTAGGTTAATGCTAACCCATTTCACACTAGAAGAATTACACTCCCCAAACAGATACTTAGATCGGAAAGAGACACTAAAAACACTTCAAACTAACGAATGCTATTAATCTCCAGCGGCCAAGATTCCAAGATACCACATTCCTCTGTCCAACCATGGTCTCATACTACTCTGAGCAACATTAATTACCTCAGCTAATATTTTTGTCAAAATCTTTCCAATACTTCCACATGCATCATCCAGTAGGATCACAAGACCTAGAAAAAATCACAGTACTCTAGAAAAGAAAACCCCAACTCATCTAATATTAGAAATGCAATATCTGCAGCATCATGGTTAAGCCAGTTTGTCTCCATGACTGACTGACTGGGGAGGGGGGGAAAATTACATTTACACACTGAAGTATAACTTCTATGGTAGTCTGATGGAACATTTTGCTTGAGTTCAAAATAAAAGTTTGAGTTCCACAATTTAACATCGTTCAGAGAGCACAGATAACTTCAGAACAGTGTATCACTGAATCTGTGAATATAAAAAAATGTTTTGGCCAAACAGGAGATATTTTGGTAACTCCGTTACAGAGAAACGGTTCTCATGGTTAAAAAAAAAACACATACCAACGTAAGTATCTCCATTTTAAGAATTTATTTCATAAGTACACCTTTGAACAACAATACGTATATTCTAAACACTGGTTCAGCAATGCATTCCCCTTGCTAATCAGTATTATTACACAGAACAGGTTGGAACCAAAGCAGTACAAGAATAGCTTGAGTTCATAATGAGACTTAACAGCAACTCTCTTAGACAAATGCTTTGCTTTATCCAATAAGGACATTAAACACTCATTTTCATTTATTGAATTTTAACTAGTCAATCTGTGCTGATTATAATAAGACCTAATTACATAGTTGGCATTTACTAGGTCATTCTGCTTGATTGAGCAAAAGGTCACTAGCTTCTGTATCAGCCAAAAAGAGTGAACCCAAGAGAATCCAAGCTGAAGACTAAGCTAAAAGCTGAAGACTCAGTATTGATTTCTACATTCCTTTTAAGTATCACTGCAGTTGTACCACCTGGGCCAAATATCTACTTTTATGAGGGATGTAATACAACATCTAATCAGGTCTGCTACTAATAATTAGCTTGATCTAAACACTGTGTTTCTGTGGCTTCCTACTCTAATAAAGCACCTCAGATGCATCCATGACCTTATTTTAGGCATTCTATATACAGTAACAGAATTAGGAAAATCCTTTAAAAAAAGACTGATGAGAGAAGATATTGAGCCTATCAAGTTATTCACAATATACCCATCAGCATGAAATACAAAAGTAAAACTGGCCCTTCCTTCCTTTCTTTCCTTAGCTGAAACTGAGACAGCTTATACATCTATGCTCGTCTCTAAAAGCCTTTTCTGACAAAGATTTGCTTTCTCTCAAATGGCTCTACTTTGTACAACTGAACCTGACAGTAAAAGTTGCCCAAGCTATCAGGTGTCACATCAGGTAGAGCTTCAGTTAGGCTTCAACTTACCTCTACCATGCTGAGTAAGCAAGTAACACTCTGCCTCTACGCTTTCGGGATTTCATCAGGCTTTTACTGCTGTCTGATTAGTCTTACCAATATCAGTGTGACACCACACTAACAGCACTTGCTGCAATTAACATATTATTTAAAACAACTTACAGTTTTTTCTTCAACAGACAAATACCCAGGTTGTGAGTATTCAGTTCAATGTACAACCCCCACGTTGTTGGCTTGGAAACATGCTGTTCCTTCCAGGATTTGAAATTATGGATTCGCTCAGCAGAAAAGCAGACAAAAGACTTGCACATTCTTAAGGTGATGCTTTGCAGGGCACTACAGAGTTATTAATGCAGAGCTTGTGGGTCTCCAAAGTACAGGGAGCTCATTCACTTTAAAACTTAAAAAGCACTTTCACTTTCACTTAAAAAGCAGCTGCTCCCTTTAAACTATCCTAAAGCAAGATACTTATTTATCCATAGTGTGATTAAAGAAGAAATCTTTCTAAAGTGTTGACACCATAACTTATGATGGAACACACAATTGGAAAACCTTGTGCTTCTTGGTGAGGACAATGGAAAGAAATAGCCTGTGAATACTGCAATTTTCTAGTGCCTGGAAATTTGCAGCAGCAGACTATTTCATCTTAATATTTCATAAGGAAGTTATGTGTGCTCTAGAGAGTTAGACTATTATATATTATTCTCATAAACAACCAGAAATTATCCTCGAGATTCTGAATATATTGCTTCCCCCCCGCCTCCAAAATCTCAAGACACTTCAAAGATTAAGCCTAACAGCACTCTTAAGATAAAATATAAATATTTTCCTTTCAGCACTGTGCCATTTAAAAGTTGATTCATTCAGGGTCACAAAAATCTGAGACAGATATGAAAGAGAAATCCACATCTCATTTCTTAGTTCTTTCTTCCTTCTAAGATCTTTGTTTATAAATACCTTCCTAAAAATGATATAGGATTTACAGCTATGGCATGAAAACAGATTAGTTTCGTGCTGCATAAGAATCTTTCAATTTTTTTTTTCTCACATCTATTTCTCATTTTATTAAGAGTAGAATGTCAGTGATTAGAAATCTGAAATGGAGAGAGCCAAGTACACAAATGTTCATGAAATAGCTAGTAGTTACCAATGTTTTCAAGATTGCATATACTTACTACTACGTTGACATTTTTGGGGAATCAAAGGGTTAACCTCCACTGTCTCCTCCTCTAATCTCCCCTAATGTACACAGAAAAATGTCTAGAGGGCATAAAATGTAGCCTTAGGAAATCAGACAGAAAAACATTCTCCAGGAGGGAGTGAAGAGAAAGAAGATACACCAGCTCCAGGTTACACAGGCATCTGTACACATTCTGAGCTCGAAAATACTCTGCACATATGCTACT
This sequence comes from Athene cunicularia, assembly GCF_003259725.1. Classification (NCBI taxonomy): domain Eukaryota; kingdom Metazoa; phylum Chordata; class Aves; order Strigiformes; family Strigidae; genus Athene; species Athene cunicularia. The sequence goes on from NW_020799097.1 coordinate 79,838,499, forward strand.
TCCACTTTAACCCTTTGCTCAAATTGCTATAGAAACATCCTTAGCAGTGTCAGACCCTTCTAGGAATGCTAAAGCATGATCAATAGACAAAGATACTCTAACCAGGAACCCAACTCAAAGAGAACTATGGGATGGATCCTCCTTCAACTGAAGAGGAGAGCTTGATGTCTCAGGTGTTTCTAACACAAATAAGATGTCAGGGACACAGCTTTCTAAAGTGGTTACAGCACATCAGATAGAGTATTGCAGAACTGATTCAATTCAGATTGTTTCTTGGAAGGTATAAATTTTTATATGTAACACACACAACTAATCCCCCCAAACTCTGAAAGAATTAAATGCCAAGTGGGCAATTCTGGAACAAAAGGAAAAAAGAAAAACCCCACACTTTCTACCACATATAGAATAGGTGCAGCAGCACATCACAAAATAAATGCATAGTAACCCTGACCTGAAAAAGTCACCCTTGAGGCCAGAGCAGTAATGAGTTCATGTCTATTTAGCTTTTTGTCACTGAGATTATGAAGAAAATTATGCCAACTGACATCAAGTAACATATCATCCTCACTGTCAGCAAAATCAATCCATTTAAAATAACAAATATCATATATTATACCTAAGAACTATCCATGCCTTAATTATTTGAACAAGCAGAAAGTTTAGAAGCTACTTTATCAATCCCCATACCTGTTGGTTGGGAATCATCCCAGATGAAAGTAAACTGGAATTCCACATCAATTATTAACAGTACATCAAGCTTTTAAGAATGGAAAACTGTATTCATACAGCTGAAAAATATTCAATGGCACACATGATTAGTGTGTATCATGATGACAATTGTCAGGAGCAAGTTTTGAAGGATCTAATAATTCACGTGCTGCTAAAAAGTAGCTGCTGCACAACACAAAATACGCACCAGTTTATCCCACCAAATATACCATACATTATGATGGATCTTCACAAAATTGTCATCAATTTACTAAGAGGTTTTACATTCTGATATGATGAAAAGGTAACACTTTTTCATATCCCATATCAGTTTTAGAAAGGTAAATGAGTATGCCCTGGAAATCATAGACAAGAAAAAGGATAAGTGACAGAACAGCTCTCTTACTAAAAAGCAGGGCTTTGATGACCAAAACTACTATTTCTCTGCTGATTCCTTGAACAGATAGATGCTTCAAACCATGTGCACAAAAAGGTCTCAAGAGTTCCCACATCCTAGAATCCATCAGTGTTTTAGCTGCAAACATTCTCCACTACCTTTTGAGATATATTTAATGCCTTCACATTTATTTTCCTAGTTCATAGTTATAGAGAAACAACCCCAACCCTTCTAAGGCTGCAACACTTTACACTGGCACAAATATACAAGGAAATGCTATGTTACTCATGCTCAAGGGTTTTGTAGGCTCTAGGTACTTTAATAGTGTCCAGGTTTGACCTCATTATATATATATCTACTCCCAAATAGGATTTTAACTGCTCATATGTCGTGGTGAACTTAGAGTATTTTTGGAATACACAGTAAATATGATGGGCCAAGGCTGACTGTATGAGGTTCAGCAAGGCTCAGTGTCATATCCTGCACTTGGATCAAAGATCAAAACCACCCCATGCAATGCTGCAGGCTTGGGGAAGAGTGGCTGGAAAGCTGCCTGACAGAAAAGGATCTGGGATGTTGATCTTCAGTCACCTGAATGTGAGCCAGCACTGTGTCCAGGTGGCCAAGGCGGCCAAGAGCATCCTGGCTTGTATCAGAAATAGTGTGACCAGCAGGACAAGGGAAGTGATGCTCCCCCTGTACTCGTCACTGGAGAGGCCGCACCTTGAACACCGAGTTCAGATTTGGGCCCCTCACTACAAGAAAGACATTGAGGTGATGGAGCACATCCAAAGAAGGGCAACAAAGCTGGTGAAGGGTCTAGAGCACAAGTCTTGTGAGGAGGGGCTGTGGGAACTGGTGCTATTTATGCTAAAGGAAAGGAGGCTGAGGGGACACCTCATCAGCCTCTACAACCACCTGAAAGTAGGTTGTAGCGAGGTGGGTGTCTGTCTTTTCCCATGTAATGAGCGATAGGACAAGAGGAAATGTCCTCAATTTGTGCCAGGGCAAGTTTAGATCAAATATTAGGAAAAACTTCTTCACTGAAAGGGTCGTCAAGTATTGGAACAGGCTGCCCAGGGAAGTGGTGGAGTCACCATCCCTGGAAGTATTGAGAAGATGTGTAGGTGTGATGCTTAGGGACATGGTTTAGTGGTAGACTTGACAATGCTAGGTTAACAGTTGGACACGATGATCTTAAAGGTCTTTTCCAAACTAAAATGATTCTATAAAACGTCACAGAATCAAACAGATTAAGGAAAAAAAAAACAAACAGTCATCAATTGATAGCTTCCCCATTGGCATATTAAATGTATGATTTTTACTTCCTCTCCCCCTCCCCTTTTTGGGGGGAAATGCAAAGGGAAGTGCAGGGAGGGTAAGCAAAGAACTGGGCATTAACAAGACGCAGTAGTTTAGCAAAACCATTTTGACCAGAAGCATTTTAAAAGAAAGCATTTCCATGAAAGGGACTTTACCAGAAAGGGAATGCAATTAAGAAAGCAGAAAAACCCTGTTGTCTTGAGTGTTCCCCAGTGCTTTTTGGGATCACACTTGATTCACTTTCCACTTCAACTGAGCTCCTCCAGAGCAAGTTAACATGCATAACCAACCTCTGGAGAAAATAGCATACTTTCACTCTCAATCCTCTCAGTTGCTTTTCAGGGACACACACTAAACATCATTTTCATAGAAGCTGAGAGCCCACAGTCCCTGTTAATTTCCATGAAAACCTTGGTTTCACAGCTTAACCTCTCTCCTACTATCACACTGAATCTTAATGATGCATAAATACTCAGGTAAACTGAATTACATTGAGATGATATTGGTTGAGGAGAACTATACTTTGCTCTAAAGATTTTCAACACTTACTGAGGAGGTCCCTAAAGAACCAAAGAAGCATATATTTGAATTGCTTGTAAAGATAATAATAAATATTCAGATTTTATGTTCTTGTGTTCACAGATTAAATGAACAATCACAGAACACTCTGATCATCTCCATCATCTCACTTCAGCGAAAAAGCTTCCTTAGAAAAATGCATAAAATTAATGTAGTATAAAACAGATGGCTTTAAAATTTAAAAGCTACTCCTTCAGGAAATGACTTCAGAACTATTTACTAACCTCAGCTACTCTTTCCAAAAGTGGTTCCAGCCAGTGTTCATTGCACTCACAGTGACTATCCAGGAAGGTCAGCACTTTTGCTTGTGCTGCATCTGCCCCTCTGACACGGGAGCGCATCAAGCCTGAGAAATAAAGATTAAAAGTTTTAAGTATTTACTGAGAAAAACAATCCACAGTAGTGAGAAACTATAGCATTTCTCCAAGTTAGTCATGAATTAAAAGTAATTTAACTCAGACAAGACAAACACACAAGTTCCATTATCAAAATGAAATGCTAGTTAACAATTCAGAAAAATTATTTTATACCAAACAGCCTGCAAGTTTCCAACCTACTGCACCCTAGTATACAGGTTCCAACCTGATTCAAGATTTAAAGTACCACTTAAAAAAAAGAAAAAAAGCAGCAATACACAAGTACAGTTGGGTCTGCATTACAGTAAGTAGTATTCATACTGATAAACATTACTCAAGTTCAGTCTTGAAAATTAACACCTTCCCTACAGTTCTACAATAGGACTGAGGAAAGCACCATCGTTATCCTTCCCACCTTTTTGGCATCCTCCCATTTCAGTTCTCACCACAGTCTGTCCATTCTTTTATTGACTTCTTCCAGAAATAACCAAGCTTCATTAATCCACATCTGAAAGTCTTCCCCCCACCCCTTTCAACTGTCTTTCCCCTGTGTTTCTTGCAATTCTCTTGCTTTGTAGGATTTGGGGGTGGGGGTGGGGGTATTTAAATCTTATCCTGAAAAGATTTAATTTGGAAGAAACTTCTGGTAAAGCCAAAAGTTTCTCCTCTACACCTCAATTACACAGATCCTTTCACTGATTTACCCTGTTCCTTTCCTTCTTTCCTTCCTTCTGTTTTAATAATTTTTCATTGGATGACCTCACTATTCCTTAAAGTCCTTTGCTATATGTACACACATACCCCAGAACATCCCACCATGTACTTCAATACAGAACAACAGCAAACTTCCTCTCATTCCTTTGCAAATTTCTTCCCTAATTTTCTTTACTACTATTCAAAATTCATGATTTTGTTGTCAAAGACCAAAGCCAAGTAATTACTTTTTTCTTTTCTACACTGTTTCTTATCAAATCTGTTCTGCTTCACAAAAATACCAAGTAAACAAGTACTGTGCCTTCAACCTGCAGATACTTGTTATTTTGTGATGTAGTAAAAAATTTGTCGAATTATATTTTGTTTTCAGGTATATTGATGCATATTTTTAAGTACAAATCTGTATATCTGGTACAAAGTTAATATTTATAATTACTAAAAAATAGAAATTAGTGTTACTTCATTCTGTTTTTTCCATTACTCTTATTTCCATCTTTAAGTGCTGTACTGATCAGAAAAAAGACATTTACTCAGAACACTGCAACCACAGCAAGTCATAAAAAAGCCCAATTTCCTAACAAGCCTTTGTTCACAAGTTTAACACTAATTAATTCACAAATTTAAACACTAGGAAGGCATCAGTTTGTAATAAATTTAATTAGGGAAACACAGATTTTGTGCATGTCATTTCCAGTTTGTGACCATCTAATGATTCTAGCTACTCCCTGGGATAGGCTGGCAAGATAGAAGACACAGCACATATAAAAATAAACAAACACATACCTGCTAACTCGGTCAGCTGTTTCTACTATCAACTCTCAGTTACCATTTCAAACAGCTGTAGAATAACAGCTGTCTATATCTAATACTTTAAGCTCCATAGCCAGGAAGCTACTGACTGAAGGGCTCAGTGATATGAGACCATAATTTACATAGCAACAAAGAGGAAAAAAAAAAAAAAAAGTAAGACAAGTTTATGACATGGCACACTGACTTTAGCAAAACGGGCATATGTGGTCCCAGCCCTTCTGGCTGCTCAAACTCTCTCAAGTCTGCCTAACAAACTGTTTGCTGGGCTGTTCACCAACTGAATACTTAAAGTTATCTCTAGTAAGGGAACTAGCAAAAGAGAGGGCTATTTTTAAGCTGGATCATTTTAAACATTCATACGGTTTACTGTGAGACCTTACATACAATGGGAGCAGCTTAATCGAGGATTCAGTACGGAAAGGCAATTTCTCAAGTTCATTTTCACTCTGAAAGTCAACAATGGACAATTGCACACTTGACAATATGAAATTAATCAGAATCATTTTACTCACACAATTGTATTTCTTTTTATTACTTCCACTAGTAAATTGATTTACAAAGTGAAAATGCCCCCTCCGATACAGAATGTATAGCAGAATAGTCCTTTAAAAGACTTGAAGATTAACAGATAAGGCAGCACAGTGGAATTTGTATTTTCCTTCCCTGAGATTAAACCTACCTTCTCGGCGATCATTTCGAAGAACCCGCACTTTTTCAATTTTTCCCAAGAGAGCACCATCCTCAGCTTAAAAAAAATAATTAAAAAAAAATAGTCATGAGAACCAATTTGATATCCAACACCATATGCCGTAAGAAAGTCTGTCTTAAAAGCAAAAGTTTTGTAGGGGAAAATGTTTATGGTCATAAATAGCTATAAATAAGATATATGCTTAAAAAACCCCTACCAACTTGTCTCACCAAGTTAAATAAAGTTATCAAGCTAAGAAATACTACCTTCATTATGTTATTTAAAGCTAATTTAGTTTTACACTCTTAAAATACTTTTTTTAAATTATATTCTCTTTGCTTCCTTTAGACATTTTCTACATTGCATAGGAAAAAATCTTTTACGGGATCAAATAAAGTTTTCTTAGCATATAAGAAAATTCACTTTTTAACCCACATGAAGGCTTAAACCTCTCCTAAACTAGCTATAAACTAACAATGTGAATGTAGACATTAACTTCTTTTAAGAAATGTTCTTAGACATCCACTTCAATGTTCAAGTTTGCACTGTGTTACCTTAATACCTATAAAGCCTTGACTTACTTTAGATTCAGTAAGAATTTTTCCAAGAGACTGATGGAGACCAGCATACATTTAAAGCATTGCTACAAAAATATTTGGCGCAATCAGTTTGTTGGGGGTTTTTTTGGTTTTTTTTTTTTTTTACACCAGATAACATACTATGTTAAAAGCTGTTTTCCATTATACACTCTGCTTCTTCAGCTAGCAGGAAGTAATAAAATATACCTGGAGTATTAATCAGAACACTTCACATTTCCACAATGACAGATACAAAAGAATTAAGAACTGGTTTTCTCTGCAGACACCTATTCATGTGACCTACTCCTAACCAAAACACCTACTAGAATCTACAGAAAGTCTTACCAGAATAAACAAAACAAAGTTAAGACCCTGCAAAAGTACTTACAGTCATTACTGTAGTCATCCACCAATATGATTTCCTTAATAAGATGTGATGGGCTTTTTTTAAGGACACTAAAACAGACCAAAAAACCCTTATTCAATACAAAGCAGTCTTAATTTTCCATAATAATATCATAAAAGCAGTTACTTTGTTAAGCCACAGTAGAACCTAGTCAAGGATCCTATCTTCAACAACAGCTATTTGCTCATTCCTACATAAAGGATCTGTAAAGAGAGGCATACATAGAATCATTCCCTCCAAAATTCCTGTCTCTAGAAACGAGCGTATTAGACAGCTTGTAACATGGAAGTCTTGCAGATAGCTTTAGGTCAAATATACCCTGAGAATCCATGCCGAGTTTTTCTTGAAACTAATTATACAAGCCAAACTCCAAACATCATCTAGTAATCTGTTTCACACTTTCATGTATTTATAGTTAAGGGGAGTGATTCTGTTTAATGTCGCTATTTCAGAATGTAAGAACTGGAGGCATCAATGAAATTAAGGCTCAGCTTTCCTTTTGCAAATGGTTCAGAAAAGCATAATGGATTGTTACTTCCCTTCCTTATCATAAACTATCATCTGACACAGGTGAATGGCCTTTAGCAAAAAAAAAGTCAAGGTCTCTCTTAGGTATACCTGACAACAGTTCGAAGCAAAGCAGATCTTGCCTCATTATGAAAGGTGATCACTACACTAGTTGCTGGCAAATCTATCCGCCATTGTTTCCGTTGACACCTGAAAGACATAATACCCTGTCATTAAAACATAGCATTTACATCCCAGGTTTAGCAGACAGCCTTCATCACAAAGCAGTTATTTATTGAACTCATGTACATACTACATCTACCAAGAAAGAATGAAATATCTTGTTTGCAGGTGAGATTATAATCAACTTCTCTTCTGGCACTTTTGGTAGCTGTCTTAGTACACAACAGACTAAGAAGTCAGTGTCAGATATAGGCAGGTTCAGGAAAGTCACCAGACCATCATCACTGCAGATGTCATAAATACCTTTCATGCAACTGAGTATGAATGCTTATTTTACATTAAAAGCATTCAATAAATCTAAGCAAATGAGCACATTTTCAATGAAAATGCACAGGATCACAGACTACCATATGTCTCCTCTTTAGAATGGCACGGGTCCACTTTTCCCTTTATTTTTAAAGCTCCTGCAGTATCCTGGTCTTGCTCATAGATAAAAACAGTTTTCTATTCTAATGAGAAGTTGTAAGGATGTAACATTCAGAATTTGAAAAACAAAGCTAACTGTGACAATGTTAAGCCAGCTAAACACTGAACCACATCCTTCCAAACAATAAAGCTAATGAAATGAAACATTCCATCTATTTTTCATCACCTCTAGTAGCCTGAAATTAATATAAGAAGGAAAAAACAGCAAATTCCAAAATAATTCCTGCAGAACTACATAAAGTTAAACTGTTTAAATTCACTGCCAATAAACCTAAAAAAGAGACTACTCTCATTGCATTAGAAATTAACAGTATTAGAAAGCATTGTATATTGAGTTTATGCTGAAAGCAGTACAGTCTGACAGGTCACAATACCGACCACCATTCATACAGTAACATACACAGCGATGTATTTCTTAACATACCCTTTTATTTAATATTAGAGGTAGAGTTTTAACAGGCCTAGTTGTCTTCAGAGCCAATTAGCATACACCTGTAAGCAAATTCAGCAAGTAATTTTGTACTCTGTGCAGTATTAACCAAATTATCTTTTAAGAGAAGAGAGATAAGTCACATTGTTACTTAAGCTTCTAAAACTAGGCCTAAACCTATATAAAAAGGTCTCTCCATAACTTATTAAAGATCTGCGACACACATCATAAACCACCCAACCTTCAACTTCTTGGAATCAGAGAGTGAGCAGCAAAATGTGCTTCTTGTCCTTGCCCACCCTACAAAATCCCAGGGACCTGCAGTGCTTTCAATAAAACACATCCATAACATCACACATATTAGCACTTGCCATGAAACAAAAGTGTGCCATGGTGAGCTCATTTGCTCTGAAGAAACACACAAGCCCGTGCCAACCCTACAATTGCTATGTCAGACTAGCAAGCCTTTATCTAGGTTTATTTCTCAAATAGTGGCATACAAAATGTCTTCATCACTAGTGCCCAGTGTTGAAGCAATAAATAACAAATATGTATGCATCCCTGGAAAATAAAGAATTAAGACCTTCTCTATTGTGAGCTTCTGTCCATCCAGACAAGACATCCAGCTATTATACATCAAAGCCTATGGTGCCAAAAAAGATACTCTCTTTTTCTGCAAAATTCCAAATTGCCCAGAGAGGACAAGCCTACTGTGCACGCAGTTATCACATGAAGCACTTGCATTAGAATAATTTTTAAAAGTCACATTAAACTTATACTGATCTCTCTGCAGAAGAGAGCACTTGAGCTAGAGCACATCTTAGGGTGGAATTAAGGCAATGAAGCCTCTCAATTTTAAGAAAACTCAAGAGCACTACTGCATATTTCTGAGGGAAAAATAAAGATTTTTAGACTTCCAAATAAAACTGGAGGCATATTTCACGGAGTATTTCTGCTCTCAGCAGAATTCAAAAAAATCCCTGCTTTAACTGACTCAGTAGCAGTCCTCCCTCCTCCTACTCTCAATAGTGCCACAGTTAAAACTCAAATCAAAGAAACAATGTCATCGCTTTTGGCACAGAGATTAGACTTTTCCCTCAAGTTACAGCACTCAATTTTGCTCACAGAATGAGAAAATACATTTGAATAAAATAGAACTTGAACTGAAAACTTCAATATAGACTTTCAATGCATAGCATAGGTCATTAAAATCAGGGAAAACATGAAAAGTACATTTTTTTCCCTCAGAAATTTGAGCTACTGAACTAGTTCATGTCATTAACAAGTTTCCTGAAGCCTCCCTGGTTTGTTGAAACCACTTTTTGACAGAAATGTCCACTTTAACCAGTGCAAGGAGAACATCCATCTCAACAGATATCTGAGTACCAAAGAGACAGGAAAGCTTGTTTCTTCTCTACTTAGCAATAAAACTTGAGTGTGAGGTCAGAAGCTCCTAACAGTTGCTGAATGAGAAAGAAAACATGGTTTAGTCCAGCTGAAGTACTTACCGGTAATTCTCAAGAAACATGCTAGCACATCAGGTAAGAGAAATAATAAGAAACCACTGGTCCGAAGTAAGTGTGGTAGTCGGTCACTGATCCACAAAAACCATGGAGTATAATATTTCACATTTCCTCCCACTTGAGAAACTATTTTACACTGATAGGAAGACAGCTCTGGAAGTTTCTTATTACAACTGTGATACTCACTTTCTGAATCTCTAAAATGTACTACGACAGGGATAGCTTCAGTTACACATCATAAACAGACTGCAACAGAAGGAAACCCAGAGGTTTCTCAAAGCTGTTGGAAGTGGCAGTTGTGAGAATCAGCTGGAGTGAGAATCTCTGCATTCTTGCTCAGACTTCCTCTCTCTGCTTCCTTTCTTATGTTGTATCTGCCTGTTTCTCACTTTTCCCTTTTGCTTAAAATAAAGATAAGCAGCTTAAACAGACTAACCAAAGTGTTTTCTAGTACTGCTGTCAGGCTTTCACAAAAAGCAAGTAGAAAACTTTGGTCTTAACCTGGTGATAGTAAAATTTTGTCCAATGCAGAAAACACTGAACAACGTAGTATTAAAGAGATGCATAATTACACACTCATTTATATATCTGATATAGAATCTCAATCTAAACAACCTAGACAACTTCAGCAATTAAACAGTATTATTATGTAGTTATTTTAAAACCAAACAGCCTCTTAGACACAGCAATACAATTAATAAAAAGTTGCTTAAGGAGAAATAAGTATTTCCTCATACAGGTATCTTTTCTTAAGGAAAAAGGAATAGCAGCTCCACAAGATATCTTAATCCAGTTGCCTCCAATTTTATTGAAAATATCATGCTTCCAAGTGTAACATTCTTCTTCCTATGGCTATTGCTCTTTCCATTGGACAGGTCCCAAACAAGTATTTCATCTGACTTTTTCCACTTCTGCAGTGAATGTCCTTGCCAAAATGGAAGGAAAATTAATTGCAGCACAGCAAGGAAAGCATCATTGACTATTTGCAGGAATGATTGCTTCAGTTTGAGGTTTTTTTGGTTGGTTGGTTGTTTTTTTTCTTTAAAAAAAGACAACCATTTACAGACTGATGGACACTTAAATCTGCTCCATGGCAAAGTCTAAGTAATAATGGTAGCACAGATACAGCCTTTTCCCAGAAACATACCTCTCTTTATTGCATGGTTCTTTTCCAGCTCCATTTAGTGAAAAAACCTAGGCAGGTCAGCATATAATCACAACACTGACAGTTACAACAAATACAGACAGCCACTGTAACACAATTTTGTCTCCTATCATCTCCCTTATTTAAGTTCTTCTCAAAGGACAGCATTTGTCTGTTAGACACACCACCGCCCACCACCCGAGGTTATTAAATATGTAGAAAAATTCCAAATTCAGTTTATCTAAATCATAGAATCTTCTAGAAGTTGGTGGCTGAACTTTGCTCTTGTGGAAAAAGAATAGCTGGTCTAAAAAGTCAGAATGCGTTTTCTGTGGAAAAAAAAAAAAAAAGTATGTGATGAAGAAAACTCAAAAGTAATTTTAAAGCCCTCAGTATACCATGGGCATTGTGCTTTTCACAGTTTTCATGGCAGCAAGTGAAACACCAGATTCTTTCTGCTTTCCCATTCAATTAATAGCAAATTGTACAAGACAGGCTTTACTACAAATCATCTGCTTAAAAGAACCTAAAACCATGCTATTATACAAGGGATTTAAAAATGACACAGTAAGTGTCTAAGTTTCTATACAAATCTCCTTCACTGTGCCATTCCTGATTAAAGAGCTTTATGGAGAAAAAACAGGCACCTTTTTCTCTCTCCCTCTGGTGTCTCCTCCAGCTTCTTCTATCTACAAAGCTGCAACTGTAGTTTTATCATAACTGCAGAATTAGTCAGGCAAATTAACTATACACATTTGGCTAATTTTATGCTTTTGAGACTACTCTTGCCTAGTTTTTAAAAGCACGTTCAACCTGCTTTTGTTATTTTCAAGTTACAGAAGTCCTAATGAGCAATTGTCATTTTAATACTAATCAATTCTGCTTAAACAAGATTAGGGCAAATCACGCAAACCCTTCTAAAAATGAAAGTCTTCTCTACCCACAAGAAAACAGTATTTTTCTTCACCCCGAGGTGTACAATTTCCTGAATCTGCACAAGAAGCCTGACATAGCAAAAGTTTTCAAACATCTGAAGTATATTTCTGTCCCATGTTCACCAGGGTGTGCATAAATGGATTCCTGTAGGTCTGGAGTTGACTTTTGTCACATAGAAGAACAGAATCACAGAGCAACTGAGATCGGAACAGACCCCTGGAAATCTTTTAGTCCAAACTCCTTGCTCAAGGCAGAGCTGACTACAGCAAGCAGTGCATCAGGCTTTGAATATCCCTAAGCCTGGAGACTTCACACCCTCTCTGGTCAACTTGCTCTCACAGTGAGAAAGACTTATAAACGTAGAAACAAAGAAAAGCCATCAGATAAATGGGAATAAAAAGAGACTGAAATGCAGCACCAGTCTGGATATAGACTACACATTGATGGAAGCCATGGAAACAGAAAAGCTTGAATAAGATGCGTTGTTCTTTAACCCACTGTTCAAGGATCACACCGCAGTTTACTGTTCCTGTCATTTCAAAAGTTGGAGAGCTTAGAAAAACCACCTCCTGCTTAAAGGCCATAAATACAAAAAAGTTAATCCAAGTCAAACACAGGTCAGTTTGGCACTTACTGATCATGCCTAGTGTCAGGAATGCTTCGGTCCATTCGCAGTTTGTCACTTTCTACCTGATTGAACTTATTGCGAGCATATGGATCCTGACCAGATCGCACCACGGTAGCACCAACATAAGCATCTTGATCAAAGTCTTGCCACCGAACTTTTCCTACAATAAAAATAAATAAAAAAATAAATAGGAGAATATCCAATTTAATCTTTGTAATTTAAAGAACAGCATTCAGCAATATAAACATAACTGATGAAATAGCTTGGTTTTTAATTTTGCAAAGTAGTTAAACCTCAACAGTATTGTTAACAGTGTAACATACACAGTCACTTTTGCCTATTAAGCTCCTCTAGAACACTGTGGGAATTAATATCAAATCGAACAGTTTTACAGATCTCAGTTCACACAAGTAATCAGACCTTGCTTTATCTCGTCCATTTTGTTTGTTATTTTTCTTAACCCCAAGTACCATAATTTGTGTCTAAAAACACCCTCCACATATTGACAGGTATATATATGGTAGATGATCTGGTTATAAAGTCATCCAAATAACATTTATTATTTTAAGAACCAGTCCAGACTTCAAAGACATAATTTAAATTACTGTCTCATTACATAAGTAAAAACATAGTTATAATCAAACCATTTGAGGAACAGGCCTTTCAGAAGTATAAGACATTCACAAAACCCAGCATTTTATGTAGGCAGAGCACTAGATCACTCTCCAATACAATGTAACTGCAACCTCCTTCACAAAGGGAACTGATTCACAGATTAACCTCTCTAACAAAGACCGTATTATTATGTGACTGGATGTGGCACTAACACAGGAAAGCAGATTAGCTTCTAACCATCGGGAATGAAATTTCAGGACTTTCACCATCTTCAGGTGTAAAACAATGGTATAAAATATACCAAATGTCTTAAAAATATCAATTCTTACCTCTGCTCAAATGTTTACTTTTTTTGCTTATTAACAGCCAACCATATACTACCTACTGCAAGTTTATACCACCTTTAATTCAAAATCAGAGCTCAAGTTCTAATGCAGTACAGACATTCTTGTTTTAACACAGATGTGTATGAGAATCTCCTGCAAGCATGTTGTGGTGAACACAGCAAGTTGTTGGCATACAAAAAAGATACAAAGCAAAAGTTGTCTTTTGGGGTCACTGTTTATTACAGATGAGAGGAGTTAACATTCATTGTTGTCATAATTAACATACAAAGTTTTTGGGATACTTTGCATTAAGTTCAGTAAGTAGCAGGTTGCAGAGATGTTACTCCATTCAAATTCAGTTTTTAGATAAATAATATAGTTCAGGCATATCCTAAACCAAGCTGATGTGCATTGAGGGAATACTACTCTAACAGTTATTAGGAAGAGCCAGAAGTTGCTTAGATGTCTCAAGGTTTGCCTTTGCTCCATCTCTCAAACTGCACAGCATGGAAACTAAAGGCAGCCTCATTTACAGCTTTCTATCCATAAGCCATGCCCCAGCTACGGTGTGTTGACTCCTGCTAGAATATTCTGATATTGAAAGAACACCTTCCGTCATTAAACAAAATAATTAATTGTCTGTTGTTTAATCAGACAAATACCACCAACATGATTAAAAATACTCTATAATTTAGGATCACCTGAGGAGGTCATCTATGAAAACAACTTGGACCCAAGACATGATTTGGTTACCAGATGGTAGCAGAGGTTGTAAGGCAAAAATATTGAGACTGGTGGAAAGATGGTTTTGAGTTGGTTGGCTTGTTTTTAAGAAACTTCCAACACTGAAGTAAAGTCGCAGAGGATTAGAAAAAGTGCCCAAAGGATTACTGATTTAAGAGCTAGCCAGTTAATACTAAGAAACTGTTTTTACTTCTGAGTTACCATCCTAAATAAGATAAAAAATGTACACACACACAGAAGCCAGAACAAGACAGTTAAAAGAGACTACATAACATTTAATGGATGCTTGGTGTAGTGGCCCAGAGGGGAAACCACAGGAGAATAACTAAAGGAAGAAATATGGATTTTCAAATTCCAGTTACTGAAAGAACTCTACAAAGGAAACTTTCCAGCTGTTGTTGGTAGTCCACAGACTGCCAAGAGTTTTTCTTGGCCTTTCCAAATTCTTTCTTTAAAGTATTTCCAGGAACAAACTTTGAAAACAAGTTTACACCTCAGCAAGTTACCACACTAGAAATAACCCAATACAGAGTTGTTTGCAAAAAATTATAGCAAACCTCACTTGCAACAAAACTAAACAAAATGCAGAGTGGCTTGATTTAGGAAACTGGAAAAAACAGCAGAGATCACCAGATCATTTCCCTGTATAACTCCCCGCCTCAGCACTTCCCAATGATTTTGCAACCTCCTTGGTAACTAAACTATATTATCACCCTTGCTTCTAATTTATAATACATCTTCAATCTGGAACATATGTTGAATATTTTCTGAAATACAGGACATGTCATGTCACTGCTTTTCCAGACTAAAAATAAAGATTTCAGTGCATGTTACAAAATACAATCTACATTTAAAATGCACTTCACAAATAGGAGCATGTTTGATTTAATTTCTTCTAGGGAAGTAACTGGGCTCTGTAGTTTCCTGAGTTTCAATTACTTTGCCAGGTGGAATGAGTATCAGAAAACACAACTACATTATTTCAAACTTAAATTAAGCAAGTTTGTAACTTCATATTCAAGCAAATATGTGTTTACCTGTACTGAGACCTAACAAGACAATAAATTGATCTTTTAAACTCAACAGTAAGTGAACTGCAGTTTGCTACAAGTCAAATAGAGGGGGGTGGAGGTGGGAATCACTGAACCAGTAAGAATCTGGAGCGAGAGTATGATGCAGTACTAAATGTGGTTTTGACAAGAAGTGCATATTTTACAGGCTATTCTGAGCCTGAGAAGCTGAGTAGAAACAAGAAAAAGGTGAAATCCAATGAAACTGTTGCTTTTTGTCCCAGGTATTTCCCAGCTCTGAAGTACTAGAGAAGACAATCAACAAAAATACTGCAATTCACTGCTGTTCTTTTTAATAAGCTGGTTAATTTTAAATAGTAAGCATATTTTGACTTTTTTCCTCTCTAATAAATAGCTGTTTTTAAAAATTAGTGCTAGTTTAGTACATTTTTTCCATTCCAGTTTCCATCCAAGCAGAGCTTGATATAAATAATTTTATATCTATCATTTATGATTTTCCTAGACTTTAAAATCAGCAAATGCAACACTAGTCCAGAAATCACAGAGTAAATTTGAGAAGAAAGGAGACCACTTCAGAGGGCTACATTTCCTGAAAAGCAGTGACAGCCCACAGAATATAAGAACAAGTGAATTTGGCTTCAGAACCCAGGAAGGAGGAAAAGCCTGGCTCTAGCTACAGCAGACGACCCTGACAACCATGTGCAATATGGATCACATGTATTAGGGAAGAGATAGATAACAGTAAAAGCAGCTTAAAATGAGATAGCAGAGAAAAAAAGCATAGCAGACGATTCTGCATGCAACCAAGCAGCAGTCAACAAAGAGTAGGAATAGATGGGTACAAAATCCTCTAAATAGCTCACACTCCCTCAATACAGCTTAAAAGCAGTAGGATACTCAATATAAATATGATTATTTTGACTTACAGGCATTAAGAGATTCCAGATCTTCATTAACAAAAAGAGCTGTTAGAGTAACTCCTGAAACTCCTATCGTTACAGAGAACCAGTTATACAGTTTTGCTTTAGCTATCCATTTAGACGGTTCAGAGTCAGCTTTTTTAACTACAAGAGGTAACATCACTATTTTCACAAAACAAGAAATACTTTTGCAGTGTATAATAAAGTCACCAAATGACAAAGGATAGATACACTCTGATGTACAGAAGGCAAAAAAGTGTAATCTTTATGTAAAGCCATTTTAAAGATAAATATAATAAACTATTCCTTAATTCTGAGAAGTTCTGAAAGACACTATGCTGTATAATGCTGAAATCTAAGCTACAGGTCTCCTAACCTCAATGGAAAAGCAAGAAACTTTTGAACCAAAGCCCTCCTAAAATTTTATCACTTTGCTTTAAAATAGTGAAAAGAATCTGCAGAAATATGAATTCCAAGCTTCATTGCCATAAGGATTCAAAAGTTTGCCTACATGAATTAAAAGTAATCAGAACAGTGATTTAAGCATGGATAACTTTGCCTGTGTAGCCTTTGATGTTTGATTCGAAACTCTCATACCACTTTGCAGTCAAGCCATAAGAGATTACTAATCAACAGATGAAATGAAAAAAGCCCTGACCTGCTGTACACTTAATTTTAATTCTAGCTTCAATACTTCCAATTCCTGGTATCTCTCCCTTCTTTTAATAGTCAAATGGCTACTTAGGGCCACTGGGAAGGGAAGGTCTTAGAGGAAATGTATAGGGTTTGGCCCAGAATACATAAGCATTCAAAAAAGGGAACATAAGTATAGTAGCTGGAAGGTGTAAAACTGGCTGACCTCCAATCCCAGTAACAATATTTGCAGAGAGTTCTGTTAAGGGAAAAAAATACTTGGAAAGATCTGCCAGAAACCAAGTTAACTAAGCCAAGCTCTTCAACTTTTTAGGATTTATTTCCTAATTCACACACAAAAGTAAAAGGTTTGCAAAAAAAGCATACATACATAACCAGAGTCTTGTCTCCCCTCTCTGGAAAGTAGCTAAAACAAGGTAGGCCAAAGGATACAGGAAAAAAGCCATGAATGTCAAACAGCCTATACTGTACCACAAGTCCAAGACTGTAAAACAAAAATCATACTTCACACATTATTGGGGATGAAAGTTTCCTGCTTTTTAAAGGAACGTTTAACTTGGTTAGTTCTTTCTTCAAGACTGCACAGCGTTTCAATGTCTGGCTAAGACAAATTTGGAAGCCAAACATTAGGATTAAAAGAAGAGTAAAAGCTATCTGATCAGAAGTTGTCCGCCCTGTATGGTAAACCTTTCCAATACAGCGTAAAATATTCAAATCCATTTTACTATTTCCGTATTCCTTAGTACATCAATTCTAGCTATATATTAAATCTCACTGATGTGAAACAGTTAAGCAGCAAAAGAAGTTTATGGAAGCAGTCACGTGAAATTAAGATTGCTTAACACTGAATTTTCCTAGCTCACCCTCAAGGCATAAGACCATTTCACTCAAATGAAACAAAAATCATGTTGCTCTGTAACTTGCCAGCATGTGACAAATACTGAGCAATTATGAAAAAAATAAGGTACACCATCAGCATACTCAAGGGAAAACCTGCCACATCAAAAGCTAGACAAAACGAAAAAGTATGAACCTTGGCTGAATCTTCAGTATGAAGCACAGTCCCAAAGCAACCTGTTCATTTCCTGCCAACATTATTCTTCAAGATAAATGGACTGCTTTTCTACCAGAGGCTTTTATGGCACCTCAGACCTACAGCAGGACAATACAAACATAGTAGCAAAGAGACACCGTCTCTATGGTTTTAAACACAAAGGAGCAGTAAGATTTAAGGAAGCTAAAGCTTTAAGAATAGAGAAGTACATATTGTTAAAATAACTCTAGCACTTTCAAACTACAAAGAATGATTAGAATCGGAACTACTGCTGTGTTTTATGGCTTTCAAGGGTAAATGTTTTATGGCTATGGTTCTTTCATAATAAACATTACTGCAATACCTGGAGGTAGCGTCTCCACACTTTGTGCTTTGTCCTCCCCATCGCTGCCACGTACGTCTTTCCTTTTGGGGTCGATATCATTTGGGTCCTCCTGAAAAAAGTACATAATCTTTAAAATAATCTCCTTAATTGATTTAATTTTGTGTTTTCAAGACAAACAGTAATAACTAATCTTTGTGGATTTTAAACTTGTGAAGTGGTCCAAGAGAGCTAACTTTGGATGATAAGAGAAAGGATGATTAATTTCCTCCATTACTTAAAAAAACATAAAAAAAGAACAAAAATTTAAGACAGGCTTTTCCATTTAGTTTATGCAGCAATTCTTATTTGGTAAAAAAAAACCACAACCCACAAGGTTAAGAAGGAAATGTAATAGGAAAGATGGAATATTTTTATTTATTTATTTATTTTAAATTAGTAATACTCAAATGAGCAATGCAGGCAAAAAGATTAAAAAACCTGAAGAAAGCCCTACTCTGGCAAGGAACAGACCAAATAGGAAAGTTATCCGAGAAACAGAAGACAGGTTACCTAGCAGTTATATCCAGAGAGGCAGCCTTCCTGTTGGAAAAAATCCTCCTAAAATATCTTCAAGTTGCTATTATCATGTGTTTGTTTCAGTGGGGCTTATTCTGGGCTTCACAGGCAGCTCTGCTGGATTTGCAATTCCAGTAATATTGATAATACCAATTTAGAGTTGAAAAAAATTTTCATGTCCCCCCTACTCCAATTTCCAACATTTCTTCTGAATCTATAAACCTAATTTTTCTTTAAACAACAACAAGAAGCCGCACAATCTTATATGCTCATTACCACAAAAATATAAAATGTCACCCTGAAATTATCCCATTATGTATTTAGAAGCAGCAGAAGGGTAATTTTTTTTAAAATTAAAAAAAAGAAAATTAGCAACTGTATGACAATTTGCAGACTACACTTAGCCACTTTTTGATTTAAGCGCCATCAGCTTCTGTTTTTCTTGCACACTTGCCAAAGGAAATTCTGTTTCCTTTTCTACATTTGCATTGAAGAAGTCCCAGTATAATACCGGTTTTATTTGCACAACCCTGCTAAAGACAACACCTTCACTGCATCATGTATACAATACTATATTGTATACTATACAATTAAGTGCCCCTAAAAACATTACCAGGCACTAAAACCAAGCAGTGCAGAACAGTTTCTAACTCTCCTAGGAATCAGTCAGTCTCCAGAACAGGGTGATGCATACTATATACTGTCTCTGCCACCCCAGCTCCTAAGCCACGGCTCAGAGTTCTTTGGGTAGATAGTAAGTAGTTGGAACAGGCTAAACTCACGTTGGTGAACATTTCAACCACAAATGATAACATTTCAGCATGTCCCCATGTGTCTGAGTTTTCTAATGTAAATTCAGCTTAAGTGTCTACATTAAGTAACCACTAATATTTGGAAATATGTTGGAAAAAAGGCATCAGATTTCTAAAATACTGTTTTCAGAGAAAAACAGCCATATAAACACTAAATCAGTTGAAAAATGAAATGCTACAAATGCATGTTTTTCATAGCATCATGCATCGAGGTTACCAGAGAGAAGGAATTTGTCCAGATTCTTCTCCTACATTTCACCATGTTGGTATATGCCTTAGGCTACTGGGCCTTGTGGAGATCAATAAGCTTCTTCAGTTACAGAAAGATTTAAGGCAACAAAAAACCCCAAACAAAACATACTCTCCAACAAACATAACACATTTCTAAAAAGTTCTCATGACTCATGCTGGTCTGGGAGATTATCCATCACTATGCAGAGAACCGCCAGCACGTTGAAACAGAAGCTTTCTATGGTTCTACAAAGTTGTATTTCACTAGTCACTTGGCTTTGTGCACCATTTTAAAAATTGCAGTGCTACAAAAACTCTTAATAAATGCAAGCATCAACTGTAGCTGGAAGTAAAGTCTTCAGTAAGAATATCAAGTTTTGCAAAATTCCAGGAAGCTTTTCACTATTCTAAATTACAGTAACGAGTCAAAAAAAAAAACCCTAAGTTGAAAAATAAATGCAAAACATCTATTAAACAATCAAAAAAAGTTGCAAGAATTTCTCCTGTAATTAAAAACTACTGAGTGCTTCCTCATTCTCTACTAGATAAGAGCTTTGTGGTATTTTTCTTTTTTAAAAGACGACGATTATAATTATTAAAATAGACTATTCAGCTAAAACTGATGTTCTGTTGCAAGCACGGTCACCCAATAAAGCATTTGGAAAGTCTATGTGGGAAACTCATGCCTTTTAGGGGCAAACAATGTTATATCCTTTAGAAAGAACTCAAGTGCACAAAAGGAAAAGAAAGCAGACATTAAAACCATAGATATAAGTATAACCGGTTTCTTTGCATCTCTGTAAACTGCTTCAGTATATTAATTTACTGCAATACATGAATGAATCATATGGTCAAATGACACTCCTATGTTGTCGTCATCACAGGACAGAGTTGCTTTTTCAGCTCGCTTGGAGTGAAGCAAACCCCTAACTTCTAATGTGATCTTTAAAAGCCACTTGCATTTGATGAGTAATCTTCTTGGTAGAAGATAACACTGCTTGAAAGTCATTCATACAAAAAGCTAAGCTTAAGGCAAGATTGAAAACAGCTGAAACCATTTATGAGGAGGCACAGTTCTTTAATCCTGAGAGCACAAGAGTATGATTTAATGAATACAAATTAAAAAGAAAAGGCTAATGCCTTTTCTATATTAAAATACTATTAATACTTTAAAATACTATTTTCCTGACATACTAAAAAAGCTGACAATACCAAGGCACAAGCTAAATACGTAAACGCTGTAAACACAAGGACATTTATTTATTAAAAAAATAAAAGGTAGCTGGCCAACTAGCATAGGCACTAACCAAATATTAGATGCACATGGAATTCCACTAGAGTAACACATTTGTGGTTGCTATTCATGCAGTTATTTTCTTGGGCCACAACACATAGCAACATCAAGATAAGCACATTCCAGCTATAATGCACATGTTGCAGGGATTTGGCATACATTAATTTTACACATCATGTCACTGCTTCCCGTTAATCCCTGATTCAGTACCAGATGCGAAGAAATAAAATTTGACACCATTCAGTGGGTAATCTTACAGCAGTATTGTAGTAATATTTTAGATATAACAAATAAACCTAAATCAAATATAATTTTTAAATTAAAATACCTTTGCTAGTCCAACAGCGCAGAAGTTAAGGTGATGTACATTTACTTATCAATTTGTTAAAACATTCCTTGCAATCCATAACCAGAACTGATTATGGTTAAATTGAATAAATTTGGGAGTTTGGTTTTTTTGGGGGGTGGGGGGGTGTTAGGTTGGTTAATCACTGAAGTGCAGCAACTTTTTGTTTCAGGATACAGTAAACTCTCTATGTTTCAGCCCACATCAGTTTACAGACCTTGCTATTGCCACTTTTCCTACTTAACTCACCCACTCCATTAAGACTACCTTGTAGATTGAACTTGAGATATGACAAAGATGGAATATGAAACTCTAGTTTCAAGAACTAGACTTGAAAAAATTGTTTCATGAAATGATTAGTTACACATTTGCAGCTGCTCTGACTGTGCAGGGAAAGGGAAGATGAGGTAGTACAAACACAAAGCAAGATCCAAACACGTTTTTACAGCATTTCGACACATCTACAAGACACAAGCATATTCAGCAAGAAATTTAAGACTAGTGCCATTTGTGTTTAGAAAGCTGTAATTATACACAGATGTACATTAGTGGATAATTTCATTACCACTACTTAGATCTTTCAGACCACTTATCCTTCTGGTTTGGGGGTATTTGTTCACACTGAACACTATATTCCTTACAAGCGTTGCAATGCTGTTAGCATTTTGGCAATTGTTATTTCACTCGGTACCAAAAACAAAAGGTATTAAACTGCTCCAAGTCCCTAGGTATTGCTCCTGTATTAAAAACCACTTAAAACCACTACTGGTTTTCCTATTTCTGTCTTTCAATACTTTTTTCTTTTAATTAAAGTTTCAAGTATCACGGATTTGACATTTAACTGCTATGTATTAGATCTCCTTATAGCAGAGATTTCTATCCTACACTGGCTTCCCATCAGGAAGAGAACAACTTACCAACTTGTAACATCACTAGATATATTAAGATATCACACGCCTTACTAAGTGGCAAGTCAACAGAGACTTCAGCAAAGCTCTTGCAGTTGAAAACATCTTAAGTAGGAAGCTGAGTGTGCCTCCAATACCAGCCACCCCTCTCACAGACAACCCAGTTGCTGCACAACATGCAACATTTGGGCACAGGAGAGATGAGCTATGACTGCACCACATGCTACCTGGACAGCTGCTGACTGTCTAGTGGCAGCAAGACAGATAAAAACATCTCACAGGCTAACACACAGCACTACCCAAAGGCTAAAGGCATCCAGCTATCCTAGACACATGTCAAATGAACTGCTTTGCTCATCACCATGTACCAGCACAACTTTTCCGTTCACTCAAAACACAAAGTGGGGAATTACACAGAACAAATTTCTACTTTCCTTCATAGTGTACACTCAGATAAAATAATTGAGAAATGTGACTTTATTGGACAAAATACATGATGAAATGTAACATTCGTTTTGGTACTTGCTTTTAAGATATTGGCCAAGGGCCAACTGCAGACAGATTTTCTTCTACTGGTGATTTTCTAAGAGGAAACTGAATACTGGCAGCATCTTCAAAGAGCATCATTTGATCCAGCTGGCCTAATACAAGGCTTCACTGCATCATGCTGTACAGATCAGTCAAATCAGTTGATGATTTTGGAAGGCGTGCTCTCGCTGCAGACAACACTCCTCTCAGCACTCCATACACTTTGTTCTGGTCATGTACTAGGGGACAGATACACATAGGCACTTTGATGTTACGTAGAACGGCACTTGGCATTGCAACAGTTTAATGCCTACTACAACTCAGACCTCCAAATCAAGCATGAAGGCTCCTTACAGAGCTTAGTCACCTAAGAAAAGGACTCAAAAGCCAGGCAGAGTCAGACAGCTGCCTAAGCCACAGACACCACAAAAGCCCAATCTTCTTTGCTACTGCTGGCACTTAATACCTGCCTCTCTTTTTCCCCTCAATTAAGTTTACAATCTTTTAATTAGACATCACATTAGATGCTTATAGAACAGTTAAGCATGTTCTGAAGCATCAGTTCCTCCTAACCCAAGAGAACATTCAGCAGAGGACAGAGTCCAGTGTGTTGGCTTGCTTTCTGACCCAGTGCTTACTCGCTGCTTTCCAAGAGGTCTTCAGAAACATGCCTCCAAGTGTCTCTTGCTGCAGTAAATGAGTCTAGCTTTCCTACATGCCAGGCAAGCACTCTAGCAATTTAATGTAATTACACTGCAGGGCACCCATGTCTTACCTTGTCAGCAAAAATGTTTTGTACGAAACTGAGATAAAGCATGCTCTAAAAATGCCTGGAACTCTGCTTCTTGCAGGCAAGACGTGCAGAAAATATTTCTTAAACAAATGCTGACTTGCTTTGATTGCTAGCTTTCTTAGCAGTAGTAAAACAGACATTTTCAATTACACCAAGGAACAAAGCATAAATATACAAACACTGAAAATATATGTACTTTATGGTATTTGATTACCACTGATAGACATAATGTCTGACATTAATACAGCAAAAATTATTTCATTTTTATTCTTATTCCTTTACTTAAACTAAGTAAACTGCTGCCAAAGGTATATTCCTTTCATATGTTTGAATATGCAAAACAGAAGCTTCCAGCGGGGGGGAACACACACACTCCTCATGTACACAAGAAAGCAATTCTAAATTCTCAAAAAAAGGGGAAAAAGTAACAAACATTTTATTTTGATGGCTCCATATATGGGAAATGTTTAGATAGGCTCTCAGTGAACACACTCAAAATATTTTGAAAATGCTGATTACTATAAGGTGTAGTCTCCAGACAAAATTAAATGCCTTAATGCCCTAACTTCCCCATAAATTTTACCTTTACTTGGAGCAAAATACATATCTTAGCGCTTACAGGCACTATTTGAAGTACCAAAACAACTATAAAACCTGACATTTTATAAACCCAGAATGGACTAGACAAAAATCATGCTTCATCTGAAGTTTCTGGTATACATGTATACATATTCTCCGAGGAAGGTCTCATCCAGCTTTGGAGTAGAAGATTTCTTTGTACAGCAAATGGGATCAACTTGAAGTTCTGGTTCAACTCCATTTAAGATTTCTGGGCATAATAAACTTATTCAACTGACAAGAGCCAACGAGCAACAGAAATCCCCAGACAGGGCAGGTAGGGCTATTCAGGCAGTAAGCTTTTAACGATAGGTAAGCTGTTAAATATGAAAATTCACATTTCAGTGTATTTTAGGGGACTAATTACAATTTGAAGTTAACAAAGTAACCGCATGACTTATCTCCCAAATCCCCACCTCAGTTAACATACACTGAGTTGATTAGCTCACAAATGCTATGCAGCTTTAGACTGTATTTTAGTATTTTACAATAAACAATTCTTCTGTAAGCATCTGACACATAACATGATCCTAAAAGTATGAAAAAAACCCCACCCCACAACACTTACAGCTCCATAAGAATTCAGATATTTAGCTCCAGATGACCTCTAATAAACCATGTTACCTTTTGCCTAGAAGTTTCACCCACTCTAGTAATAAATGTCTAAACTAAGTGGTCAACCTTATCATCTACCAAGAAAGCAGAAAATTAAATTATACTTGCCTTACAAAATTGGCAA
The DNA here is from genome assembly GCF_003259725.1 of Athene cunicularia. Taxonomy (NCBI): domain Eukaryota; kingdom Metazoa; phylum Chordata; class Aves; order Strigiformes; family Strigidae; genus Athene; species Athene cunicularia. Next base: position 79,863,388 of record NW_020799097.1, read on the forward strand.
GCTACTATACCACCAGAAAGAGGAAACAAAAACTGTCACAAAACTCACAAAAAATAAACCAAAAACATGCCCTTCATTTTCTTCAGCTGTACAATAAAAAGCTGTTGGAGCTGAAGTGGTCGTCAGACTGAGAGGACAGTCAAGACTGTGCAATAACACACATTCCTGTTCAGATAAAGTGTTGGTGGATAACAGCACATCTCTTGCCAGAGGCTGCTTCTGACACCATAAGCTACGTCTATCACGCCTAAAGAAGCCCTAACAACCAAGCAAAAACCTCCACAGAGGCTACCACAGACAGAAGCAGGACCAGCACCTGCTATGAAGCACCCAAGGATGAGAAAGCAAAACAACTCTCACTCCAATTTGTGGGAGAGACAATCACACCTCCACAGAAACAGCAGAAGCCAGGGGAAAATATCATATACCAGAAAACATGAGTGCAAAAGAAACGCTGCAGAGGAACCATTAAAAGGCTTTTCTATTTTTTTCTAAGTCTACTCAATCCTCATGATTCATGAAGCTCTGTAAATGTATATGGGTGGATGGAGGAGCATGGGGAAGGAAAAGAAGAAACATTGAGAGTACTGGGACTGATGGAAGGGTAAACTCTCAAGTCCACCAGTAAGGAAAAACTGAAAACCTTGAAAGCAAGGAATAACTATCTCTACAGATGGCAACACGGAGTCAGAAACAGTATCTGGTATTTCCTGTTAAATTTATCTTGTCTCAAAACAACTCTCACCTGTCTGCACTACCTGCCACAGACTAGGGAAATAAAACCATCACAGAAGATTTGCAATGATTATTTAAATTCAAGATAGCATCTGTACTAGATTTGCTTGACAAGGTTTTGGTAGCAGGGGGCTACACGGGTGAGGCTACTGTGAGAAGCTTCTAGAAGCTTCCTGTGTCCAATGGAGCCAATGCCAGCTGGCTCCAAGATGGATCCACCACTGGCCAATACCAAGCCCATCAGTGACAGTGGTAGTGCCTCTGCGATAACATTTAAGAAGGGGGGAAAAAAAGCTGCACAACAGCAACTGCAGACAGAAAGAGGAGTGAGAATATGTGAGAAAAAACAACTCTGCAGGCACCAAGGCCAGTGAAGAAGGAGGGGGAAGAGATGCTCCAGGCCCCAGAGCAGAGATTCCCCTGAGGCCCGTGGTGCAGCCCCTGGTGGGGCAGGCTGTGCCCCTGCAGCCCATGGAGGTCCACGGTGGAGCAGAGATCCACCTGCAGCCCCTGGGTGACCCCACGCTGGAGCAGGTGGATGCCCAAAGGAGGCTGTGACCCTGTGGGAAGTCTGCACTGGAGCAGGTTTGCTGTCAGGACCTGTGACCCCGTGGGGGACCCACACAGGAGCAGACTGTTCCTGAAGGGCAGCACCCCACAGGAGGAACCCATGCTGGAGCAGTTCATGAAGAACTGCAGCCCATGGGAAGGACTCACATTGGAGAAGTTTGTGGAGGACTGTCTCCCGTGGCAGGGACCCCACACTGGAGCAGGGGAGGAGTGTGAGGAGTCCTCCCCATGGGGAAGAAGGAGCGGCAGAGACAACGGGTGACGAACTGACCACAACCCCCATTCCCTGCACTACTGGGGGCAGAGGAGGTAGAGAAATCAGGACTGAAGTTAAGCTCAGAAAGAAATGAGGGGTAGGGGAAGGTGTTTAAAAATTTGGGTTTATTTCTCATTATCCTACTCTGATTTAATTGTTTCTGAACTAAATTTCCCCAAGTGAAGTATGTTTTGCTTGTGACAGTAATTGGTAAGTGATCTCTCCCTGTCCTTATCCAACCCTTTTGTTATATTTTCTCTCCCTTGTCCAGTTGAGGACAGGAGTGGTAGAGAGGCTTTGGTGGGCACCTGGATCAACCCACCACAACATCTATGTCTCTATTATCACTCAGTTTTAGTTCCCACAGGAAAGATTGATGGAGAAAAAGACATTTCTTTCAATTGATAATGTGGGGTTTTTTTTAAATAATGTTTAAAACAGCCTTCTATTCCAAAACTGTTGTCAGTCCAGACGCATAGTTCCATAATATACAAAGGGCACACTCAGCAGCAATGGTGTTTACATTGCTCTTTTAGTTGCGCTAGATTGTAAAAAATATCCAAGAATAAATTAATCATGAATCATCATCAATCAAAAGGAGACAAGCGATCTGATCTGTTGTACATATGCCAGGAAAAAACTTCAACAGCCAAAAAGAAGAGTCAGGAAGACATCACAAAAATTTATCATTTGCAACCTGTTTAAAGAATCTTACCAGTACGTCCACCTCCAAGAAGCATTTTGTCATCATGTCTCGTGTGGGTCAAAAAGTGTTTTGAGGTACATACTCAGGCAGCAGCATTAATTTTAATATGCCTATCTCATACCTACTGCTTATCCTATACTTTATAAAGTTTACAAAGAGTATTTTCAATTTTCTTGGTTGATTGTTTTGATTGATCAGTCTCTGAAATGGGACAAGGTAAAAAAAACTGGTGACAGGTCCCAAAAAGTAGGGCACGGCTTGGTGTACAAACAGTATGTGCCCACTGAGCTTCTTTCAAAGTTCATAGCTGTTTGAGAATTACTGTGCGTATTCATTTTCTTGCTTGAATGCCTTCCAAGATGTGAAATCCGAACATTCAAGTATCTTGATACAAGTACACAGACTCCAATTCAGATCCAAGAGATACAGTGGGCACACTAGTCATTCAAAAAATTAACAAGATTAGACTAAACCTCTGTTTAATATTCCCAGCTGATTTCACTTACAGCAGATGAAAGATCCAACAGAACAACTAGTCCAGCAAGGGGAAGAAACCAGTACAATATAATCTTAAACTGCTGCAATGTTTTCCAGAGCGAGCACGTAGCTAGTGCTGCTTACCCTGGCAAGTCAGCTGCTGCTGAAAGGGGCTGTTCACACCTCACCACATCTCCATCCAGAGCTACTGGACTGTCCCCACTTCTCCCCTTATAGACACTGGTGGTGCAGATCAGGGGATCTGATTCATTCAGATGACTTGACAGTGAACTGGCAGCAGTATGGATGTATTATTTCACTGGTCAGACTTTTTTTCAACCACAAGATCAACCACTACATTATCTGAGGTATCTGATGCAAGGGAAGGAGAAGCAAGGGTAGCAGGGGAAAAGGTGCTGAAAGGGGTGTTCCCATTACAAGTAAAGGATTACAAGTTTAGTTACAACCTTAAACCACCCATCGCTCAAAACCACTATATATTTTTCTGCTTGAAAGAAGGCAATTACTCCAACAAATGCTCAGGCATGATTTAATGCCATCTCTTGTTAATTCTACAATATCAGAAGTGTCTGATGAATTAGCCTGCATTTCAAAGTCCTGTCCCTAATCCCCTTTGAATTCAGCTGATCACTGCTTGCTCTTAGCTCCAGGACTGACTCTCTAAAGAAGAAAAAAAAAAGTTTTCCCACGGGAGAGGGGGAAAAAAGAACAGAAATCAAAGGGTGTGGTGCTTTGTTTTAATATTTACGCACATGAGAAAGTCTCATATTTTCTGGAAGTCCAGGAAACAGAAGTTAAATAATTGAAAAGCAAAGGATTGAATAAATAAGAACTGTTTAAAATGTATGCATCCAATAACTTAAACACACTGAAGTAATCCAAATAACACAGATACTTCCAGTTCTTCATCTATATACTTCCAAAGGAAGCAGCAGGCAATCCCTCAGCTGCAATACAAGAACCAAGCTGGGCAGAAGGGAAGAACGTAAGAGGGAGAGAAAAAAAGAAAAAAAAAGTCCCATGCCTTTATACAAATCTTGAAGCACAGAGAGCAGAAAGAGAAAGCTGTTAGAACTAAACCCTTTTCAGCTTAATTTTTTTTTTTAAAAAATACTTAAGTCTGCAAATGTAAGAGAGATCAAAAGGAAATACATTTATCACAAATGCAAGTATATGTAAAGGCAAAACTGCTGTGGCAATCATGTCTGCAGTTCGCTAGTAAAGGGAACAAGGTGACTATTACAACAAAACGACACAGAAATACGATCCAAGAGAGCTATCTTGAAGGAAGAAGAAAAAAGAAGATACAGTTAACAGGTTGAGTGTTTTGCTGGATCAGATCTGCAGGGTTATGATGCAGAAGCAACACAATGTCACACCACATCTTCTCAGCCCTAACAGAAGTTTATCGCAGTCATATAAGGAAATAGAAGGTAGGTTGAGACAAGGGAATAAAAGTTGCTGTGTCTTGGATCTTTTCTGCAGCATGCAAAAGCATTGCTTTTTTCTCTAAGGAAACAAGAAGTGATATTGACTTTAAATCCTAACCTTTTTAAAAAGGGGAAAAGATTAATCTTCAGATTCAAAAACTGAGTGACTGAAAAAAACAAGGGAACTATTTCCTCTACCTCTTTCAAGGAAGACATCTTTGAACACAAACAGATGGATCAAGTCCCAGAAGTCTGAAAAATTACTTAGTAACTCCTCTAACTAAATAACCTTATGACAAGCTTGCATTTGACAGATGACTTCTGCCTTCAATAACTCTCTGCATATTTTCCCTTCTATCCCAACATTAGGATTTATGGACAAGTCTCTGCAGCTCTGGGCACATGACACAGTACACATAGTATCACTATTCAGCATCAGTTTTGAATAAGAATCTGCAGTTAAACAAAGAATCAAAATGAAAAATATTGTCCACAGTAAGTGTAAAGTTTTAGTACAGTCCAAAAATTCTGACAGTAAATGATCTCTATTAATGCATTCAAACATTAAAGGCTCCACAGTATCAAATTCACACAGATGATTCCCAATAACATCTTTCAGTTTTGCCAGACCTAGACATAATTCATCCAAAATACTCTGGACTACTAAATCAAAGATCAATCCCATAATGAAACAAATGCCTATCACAAACCAGACAAGAAATGGGAAAGGCAGTCCCCTGCATCAGGAGGAAACACTAATCACTACAGAGATAAGAGACATTTATACTTCCTTCAAATTCTTTCTGCCAAATTTTAGTACTGAGATTTGTATCTGAAGTAGGCAATGAAGAACTTTGTATCTCTACTCAACACACAACAAAACTATGTAACATTATACTTTTGAAAGACACCATTCTGCAATAAGGCATTGACTGGAAGAAAAAAAAAAACAAAAAATACACCAACAAAAAAACCCACCCAAACACCAAAAAACCCAAACTTGCTTTTTTTGTCTACTAAGGTTAACACCCAAAGTGATGCTGTTACAGGAAACCAATGTCAGAGGACTCTATTAGTAAAATTTTAACTACACACAGGCCCACAGCTCCAAGGCAGGAAATCAGGCATTTCACCTTGCTGCTATATTTGCTCCTAGCACACAGCACTGCGTTTCTTTTGAACTGAGTGAGCTTCATTTCGTTTGTACTTTCTGAAAAAGTACATTCCTTCAAGTTGGGATCCCATTTGCTGAATCCTGAGCAAAGGCAGATAGTGAGGCATAGAGGGGAGCAGAAGCTTTATGCAGCTAAATTTTATACTAAGTGTATAAATGCAGCCTTTTAGACACAATTTTCAAGATTTCCATTGTTATCAGATATATCTATGAAACCTGGGAGAACATAACCTTGAGTTGTGAGACAGAGCTAAGAACACACAAACCTGTTCATAGGAAAACAAGTTTTTCGGGACAGAGATGTTTGAAAGGACTGGGATATTTACTGAAGCATCCCAGAAATCTTGCAGATTTGCAAGCAGCAAGCTGGAAGGTGATTTCACACTCTACAGGCACACTGGAGTTAATCTCATTCTAAAAAGAGGAGGGAAACCTCCTCCTGGATGTTTAGGCCTAGCAATAAGAGGGTGGGGGCTAAAGTCTGCTCAAGTTATGGCCTATTCATCTGCAATCCCTCAGAGGAGAGGTCACCAACTGTGCACCCTTCACAGAGATCACACACAACCTCCACAAAGAGCCCCTATCATAGAAACTGACCCAAGTGGGAGAAAGCCAGAACTAAAGGCTGATCCAAGCATGACGGCTAAACCAGGTGCAGTGCAGAAAGCTTTTGTGCTGCTCTCAAAACTACTAATAAGAAAAAAAGTCTTGGAATTTAACAACTCAAAAGACTCCAACAGGAAAGATGACTCCAACTCAGATTACACTTTAAGGCTGCCTAACTCATAAACTATTAGAAACTTCTCAAAGTTGAAAATTTAAACCTGCAGGATCTTATGAGGTACCATTTTCTAGAATTCATCAGCTCAAACAAGGTTTTTTTATGACCAATTTGGAAATGGAATATTAGCCTTAATGTTGGAAAATGCCAAAAGATGAGGTAAGTCATCAACTGTTTTGGAAGTCATGGATGGTATGTAAAAAACAGCAAAATGTCACTCCTATCATCTACCATTTCCACAATATGTATGACCCCACTGTTTTCAACAGTGAGCTCTCTGCCTCCTCTTGGTAGATATGCCCATATACTGACATTTAAGTCAGAAGTAATCTCAAAGTAAATGAAAAGATAAGAAAAAGATTTGGGGAGGATGACTCCTTAAATTCATGTGCATGCATTTATACCTATGTATGCACACACAAAAATACATACACACATGCATACACACAGAGAGAAGTACCCTTTCACATTAGCAGCCAGAAGTAAAAATCACAGCTTACTTTGTAGTAGAAAAATGGGGGCAGGCATGTGGTGGGAGACCAAGTGCCCTTTCAAAAGCACAACAGAAATCCTAACAAGTAATTTGAGCTACCTTTAGAAGACAGAAAAAAGTAACATGTGAGAAAACAGGTGAAATCCTGATCACAGCACATCAGCAAATAACAAAATTAATAGATACATTACACCAAAGAAGAAAAAAAAAAAAACTAAGGACAAGCAAGGTTTCACAAAGACTAAGGGAAAAAAATATTAATATCAACAGTCTTGAACCCACAGCACCATTCTCAAATTTAGCTGGTAGAATAAAAGGGTGCATTCAGCTTCCTGAAAAATAGTCACATGGATTAGAAAATTCCTTAAAGATGAGAGAGTAAGGACTACGTAAGGAAACTCCGGAAAGTCAGTGTATATATCTATACAATAGAAGGCAGCTCTAAATCACAAATTAGCTCCAGTAAGAATACGGTTATCAGTTTGATGCTTGTACTGACCAGCAAGCTTCATATTCAGAAAGATCACTGCACTGCTCTGAATATTTTAATTACTCTACATGAACATACTAACTACATGAACTTCCCATGTTGATGGCCAATCAAGCAAGATACAGCCAGGTATCTGGTAACACAGTATCTAACACTACAGATCTTTTTTTTAAAAAAAGAAAAAGAAAAGCAAAAATGAAACCAGTACAACTCCCACAACCATAAAGAGTTTGTTTCACTAATAGGATATTATTTCTTATTTCTCATCCTTTTTCATTTCATTTTCTGTAACTGTCAAAACAGTAGCAGAACTGACAGAATGAAATGCTGATGTGGTGGGAAACAAAGTAAGATTATTTTGGTATTGGCTATTCCACAAAATATTCAAGGGAAAAAAAAAAAAAAAAAGGAGACAGAAGCATCTTATTTCCTTGCATCAGTCTGAAAATCTGGGTTTTATTTGTGCCCTCGCATACACTGCAGACTTAGTCCTGTTTTGCAGAGTGGTAACACCACTTCACACCTGAAATCTGATTCATCTACTCTTTTCCAACTGTTATCTGACTAGAACACCACTGCTACAGGTTAGCAACCTTCTTTCTGGCTAAAAAGGTGATAGCTGTTTTAAATCCAGTCTCACACTCCATTATGAAGTGCCACTGCGTTGACGAAATTTATCAGAGACATCTCATCACACACACAAAAAAAACCAACACTGGACTGTGCAGATTGCTATGGCTGTATTTTCCACTTTTACTGATTGTAGAGACACTTTTACACAGAATCTCATTTTACAGCTGTCCGGTCCCAACAGTTCAGACAACAGGGCGATGAAGGGAACAAGTAATAACATGAGATACTACCTGTAGATATCAATACAGCTGCATCACTGGCTTTTAAAACTTAGTTCACCGTTGTTCTTTCAAATCATCTATAATTCCTCATCACAATGAGGCATTATAAGTGTCAAGTTTCATCAGCCAGTCCTTTCACTTCAAGGTTGAATGATAATATTTGAGAGCAACAGGTTATAAGTGCAGACATTCAGTATCTCAAGCATGAAAGCTAGATACCTATGGCAAAACAAAACAACCCATACCCAAACTGAAACAACTTTTCTGATTTTTTTCTTAAGTCCTAGAACAGTTTGCTTCACCTAAGATTTAGGGGAGAGCGTAACAACTTATTCAGACCTGGAGGAATTCAAACTATGTAAGCCAGAAGTTCTCAGATACTGTTTTATCTTCCTAATGACTTAATTTGATTAGTGTGGATAAATAAACCAGGTATAGTTGACTAGCTTCAATTTTTAGACCAGTCACCCTATCCAAAAGTTAGAGTCACAAGATTTTAAACCCCACCCCACATTGCTGTAATTTCTTACCCCATTTTGTTTGTATTTTGGAAAAAAGCACAAAAATATTGAGCCACAGCATACAAGTGAAACTGAGCTTCAGATTAGTAGTATTTAGCACAGCCATACTTCTCATTTACACAGTCTAATAATTCAAAAGCTATTTCTAGACTGAGTAAATATGATCTGTCAAATTCCTTCAATTCTGACTCACTTAGCCAGATTAATAGTTGAGTTGCAGCCTAAATGCAGCTTTACCATAATTTTAAAGACTTCAGTAAGACTAAAATAGATAACAGAACTATGCAAGCCGCAGCATTTATAAGCTAAAAGCATGTGAAATTAGGCTTTGTAATCTTAACCCACAAGGAGTTACAGATATTTTAATTCACAATACACCTGTTCCTTCAGGGACATCATAATCTGATGTGTCCTTATCTACTACATTGTGTGGTTTCAAAGAACTTGAAAGAGATGAACTATTGAAGCTTATTTTGAATTGAACAACAGATTCAAAAGCCGGAGGAGGAAGAATAATAAGGAAGGAAAGAAATAGAACGGTCCATCAAAAGAATTTTCTAGGATGGGAGGAAGGCTAAAAAAAAAAAAAAAAAATACTGATACATACAGACGCAAAAAATTCCTAGAGAAAATGAAGGTAAACCTCAGAACCACCAAGCAACAATTCAAATGTTTCAGATAACAGCAACTTTAAAATGTTATTATTAAAAACACAGAACACTTAAAAACTCAATTATTTTGTACTTGCAGAAAAACACAGATAAAAAGAGACACATAAGTCACCTGCTCTTAAAGTGTGTGCTGTTCTGTTGATGGATAATATTCACATGCTGAGATTAAAGTTGAAAAAACTAAGTCCTAAAGAAAATTCTGAAAGACAAAATGCACTAAATTTACACAAGCACTAAAAGCAACATTCACAGACAATTTAAAGGGGGAAAGGAGGGGGACACACACTTCAACTTCTTTAGGTACTGAACGCTGCTTTTCAAAAGCCAAGTATCTGCTACTTTTTGCCAGTCCCAAGCAATACTGGTTGGTGACTCCAACCTTTTTCTTTTTCACTCATGCACTCACATTTCTTTCCTCTTAGAGGATGAATCAATCCTTACAAGCAGAGTTGAATTCTTTGATGCTCAAATTGATCAGATGCCACCGAATCAAGCTGCAACCCAAACAGGAGCAAGTTATAGCAGTGGTTTCTTACATTGCTTTTGAAAGCTGCCAGCTCTATCTACTTCCTCAACCTAACATGAAAACCTGTTCTGATCCTCTGTTTCACAAGTCTGCACCTTTTCCTTTCTCCAAACATTTTTGACTGCTGGCATTGTTAAAAGAAGTTGCTTACTGTCAGCATTACCTGCACCTGAGAAACTTATGTATTATAAATTGGGATGGCCATACTTGGCCCTGAAACGGTACTAAGCACCGTTTACAAATTTTCTGTTACTGCTTCAAAGCCATGCACTTGGCAACCATTATTTTTACAGTTTCTTGTGCTTGTGACTTCTTTGCCATCAGCGCTTACACAAAACAATCAAAAATCCATTGTCAGCTTCATACCCAATGCTAACCATTTGTTGCAATGGCACATGCTTAGAAATAATGCTGGTAACGTATCAGTAGTCTCTAAACTTTCTTATACAGGGAGAAATGGAACTGGACAAGAGTTTCTCTTCATAAGCACAATAATATAATAAATTGGTTTAGAATAATTGTTGCACAAATTATTATTTTGTTTATCTAGCAGCTGCTTTCATTACTGCTAAAGGAATTCTTTTGGCTGGAGTTACTGAAAATAACTGACCCATTGCTAAAGATGTGGTAGGTGAGGTGTCAGACATAAGCAGGAACTTACAATTTTAAAATCATATTTAAGTAGGTGAAAACCCATAAAATGTTGAATATTTGTTAAAATTCATGACCTACAATGAGAGCAATACGTTTTCTGTTAGGGAACACCTTTATAAGTAAATTGGTTTTGAATCAAGCCATTAGTTTAAATGCTTTTCAGATACAGTAAGAAAAACGTTGTATTAAACACATGACCACAAACAACTTTGAGAACAATCTTGATTCATTGCTTGGTTACAGTAAACCTGAAGCAGTGCACATAGACAGGTTTATTGATTAGTTCTGGACACAGGAAGATCTTGCATTTATAAAGTCAATGTACATGAGGCAAAGAAACATAGACAAAAACTTGTACACTACAGTTTACACTTCACTTTAATAGAAGGTATCGATTCTATCTTAAGCATCAGCTTATTCCACTGACTATAGACCACTGCTGCTAGCATCACTGAAGAGAAACAAGGTAATTCAATTTTTAGATTTTCAAATATCCCTCTGTGCTGTTTTTCAGAAGTGTTTTAATAAATGGTAAAATTATATTTATGGAATAATGAGATACCCTTGACACCACGGCAAGTAAATAGATTATTTTAAGCCTAGGTACAAAGTCTTATGACAATTATTCAAGACTTGAGTAGCAAACTTAGTATTCCGAAATAGTTCACTGGCAACCACACTAAGCCTTGTGAATAGCAAGCAGCACCTTGTATTTCTTAGTGGCCCTTTACACACCTGTGCTTGTATCTCCTCACATTAAACATTTTCAAGTTGAAGCAGTACATTTTTCCACTTCTATTTAGATTTCTTTGCTCAGTTTTCCCACGTTAATGGATTTTACTACCATCTTGCACTCCGATAAGGTTTCTGAATTAAAAAGGTTTATTTTAATCCACTTTTCTATATAAAGTGTTAAAATTAGAGAAACTGCCCCCATAACAGTTTTTATTTCATATGCTTATTCTTCCTTGCCCTCATCCCCAAAGAAAAATATACAGTACCTCTCCAACAGTTCACACACCTGATGGCAATTCTTAGGGATAATTTTGGGGAACACCTACCACCACTGAAAACAACCACATCATACTGAAGATCTTGACCATATCAAGGAGGGTGAGCATATAGGGCAGGGAAATCAATACAAAAGGTGATCTGGAGAACATAACCTATCAGCCCTCAGGTGTTGCATCAAAAGGACTCTTCTAAACAAAAGAAAATGCTTCGCACTTTTTAACCAGATTAGTCCTTCACATCTATTTGGATATGTCCAGGTTAAATTCCAGGAAACTGTAGTATGAGGAAAAATACACAACCTGCAGAACTGACAGAAGCAGAGTCAAGAGATTTTTCAGAAGAGAGGGGGTCACATCTGGAACTCTCTAGAGGTGGGGGAAAGGAGAAAAAAAAAAAAAAAAAGGAGAATATAATATACTGTGTACTCATAAACCCGAACACATGGATCTAAGAAAAAAAAAAAGCTGCATACTCACGTTTAATTACGAAAAAGAAAAGCAACTTGGAAGGCAGCAGAGATCATAAGAAATGGTTCTCCAAAATTAAAAGAAACAGAGCTCTGCACCAGCAGAAGCAAGGAAAAACAAGCCTGCTCTGAAATCCAAACCAAATCTTAGTCATGAATATCTACAAGCTATATAATGGTATGAATAATACATATTCCAGATGAGAGAAAGTAAATATTTGTTCTCTTAATGAGATCACTCCTTTGGAGATGAAAAAGATACTGGTTATTTTTACTTAACTTCTGAGTTCTCACATTTCATCCCCTTAAAAGTCAGAACTGCATCCCTGATGATGGATTTTCTTGGAGAAGATCAGTATGAGCTGCGTGGCTCTGAACTTTCTAGAAACTACACTGAAATCTTGTAACCTTTTGAAGAAAATAGTGTCTTTATTGCCAATCATACTCTGAAAGCACAAATTTCTGTAGCTAGGGTAAAAAAAAATTAATACAGTGTAGGATTAAGGAAGTACACCAAGCATCACGGGACCCAAATGAGAGCACTCCTGGAAGAACAATACCACCTTCCTCCTCCACACCATTGATAAACTGGACATGTCTGTCTTTCAATGACGGACTAGAATAAAATTAGTTTTCCCTGCTCTTGCACCAGACATTCTGCAGTTTGCATTCTTAATCTGCTTTCTATGTTGGTTCAGCACACAGAAGGATGTGTTACACATGCACACTGGCAATATGTTTAGTTATAGCTGAAAAGCAGTTCAAAAAAACCCCTTAAAACTTATTCCTAATGAGCTTTGGGTATCTCAATCACAGAATCATCTAGGTTGGAAAAGACCTTGAAGATCATCCAGTCCAACCATTAACCTGACAGTTCCCAACTACACCAGATCCCTCAGCGCTATGTCAACCTGACTCAAACACCTCCAGGGATGGGGACTCCACCACCTCCCTGGGCAGCCCATTCCAACGCCTAACAACCCCTTCTGGAAAGAAATGCTTCCTAATATCCAGTCTAAACTTTCCCTGGTGCAATTTGAGGCCATTCCCTCTTGTCCTATCACTTGTTACCTGGTTCAAGAGACTCATCCCCAGCTCTCTGCACCCTCCTCTAAGGGAGCTGTAGAGGGCGATGAGGTCTCCCCTCAGCCTCCTCTTCTCCAGACTAAACACCCCCAGTTCCCTCAGCCGCTCCTCGTACAACCTGTGCTCCAGACCCTGCACCAGCTCCGTTGCCCTTCTTTGGACACGCTCGAATCATTCAATGTCCTTTTTGTAGTGAGGGGCCCAAAACTGAACGCAGGAATCGAGGTGCGGCCTCACCAGTGCTGAGTACAGGGGTCAGATCCCTTCCCTGTCCCTGCTGGCCACGCTAGTGCTGACACAAGCCAGGATGCCATTGGCCTTCTTGGCCCCCTGGGCCCACTGCTGGCTCCTGTTCAGCCGGCTATCACCCCCCCCCCGGT
>NW_020799097.1:79876742-79911699 GCF_003259725.1 Athene cunicularia
CCCCCCCCCCCAGGTCCCTCTCTGACTGGCAGCTCTCCAGCCATTCCTCCCCAAGCCTGTAGCGCTGCTGGGGGTTGTTGTGGCCCAAGGGCAGCCCCCGGCATTTGGCCTTATTGAAACCCCTACAGTTGGCCTCAGCCCATCGCTCCAGCCTGTCCAGGTCTCTCTGCAGTTCTGAATATGTAGAAAAGCAAACCTGGTTTTACCATACGTCACCAAAAAGATTAGTCTGTTCAGTGATTGACTCAGCTAGCAAGAACTAAGGACATGCATGAGATAAAGGCAAAGGAGCAGAGCTGGCAGACACAGAAAAGCATATCTGTCCAAGAGCTCTTCATTAGGGCTCTGCAGAACACAGAACTAAGGAGAGCTCTACTTTGATGAATAGAGCAATTCTAATAGTGACTCAAAAACTATTAGAGAATACTTTCAAGCAGAGTTTCTCATGCCTTCCATCTAGATACCTATTAATGTCTTGCTGAGTGCCAACAGAACACCACTTTTCAGCTTTCAGTTTTATTTTCCACTAAAGACATGCTCAGGCATCTCCAAGCAACCATTACATTACCCATTGGTGTCTACCTTACATTACACTTTCGGAGCCACACAGCTATATCAGCTGGGACCCAGGTAAAAATCGTGAAGCTCAAGAGTGTGCAAGTGCTGACATGTGAACCCAGACACTCAGCAGAAGTCTGTTCTGCTAGACCAATTACACCAGTCCTTTTCATGAGGCAGAGCTAGCACACACCACAGCAAAAACATTACAGAGTGTATGGATAAGGTATTGGGAAGACATGGTCCAGCCAAGGTAGCAGGCTTGAATCATCAAAAGGATAATGTGGTCATGAGGGCAGCCCTCCTGACTGCTCAGAGAGCATAGAAGTAAAGGACTTTGTGCCCTCTGAAGTTTTGATGTCTTTCTCTCCAGCCATTAGAAGAACTACTAAAACTCATCTATTAGGCTGACCCAGAAGATGGATGTACAAGACATTTTTAAAAGTACATAAATAAATTAAATTTTCTGGTAGTAAATTCACTTGCATTTTAGTGAACCCTACTGAACCTAAGGAAGGGATGTATTTTCTCAACAGAATGTTATTCTCTACACAAAAATTGCCCTGAACTTTTTTTTTTTTTAAAAAAAAAAAGCTTTCATGCACACAAGAACAATGGAAACTGAAGGGGTGGGCAAAATCAAGCCACAGTACATATTTAACACTTATAAAAGGTACAAAAATGTCATTTGTCCTATTCATTTTCCAGGTGTCTACCACTTACAGGTAAAGTTTCTAACAAGTCTTCCTTGTAAGAACGGTAAGTAGTGACCTTTTGTATCAAAACAAGAATCAGTTGGAGACAAACTACGTTTCCATCATAAGATTTCTGCGTAAAGGTAAAAACACGTTCCATCTCAGAAGCCTACCTTTCCAGAAGCTGACACAAGCTATGAGAAATTCTAAATTGTTCTACAGCACCTTACACAGCAACATTGACTAACATGACAAAAAGTATTTTTCCTTTTCCATTGGTCTCTCATGGTACTTTACTAAAGCCAAATACCACAGCAGATGCATAAGAAGTCCTTGGCTAGCAAAAACTTCATTAGATGAACAGCTCTTTTGTTGCACAGCTAGCCAACTGTATGGAAGCATATTCCTTTCATAGGAAAGAAAGTTATAAGGGAGAGAACAGAAAATGAAATAGCTGTTCTGGCAGTCAATACTTCTCTTATCCTAGAAAAACACACTGCATGTCATCCATCATGAGAAATGTATTAATAAAGAAATGAAAAGTCTAGAATCCTCAGGCTGCCAAGTTTCATTGCAGTGCAAAGAAACCAAGTTTGGCTTCCTCTTAACTCCTACTCATGATCTTATCAAATTCTTGTGTTAATCTTTCAATGACTCACATCCAAACAAACAATCTTCATCTCTTAAATGATTTTAAATTAAATTACTACTGATAAGATTTATATAGATATAAACAAGAAAAAGTGCTGTATCAAAATATGACAGGGAAAATGTGAAAAACATGCTAACCCTAAAGTTTCTGTGTGAACACTTATCTGTGGGTTGACAGCATTCCTGTTCTGAATAATACTCCGCCTAAATTAAGATTTATTAGAAGTACACTAGATATACTTCTTGGTCCACCAATTAAGGCATTGCTTGTAAGACAGTTCTGCTTTACAGATGACTGAAGAATAGCTTGGCAAATCTGTCAGAGTTGGCTAATTTACTACATAAAAATATTAGCTAGTAACATTCCTTTCTATCTTGAGAAGGTGACTGTAAAGAAAAGGATTTTCAACTTTTGTTTTCAAACCCTTGAAGGAATTCAGTGTAGACATTAATCCAACTACCTAAAAGATAAAGCTAATAGGCTATTACAGAATTATCAAATGTACACCCAACAGCTAGCTTTTCTACGCAGTTAATGCATTCTAGCTCATTCACTTTCTCAGCATTGCGTCAAGGATTTGAGCATTTCTTTATAAAATGTTCCCAACACTGAAGTCTCTACATGTACATACTTTAATCTTACATTTAGATTTTTCCCTGATTTTTTTTTTTAAACGAAGAACAGATACTCCTGACATCAATTTTTTGCAAGAGAATTTTAAGACTTCAGAATGAAGGCACGACAGCAACGTACTGCAGCATGATTCATATCTTTCCTAGGCATTAACTGAAGAGTGAGAGCTGAATTAAATTGTTAAGCCAATCTGTCAGCACAAACAAGAACTTGAGTAAATGGTAGTTTTCCTCTTAATTCAAAAGGCTGTGTTTTGGGCAGAATTCACTTCAGTGCTCCACAGTGACCCACAGAAGAACCATCCCCAGAGTTCACAGCTCACTGCTTGGCCGCAGGCCATCCCCTGCACCATACAGAAGTTGGCAATACACGCTTGCTCAGAGCTGCCAGCTCAACCATGGGCTCTGCCAAGAAGCCATTACTCCATGGACTCATACAAGCCTATGTGAGACACACTGATAACCAATTATTCCTTTAAAATATCTTGAAAAGGAACAAAGCACTGTGGACTACATTGCTCTTCTCCAGCTGTATTTTCTACCACTAATTTACTGCAGTCAGGAGGAGCATCAGCTTTGGCTCCACTGCTCAAATCAATTGTGTGCAGTTTTGATGACATTCAACTATTTCAAATAAAGAAGTGCCTGGGCATGTCTGCCTCACATCTGCTAGGGAAATACCTACTCCCCCACTTGTGAGGCTAATGCAGCTTTATACAACTAATACAACTTTAGCCTGATCTCTGATCAGCTCATCAGCCACATCAGCAATAAATCATAGAATCATGGAAAAGGGTTTGTTAAAAAAAAATTATACTCCTTAGTGTCAATCAATGCAGCTAAACAAACAGGCAACCCTTCACTTCCCTAATGATGGCCTACATTGCACGGCCTACAGACTCACCTCTTGACGTACAGAAGTTAAAAATATCTTTAAAAATAGCATAAAAAGCAGAAGACAAACAGCCTGTTTTGCAATTCATCTTTCACTATACAGTGTCATGTTCCTGCACAGGGCTGTGGTCTTACCTCAAATAAACAGTGAAGTACCATGTCAAAAGACAAAATACTAGATTTTGATTAATTTGTATTGCTAGAGAGGCTAAATTACATCTAAGAACATAATTGGGCCCTAAGCTCTACTGAATACTTAAATACAAAGCTACTTTGCTACTTTTCCAGTTAGATTTACAGGTAGCCTTATTCTAAATTTTAGTGGAGAAACTATCCTAGAATGAGCGTGTGATTACAAAGGCAGGTCCATTTGTCAAACATCCAAAGTGATTATTTTGGAAACAAAGACACGTGCAATTTAATTGGATTTCACTTAGCAAGTGCTAAAAGCCAAACAAAGTGATGCTAATTAGTTCATGACGATGTTTAACATCTTCATGACAATGACGGGAAATTCTCAGTTACTCTAAGGACTATTTCCAACCTTTTCTAATAAAGGCAAAACTTCTGTACTTACACAAATACTTGATCAGAAGATTAAAAATCTGCAGAACTACCTTTCTGAAAATTTAGTGAAAGATACTACAAAGCTAAAAACTTTGCATTACAGTACTTCATTTACTACTTTAATAGCTATACAGCACTTTTAGACAAAGGTCCCCATTTCATGTGATCGTTATTTTTCCGAAATAATTGATGATCGGGGTGGGGGAGGCATGGACATGGGACAGGGACAGTTTAGACTCGTTTTCAAACATCTTGATTACAAGAAATGGTGTAACATTAAAAGACAGAGCACTGTGGTACAAATATATATGCAATACTTTAAAGGAAAGGAAGAACTTGGGTAACAATCAAGATAGCAGGCAGGTGTCCACTTGAGAGATTATATTAAGGAATCAGTTAAGAATCCCTTCAACATTACACAGATGAAGACAAAAAAGGTTAACCAGAAGTCAATTAAGATAGCTCCTTCTCATCTTAAGCAGTCTTCCCTAAACCCCTACCCTCCATTCCTCCCCAACAACAGTTTATCTGTATGAAACTAAGAGTCCTTATCAAACTTTTATTGACTGAGATTCAACAAGAAGATTGAAGCTTGAAAAGATTAACTATTTGGCTTATAGTATCATACAACACACATATGAATTTAAATGAAATTTAATAAGAAAGCCTAAGGAATAAAGCTTTAGGGATTTGCTACAGCTGGATTCTTGGTGAAAAGAAGTCGTCCGTGAAGAAGGCGAAAGTAAAGGAAGAGCTATAACAATTATTCCACTTTAAAACTATGAGGTAATACTGAGAATAATCTGGGGGAAGGTAAAGTAATCAAAGCAACTCTGGTATATAGTTACACAAACATCAGTGAATGATCTTCATCAGTGCCATAAAAAGGTAAGAGATACCCAAACTTGATAGTTAGAGGAAGAAAAGAAAAAAATAAAAATAAAAATCAATCTCAAGTACCCTGTACATTAGGTCTATTTGGTATAAGTTTAAAATAAACCTTTTTTATAAGAGGCATTCCAAACCTTACTCTGCCAGAAGACTGGAAACAATTTATCATGTAAAAGCAGGTCCTTCACATAAAACTCCTTTCAGAGATGCTCGTTGTTAGAAGTCTGTCATCATTAATTGGTAAAGGAATTTTGAGCACTTAAGATCCACCTAATTGCTGAAGCAATATTGAAGATCAGTACTATGACATTTCTAATAACTTTCAGTTCTGCAGAGTTGCTTTGGGGAAAACCTGATCTCTCCATGGTGCCTCCAAAGTAATTTAAGATCATGACTATGAGGAACAGAAGAAAATCAGACAATACCATGGATCCTTAGAAGGCAGGGTCTCAATATAAGTACTTTGCAAATTAACCATGGAGATTTATAAGCTTGCATATAGAAGTTAGACATAAGTTTTCAGTCCAGAAACGCTGAGCAGCAGTTTCACAATTTTACTCCAGGAAGATGTTAATCTAGCACCTATAAAGGTACAAAATACCTTCAATGGACAATTATCATGCTTCTACAAAGTAGCTCTGGAGAGTCACTGGAATATTACAATCCTTGCCATAGGTTTCAATACAGATCAAAAATAAACTCCTGACGTGCAGCTTTCTTCACTTGTGGCTACAGGAGAGAAGTTTTAAGTGAAAGGGTATTTCCTTTTCTACCTGCATTTCAAGAAACATCTTTGCACAAAACTAACTAGAACTCCCAGAGGAACATTTTATACCACCTAATCTAGCCTCCCTGAGTCTGCAAAAGTAACCACACTCCTGTTTAAACTAAGGAAGGAAGTTTTGTCTTAATTTATCACTCATGCTCTGAACACACGTTTTCATAACCAGGAATCCAAACCACTGCAGATTTCACAGCTTCAAAAAGAAACAAACTTCAAAGATAACTTTAACACTATTCCCAACAACTTTCAATAAAATAACAGCAAGAAGGGAGATACAATAGTTTTTCCAAGTGAAGTCTTGCTCAATAGAACATCTTAAACATTGACCTGAAAAGGTTTGTTTGCAAAATGGCTCTCTGACCTAAAAGTTTTCCTTAAGTTTTAAAGTGATAGAATAAAGGATAAAATATCGAGTTCTGGTGGTCTCAGGTTTGTCAAAGAACACAGACTATGAATTGCCACACCTCAGTAGAAGGCATAGGTGAAGAAGAAAACTCTCAAAAATAGTGCATCTTCACATTAAGGAGCAGAAAACGTTTTTCTTCACTGAACTGTAAAGGAAGCAGTCATTCCTCCCCTCACTGAACTGTTAAGACTGTGTGCATCTTTTATCCTAGTTATCTGATAATCTGAACTGTTAAACTTTGTGTTAAATAGAGGGTCTGCTTAGTCTGGAACACTATTTACAGAGACGCAGTAATAATAGGCTCATGTTTCTCACACATCTAATTTGTGAAAGTGTCTTTCCATCCAAAAAATCTGACAATCGTTAGAAGTCACACCTGTCATTATTCAGTTTGCCTAAATTCACTTTCAAAACCATCACTTTGCAGCTCACAGCCTTTAAAAATGTAACTTCTCTAAAGCACCATGGAAGTAGCATCCATCTTAATTTAAAAACCAGCATATTCATACAAAGTTGTGATCAGGAGGACCTGCATATGATTTGTGAGTAATTAAATCCGAAAGGATAACAACATAAAAGAAATACCACAAGGAATATTAAGCATTATGGGCATTTGCATTTCAATGTTTAATCTTCAGCAGGTATATAATTTCTGTGGCAGTTTTCAAGTACTCACACAAAATAAGGACAGACAAAAGATGATGTAATAATTGAGTTTTAGCCAAAGTAAGAATCACATCTAAAGAAAGATATTTAAATTTCTGCTGATTTTTCATATTAATTTTCACTGTTGACTGTTTTCCTCCTATTATCAAAGAACTTCAAATAGCTCTAGAAATGTTTCCTACAGAACTTATTCTTCAAAGAAATTTAGAAGGTACAGAATAAGCCTTTAGCAACAAGCATTTAAACAGGTAAGCACATCGCTGACTATGTTAGTCATTTTCAGCTAGGGCTACTGTCTAGATCATACAGTATTTCCTATAACTGACTTTCTAAAATAGCAGCAGACCACTAGGAAAAGGAGTATCACCTCAAATGAAGGCAAAGAGTCTCAGGGCATCACTCAACTTCCTTTAAGAAGGTCAGACATTAAATTTATCTTTCCCTAAAGATAATCTTTCAGGAAATAAGAGAAAGCAAGTTTACAGTGAAGTATCTTTGTTGAAATCCCGGTATTCTTGCTCAAAACTTTCCCAAACCACTAAAGAAATATGAATTTACTCATTCAGAAGATGTTATTAGTCATCTGGGAAACTATGAAACCTTCAAAGATCTGGCCACTAGCTGTAACTGCAACAGTTATAAAAACCAATGACAGAGTTTTAGCTTTAAGACTTTTTTCCAGTACCCTTGGAAAAAAACAAAAAAATACCAAAAAAACAAGCAACACTCACTTCCACTGTGCAGATGGAGTAGCAACTCAGACAGATACTACACATGCTATCAAGAGCCTAGAGAAACTGAGGCATCTGGGCAGCCCTCTGGCGCCCCAGCAGACAGGAGCCCAGAGTAAAACCCATTTCTTCACAGAATGACAGTCCAGGATCAGAACCATTAAAGCTTCACTTAGTACTCTGATTACTAACAGTCTTCAGAAACATTAAGGTCAGTGAAAGGAAACTGACTGATCACAGATACTTTTACAGCCAATATGCTAAGCAACAACATAACCTAGCAATCAAGGGAAATGCATACAGTCAGCTCCTTTCCTGCAGTGCAAGGACAGAGAGGAAGGGACGAAGTGACTAAGGAGCAAAGTTCAGATACAATGGAAGACAAAAAAGTAAAACATGAGTGGCTGGAATATTAACAGAAAGACAAATTGCAGTACACTGCACTAACTGTAGCCTTCCAGTTTTTAAATAAATAAATATTTTTTTAAAAAAAATCACCGAGTTCAGAGGTCCCAACCAAAACAGCTAGGCTTCATTTCCAGCCAGACTATCAGGCTCTAACTCTTGTTTTAACTGAGGTCAAGTTTTCAAAGCTTATCACTCAAGGGAGATTAGTGCAGAGGGGAAAACACAGCATTTGACTTCAGGGACAGAAATCAAATTTTAGTTGTCAAAAACGTTTTGAGGATATGGCAGATCTGTGCATGACCGGCTCTAGCTTTTGTTAGCTGAAGACAAAGAAGCACAGTTCTGAAACTGCAGAAACAAGATACAACTTCTCATGCAAACCTGATCTGCCTAGTGCAAGATTAGACAAAGAAAATGTTTTTGATACAATTTTACAAGCAAGCCATAAGGAATATGGAAGCAATCATACTCGCTGCAAGATGCTTTCTATGTTTAACATCGGGCCATTAGAAGTTGCTTTGAAAGTTACCACTCACAAGGTGCAGGGTGGAAGGTTGTAGGAAAGCTTCAGAGCATACAGTGCTGCCATTTCCTGGGCAACACACACAGAGCAATGCCCAGGGCACACTCAGGAGGCTGTTTATAATACAAACACTAAAAAAAAAAAACAAACACCACAACATTTAGAACAGACCCATAGATTTTATATAGTCATCAGAGAGGCATGCAGCAAGCTGCATCTCTAAATCAATTTCAAGAACAATCAATATTCCTCTAACACATCAGGCGGGCTAGATAAGTAAAGCTTTATTTTCACGACCGCTTGTGAGTGCACCTTATAGCAAATCAACATAGCAGCCAAAACGAAGATCTGCTTCAGTACAAAGAATAATTTTTCTGGGGTCACTCTGCCATGAAATCACTGCAATCTCTCTATTTTCTGAGTCAACTACAGAAGTATTAGCTTAAATATTGCCAAAAATATTTTGCCTTATCTAAAATTATAACCCTATATATTCACAGTAAGTGAAGAAGTGTTTTAAATCTGTAAGACTATACATGACTTTTTTTAAAAAAAAATTGTTACAGAAATTCTATGTGATAATGTGTTTGTACTTCTTAAAAAAAAATAGATATTCTAGTATGGTAACTCACTATATTGCGCATAGGATACTGATGATTGAATTTCCATAAAACCTTCTTTTAGTTTAGGAGAACTAGGAGTGCATCTTAAGCAGTAATGTGTGCCATGTTAACAAACAGAACATCACATAAGTATACTGACAAAAGTGGTATTAA
This sequence comes from Athene cunicularia, assembly GCF_003259725.1. Taxonomy (NCBI): domain Eukaryota; kingdom Metazoa; phylum Chordata; class Aves; order Strigiformes; family Strigidae; genus Athene; species Athene cunicularia. Next base: position 79,885,926 of record NW_020799097.1, read on the forward strand.
CTTTTATCCTCTACTCCTCTGGAGACTCCCTTCAGGTATACAAGTTCATTATGTCAGTTGGCATTCCAAGAAGCAAGTCTTACACTCTAAAATGCTGAAAAGCATCCACCTCTTCTTGATTTCTGAAAGATGTCCTCAAACACTAATCAGTTTCCCGCAGTTTCCATAGGTAGTTGCTTTCCACAATGAAGTGCAATGTTACCTTGCTAACTCACAACTAGATCTCTCATTTGTGGCTGCTCCATATTCCAGCTTTGTGCAGCACGAATTCATATACTAGTTTGTGAAACGTAACTGAACTTTCCACCACTTGAATTCAGTTAGTCAGGAAGTACCCTGCAGAAAATACCGATCTGAAGCAGAAAAAAATGTGTACCTAGAATTTCAAGAGCAGCGAGTGGTAGGAGAAGTAGGAAAGGTTTGCCCAGTATTTTGGGATGGTTGGGGACAGAGAATAACATTGTTGCACTTCTGGAAGGAAACACCATTACATACCCACTCATTTCCCTACTAAGACTGTGTTCCAGATCCTACTGATGGAAATTAAAATCCGCTTGCTCTGGCCCAGCCCTTTGCTATCCTGGACTTCAGAAAAGTGTAGAAGTGACTGGCAGGTATAAAAAGCACTGCTGTACAGAAAGATGTGTCCAAAGAGTACCACCATTTCAAGGTAACTAATGCTACAGCTTAATGTAGTTCAGGGCAGCCAACTACACTGCAGTTCAGATTGCTTTCATTTTTGCTTAGACAGTCTCCAAGTGATATTTTTATGTGTCAAAATACAGGCTGGAAAACTATAACTAGAACAGGAATTTGCACTTTCTAAAGCAGGTTTTTGTCAGCAAAAATCTAAAGCACTGTAATTACTCAACATTTAATTACCCCTGACATGCAAGAAACGAAGATGTAATCAAGAATGATTAGAAAAATTGCAACTTCAAGTTGCATAGCTTAATGCTAGCAGTACCTCACAGAAATCTCAAAGTTCATAGAAATTCACACAAGAATTTAGTGCTAGGGGTTTCTGAAGGCGCAAACAAACACCAAATAGAAAAGGCAATACTTGTTTCTTCGTGTAAATTTGTAAGGCTTATACTCATTTATACCATGATGGCTTATGAAAAAACACACACATGCGTAAAAAACACCACAAACATGCAAGGCCTACATTCAGGGAATTTGTTAGTCACCAAATTTGTGTTTTAATTACTTTCCAATTTAACCCCAGAAGTAATTTTCTTTTCAATAAACGGAAGAGTTACTGAACATACATGAGCTCAGACCAGACTCACATTCTCAGGTACACCCTTTAATCCTGGTCAGGAATCAAATAAAACTTGTTTCCTGGGACTTGAATAAATTTATGTCGTGCAATTTCCTTTCTAAGACGATATCAAGTAACATGATTCTAGGAGATGCAATGACATAATAAATGCAGACAGATTTTCAGCATGGCCAGTATAAAGCACTGGACTTGAATGCCTATATTGTCGTAGCACAGAAGCAACTATTAGGCATAACTGGCAACACTTACGGCAATTTTTTGCTGATAAAGAACTCAGGCAGATCCCAACTACCTGGATCCCATTTAAACTTCCAGAGAAAACATTCCACATCTGACTCTGTCAAGTATGAATTAGCATCACAACAGTTTCTGAACTTCTGAAGTGCTCCCTGTCCTCCTGTTTTACTTACCTGGGACATCTGTGGATGTTGTCTACGTAGACTTTTGTAAAGCCTTTGACACCATTCCCCACAGCATTCTCCTGGGAAAACTGGCTGCTCATGGCTTGAACAGGCATAGTCTTCACCAGGTAAAACACTGGCTGGATGGCTGGGCTCAAAGAGTTGTGGTGAATGGAGTTAAATCCAGCTGACAGCCTGTGACAAATTGTGTTTGCCAAGGCTCACTATTGGAGACAGTTCTGTTTAATATCTTTACCAATAATCTAGAGGAGAGTGTAACCCCAGTAAATTTGCAGATGACACCAAGCTGGGCAGAAGTGTTGATCTGCTTGAGGGTAGAAAGGATCTACAGAGGGATCTGGACAAGCTGGATCCATGGACGGAGGTCAGTTGTATGAGGTTCAACAAGGCTCAGTGTCAGGTCCTGCACTTGGATCACAACCACCCAAGGCTTGGGGAAGAGTGGCTAGAAAGCTGCCTGGTGGAAAAGGACCTGAGGGTGCTGATCATGAGTTGCCTGAATGTGAGCCAGCACTGTGCCCAGGTGGCCAGGCAGACTAAGAGCATCCTGGCTTGTATCAGAAATAGCGTGGTCAGCAGGACAAAGGAAGTGATGGTCCCCCTGTATTGGGCACTGGTGAGGCCACACCTTGAACACCGAGTTCAGTTTTGGGCCCCACACTACAAGAAAGACACTGAGGTGATGGAGCACATCCAAAGAAGGGCAACAAAGCTGGTGAAGGGTCTAGAGCACAAGTCTTGTGAGGAGTGGTTGTGGGAACTGGTATTATTTACACAAAAGAAAAGGAGGTTGAGGGGAGACTGCATCAGCCTCTACAACAACCTGAAAGTAGGTTGTAGCGAGGTGGGTGTCAGTCTTTTCCCAAGTAACAAGCGATAGGATAAGAGGAAATGTCCTCAAGCTGTGCCAAGGCAAGTTTAGATCAAATATTAGGAAAAATTTCTTCACTATAAGGTTTGTCAAGCATTGGAACAGGCTGCCCAGGGAAGTGGTGGAGTCACCAACCCTGGAAGTATTTAAAAGATGTGTAAATGTGGTACTTAGGGACACAGTTTAGTGGTAGACTTGACAGTGCTAGGTTAACAGTTGGGCTTGATGATCTTAAAAGGTCTTTTCCAACCTAAACAATTCTATGATTCTACAAATCAAGCACTCAGTAAGCAGATTATGACAGGTTGAAAACATTAACAGTGAAGAAATAGATGTGGCTCACATCAGCTGCATCTACAAGAACTATTTAGCACGTCAAAGAGGTACGCCCTGGTGCAAGTTTGCATTGTGTCTATATCTGGAGTTCTGCAGCATTTATTAAGCCACAGCCCAAGCATGCTCAAAGCATCCCCTCTGCTGGTGAAACCAAAGCTAAAGCCCACCCCCTGTACCTCCCCGCTTTTAACACAGATGCAAGGTCCTCTAACAGTTTGTTCTCTATGCAAGTGCAGTGCACTCCAAAGACTGAGTGCTAATGCAAACCTTCCTTACACAAGAAGTGCAAAGTGGATATGAAGTCCTAGAAACACAGTGAAACATAGCAAACGGCCTCCCCACCACGCAGATAAACCCAACAAACTTCTTATATCTGTACTACATACATACCAATACCAAAATTAGTTAATTTGTTCCTAAGTTAACTAACTCCTAAACTTGTCCCGTATTATTGTAGGTTGTGAGGACTGGGAGAGGGGGTTTTGTAAAAACCTTGTTTTTCCTCAAAATACCCCATCTGTGTATGGAGCAAACACACCAGGAAATATTTTATAAGTAAGCTGAGGTAAAGTTTTAGACGTGAATTAACATTTAGGCTTATTTACATTTCCTAAAAAGTGATGATAAAGAACAGGTGTTTTGTCTACCCACTGTCACTTTAAAGGCACAAGATCAAAAATAATATGCTTAAATTCATTCTATGATCTACCCTCTTTTCACTAAAACCCATCTGCTCCTTCAGCTCTACAGTGCCCACTCCCTGTGCTCTGCCAACTCTTTTCTCCTAAAGCAAGGAAACTATTCCTCCTGTGCTGTGTTGATGATACCCCTTTGGTATACATCTTTTCATATTTCCTTCTTCTGCCCTTCTTCAACCCCGAGCTGGGTTTTTTTGAGCTTCTTTCCTGGTCCCTTCTCCAACTCTTCTTTCCTCCCTCTTTGTTTTATGGGTTGCATAAAAGAAGGAAAAGGAAAAAAAAAAAAAAAAAAAAGGGCTTTGCTAGACACTGCTGGGTAGTATTGCCCAGTACAGCCCAGTAGTACTGCCCACTAAATCATCTGTTCTTCCTAAGTATTGATACAAAATAACCGAGATCCCATAAGCCTATTAACATTAATAAGCTGATTAAAAGTAAGTTCCTGCAAAAGCCCAGAGCAGTCAGCTCACACTTGAGCTAGACTGCTTTTAGTTAGAGTGACAGTCAAAAGGTAAACAGAAAGTTTCCTGTTCTCTATTACTTTACTTCCAAATGATGCGTTGCCTTACCAGAATTTATTTTTGTCTATAAAGAGTACTGGCTCAAAACTCTTGAAAAGCCACGCAAACATTAGTGACATGCTGTAAGGCAACCAAACATTAGCAGCATGGCAAGGTAGAGACATAGCCACTTAACCATATTGTCTTGCAGTTGTCTAACAACCCAGTTATTACATGACAGGCCTCACACGTTTACTTGATCTCTAATAAGACTAGTAACTATTTTATATCAATGGTGCTATCCTGTGCACTTTTATTTCCTCCAAATGTAAGAGTGAACATATCTGTTTAGTTTTAACACACACTTAGTGTTCTAATTACCACTGCTGTTTCATTCAGCAATCTACATATTTTGACATATGTCAATACCATCTGCAATAAAAATGTACCAAGTTGTCAGAGATCCATGGCCATGCTATTAATGACACATAATCCCCTTGTCCCCAGTCACAGTTCCTGTGTTCAGGACAAGCTTGCACATTTTACTACACTATAAATGTGAACTGTGCACTTGAATTGCTGACTACTCTTGCCTTACTACCTTTTCACATTTTTAAGCTATGTCATGAGTTTCTACTCACTTAAGAGTTGGAAAAGCAGAAAAAAAAAAACAAAAACAAAAACAAAAAAAACCCTAATGAGTTTTACAATACTCTTACATGACAAAAGGAAGGGAGGCAGCAGAAGAATCAAGAGTGAAGCTGAGCCTAAGAAGGGAGGCATGGGGGAAAGTGGCTTCAGTTTTTGTTCCCATTTCTCACTATCCTACTCTGTTATTAGCCAGCAATAAATTTCCTTAAATTGACTCTATTTTGCCAGTGACAGTAATTGTTAAGAGATCTCCCTGTCCTTACCTCAACCCACAAGCTTTTCATCATATTTTCTCCCCTTGTCCTGTTGAGGGGAGCGATAGAGCAGCTCAATAGGTACCACGTGGCCAGCCAAGGTTAATCCACCACTCTGAGCACAGCTGAATGAAGAGCTATAGTCATTTGCTTGACTTGAAAATGCCTAGTTCTCAGACATCTTTGTTGCTTCCAGAATCATCCCCTTACCACCCTGTGCTGCTAAGTATTTTTTTCTACAATACTCATGCAAATGCAGTCTTTTATCATGGACTAGAGTGTCAAGTCTTCCTAACCATGTAAGCCACACCCCAAAACCCTTATTTAATCCACCCTAATGTGGTGGAGAACAGTAAAACATATCTTGCTCACCTCAGAAAGCCAAGGCTGACAGTACTCAGTCATTCATGAACAGGAAGAGCAGGTCTAATCTCCACTGCAACATGAACACACTGTTGTGTTTCCAAGGTGCTGCAGCAGTTCTGCAGCTTTGCACTCTACTGTAGTCTTGGGTTCATCCTACAGTCCTTTTGACACTGAGATCTCACCAAAACCACAAAATCGCAAGCAACAGCAATCATTTTGACTTATTTCCATCTACAATAGCCTCTCTCAATGGCACTCATTAGTACATTGGCAGCTACGAGGAAGGAGTTGTTCACAGTCTATCCATATCCCAGCATAGAACAAGAATGGAAAATTGTCACATTAATAGAAGGATGTTCACAGGAATTAGGAGCTCAGAAAATAACAGAATGCTTTTTATAGGCTATACTTATTACTGTACAATACAGCAAAACCAAAGAAGAAAGGGTATTTGTATGCCTGGCTGTGAGTCTTTCTTCTTTACTACCTACCTTTTCAGAGTCAAAGCAAGAGAGATTCCAACATAATACAAAATCACAGGGTTTGTGAAGTTGCTTATAGGCTTGCTCTTTGGAGTCTAACCAGAGACTAAAACACACAGCACAAGATGCTACCAATCACAGTGAATAACCCCAAAGGAAGGAGAAAAATGGAAAACTAGATTGCCCAGGAGGAAAGTCATTGTACTTTCAGATGTACTGAAATACTTTCAGTACTAGTTGACAGATTCAGCCCTTGAATTTTGAAATTGACTACTTACTCTTATTAGCACAATTGTATTGTATTTAAAAAAATATCTGCAACAATGCAACCTCTCTAACCCACTAAAGAGAACATAGTTGCTGTTAAAAATATATTCTGTCATGCAGTTATCTGAGCAAGGTACACTGGGAAAATTATCTAGAGTCCAACACCAGACTTCCCTTTCAATTCAGTAACCTCTCTTCAGACTCTTTCTTCTCCTTATGCTCTCCCTCCTCCACAGGAAAAGCCACAAAAATTTATAGAAAAAAATCTCTTAAAAAGAAATCAATTCAATCTACCTTAAATAAGAGAGGAAGGAGGTGTGGTGAAAAAACAATATTGATGGCTGTAATATGGGCACTCAAAAGAAAAACTTCATTCAGATACATCCTGTACTGAAAAACAGCTGCTCTTACCCACTTAAAGGACAATATTGAGTAAATTTAAATATAGCGAAAACTGTATCTCATAACAGTCATGAACAATTAATCAGTTCTTCCAAGCACATTCTTCAGAACATAACAAGTTGAAACTATGAAAAACATCAACTTAATAAGCACAGGAGCACCAATGCCATGTTCAACATGCATTTTCTGAGAAATTAAATTCTGAAATAAGGCAAGGAAAACCTGCTTTTTTTCCTTTATAAAAAGCTTCCATTAAAGTTTGTGCAGAATGAGAAAGCTTTGGTTTTAGAGACATTTTTTCCAGAATGATTGCCTTTGGAGTCTGTAGCAGCTTGACAATTAGTGTCCCATTTCCCAAAACTTCAGGACCATTCCACCAGCAGTCTGAGGCTACCAGATGCACCTTCTGCAGAAGTGGTCCATTACTGATGTGGTCAATCAGTAATTACAATGAACTGGACACACATAAAATCTGGCTCTCAACGAAATAATTATGTCAGTTTATTTTCTTTCTGCACAGACTGAGACCAATTATTCATCCATTTGACAGATAAGTGCCCATACAGAACTTCAAAAGACTTGCTTTCTGATCAGAGAACAAGCTACTCAAGAGTATGGTAATACTACTATTATGGCAGTTGGAAAGAAAGACTGCTTGAAAAAATTGATCTTTTCACTGGAAAACCACACCAGACTGACAAAAACCCTTAAGAGCAGCCACATGGAATAGAGGGAGCCATGGCAGGCAAGAATTCCTGTGTGTTGCTATTAAAAAAAAAAAAAAGCCACTCAATGGATTGCTTTTTTCTTACATCAGACAAATGCTTATAGTGGCTTCACTGAGAAGTACAACAAAGGTACAGCTTAAAGACGTTAAAATAAAATTTTAAAATCCAGAAGCTGCTCTCATCTACTTATAATAACAAAGTAATGTTTCAACTTCTGAATCTAGTTGTTGACATATAGCTTCACCATCAGTGGCAAAATTAGAGGGGGTTTCTGCATTGTGTTGATTTCTACCCACACATCTTTGTTGATAATCTGTACCAACAGAGCATATTTCTCTGCATTTCACATACTGTACTCTTGTCATCAATACCTGCTGTGGACAAACCTTAGACGTGAAAATGTTAAGTTCTATATCCCTCTCAGTAAATACAAACTCCTGTATTTGAAAACCAGTTCGAGTCAAGCAACTGAAAATGTCACAAATGCAAGGGAAGCTACAAGAAAAAATGCTGAGGGTTATATCTGTTTTATGGAGTGAATATATTAGAATGAACAGAACAAACATGGTTGATTTTGTATGCAACTAGAATAAAGAAATAGCTACATCACCACTCTTCAAAAACAAATTCTCAAGCCTTTGGAGATATGCCATGCCACACAAACACAGACTCCAAGACTGCTACTAGAGCAGATTTCTTTGGAAAAAGAAAGCCCACAATGACAACAAAGTCAGATGTGGCAGAAACTGTTTTTAAAGATGGCTTCACAAAGACATTTTGAAGTTAACCTTCATTCAAAATCTTTGATAGAAATTCATACCTAAGTTCAGTTTGAAACATCAAATTGCTTGACATAGTAAACTGAAGCTTTATCATCTACCCTCCCACCACTCAACACACACACTCACTCTGAAGAATTGCCTTTTTTTTTTTTTTTAAAGACCATTATATTCCTCTGGCTCTGGTTACAATCAGCACAGCATTGTGTCACACTTTTCCTCCAGCAGGAAAATAACTGTTATTTTTCTTTGTTTCCAAACTTCCCCCTTTTACACTAATTTGAGGATCCTCTAAGCAAGAGGGAGAAAAAAGTATTCTTGGTTTATGACAATGCCTGACATAATTTCCTCCCCAAAGGGCACTGGTCTGCATTGGTGACAAAAAAAAAAAACAACCAAACCACCCTCAACAGGCAAAAACGCTATTTTCTTTTAAGTCAGTGCCTACATGTATGACTTGCATCAGAAGAAGCACTACTGTAAAATAGATAACCCAGCATAATCCCACTGGCAGCCAAATTCTTTCAAACCTGGAACAAAATATCATAACTTTGTAAGAAGATACTCAGAAAAAACAGTTTGTGAGGTCACAAACTACATGGCTACTTATTTGCAGCTGGAAGGGAGAAAACAAAACAAAATTTAAAAAAAAAAAAAGTCAGAGGGACAACACACAGTTATCAGATGCAAAGAAATCCAGTCAGTACACGGAACTTACTTGCTGATCAGAATCAAAGCTCCCTTCCTGGGGCAGAGCTGACTATGCTCCTTGGTAGAGCAATGAACTAAGCCTCTGACAGGGAACTGATTTTTTTTTCAGTATCATCTTGAAAATGAGCATTAATTTTCACTTGTAAGTTTCATAGTCTCTGTACTACTTCTATATAGTGATTAAAAGAAAGCCTACTAAACCTTACTTGAATTTCAAGCATTGGCTATGCATCAAGGTTTTGTTTTGGTTTTTTGTTGTTGTTGTTGTTGTTTTTTTGTGGTTTTTTTTTTTATGATGATGACTATATGCAGAAGATGCTGTTCAGGCTCTGCAGAAGAAAGACTTTGTTATGAAGAACAGCATGCTTCTTCAAGGACTCCCAGGAGCTACTTGGTCTCCCAAAGGTTATCAGTTTCTGTAACTCTCAGGGAGGAAAATAGTTGTGTATATTAAGATTTCATTCCTATTAGTTAACACTACACAATTAGGACAGCAAGAGGGGGAAAAAAAGAAAGGACTGTCAAACTTTCAATTAAGCATACATACATGTTAATCATGACCATATGGTCACAGTATCATGTCATCAGATAGTTCACTAACAGTGCATTTCCTCTTATAGACAAAAATAAAGTACAAATGCCCTGTCCACATGGATTTTACACTACTTCATCATTCCTTTAAAGAGGAAATTATTACAATGTCCTTATCTCTGTGAGATTTCAGGTCAACATTTCTCTGGTTTGGAAAACATGTTTAACTACAACTGCCTAGTAACCCGAGATCTAGACAACAAGGTACTGTTCTGCAGCCTTATATAGCAGCCTTATATAGAAAACTGAAGGCTCCAACACCCCTGTTGCGTCAAACTGAGGCACAGAGTAAATGGTGATGTGAAAGAGGAAATCAGAAACATTTTGCCATCCTCCAAAAGAAACAAGTTCCAACATATTTAAGAAGTCTTAAAGATTGCAAACAGTACAATGGCAAAAATATTACAAGCAAATTAAATTAGCTTTTATTTATAAGACATAATACTTTCCACTTGCACTCAATGCAGACAATTTCTAAAGTAAAATAGCATGCTTACCTCAAGTGGAAAAAATATTTGGGGAAAATGCTTCTTGTTATTTCTTGTTGCAATAGTAGAAGTCACCATTCCAATTTCTTTTACAGCAACATGACAAGACAGGTTTTGTTTTAAATAACAAAGGTGGACTGAGAGGAATGCTGAACATGCAACACATTCAGAATTAGTGCATCTCTAAGACGACAGCTGCAAAACAGAGCCTTAGCAAATGAACATAGCTGTGAAATAATACAGCTTCTCTCCATGAACAACCCAAGCCTGCCATTGAAGCAGAGTTTGAAAACCACATTGTAAAATAGCAAACAAGTTAAAATTTGTAGATACCCATCCCCAGGGAAAAAAATTAAGTTGGCAATTTCACCTCCCTTTTGAAGATCTCCTCTCAAAACACCTTATGATCAATTTTGAAATAAGCTGAGATCATGCAACATTGACATTTCTAGCACCAGTGCCACTTACTAGCAGGAGCAGTGGCCTTGAAGAAGAAAGGAAGACTGAAAAACAAGTTCAATGCCAACTGTTCTGTACTACCGAGAGGCACTGAACACGGTGGGAGTCACAGGCATCCCATGCTTGCCAGAACTTAATTTACTACCTGATAAACGTTACTGTGATTTCCCAAACAGCCATCAATGGGGAAAAAAAAAAAAAAGCTTAATTTTAGCTTTCAGACATGTATTCTAGCTTTAAAAATAACCTAAACTCACCATTGCAACAATTGGAGTCGCAGTGATGGTTGCAGAGTAAAGTGACCCTTCTCTTAGAAAACGTTCAGTACCTTAGTTTTGCCACAGGTCAAGCTTTAATTTCAATGGTGCTTTCTCCCACCTAGCTGAAACTTTTCAGCGATTTTTGAAGTGTGGTTTGTGGCTACACAATACTCCAATTTTTATTGATTACTGTGACTTGAAAGTATTTTTGAAACGTACCCACCAACAGTGGCTACAACCCAAATCACCTGTCATCTTAGGATGAAGCACCATGACTATGTCGTCTCTTTTTGCTTAGTTTTGTACAGCCCTACACCACATATTTCTCTATATATGCAGCATGTTTTATAGCTGCCAAAAAAAGACACTGTAGTATCATGACAGATCTGGTTTCTGTTTCTAGAAGCCTCCTTCTCTGCTAATGCAAATCTGAAGGCAGCTGACACAGTCTATGAAAAAAACCCCGACTGTCATCATTGAAATCCAAACATGACTGAAAAATAAATAAATCAGTCAAGTTGTCAAGAAGTCACCAAATGGTCAAGTAGAGGAACACAACAGCCCAAATAACAAAATATAAACATGAAAACAGCTTTCCACTCATATTTGCTTTTAATGGGAAATAATTGTTTTTTTCTACAAGTAAACTTGGCAAACAGGTATACTGACAAGCTCAGTCTAAAACTTCATTGTTATTCTTAGCACAGAGACTATTATTTCGTAAACCTCAAAGCTAATTTAATTTAATAGATAACTAAAATTATATATTGTTGCCATTAGTACAAATGAGCGTTAATCAAAAAACATCCACAGCATGGTATTCTCTCCACACTTCTTTGAGTTTATCTGATTTGAATTTCATGCAGAGAGCAGGTAATACAAGGCTGCATTTTATACGATTAGTAAAAACCACATTTATTCTTAGGGTTCACAATGATTTTCTGAGATGGAGAAAAGGGAAGTAAGGCTACGCTTCTTTAGCATACTTTTTGTTTTGCTTTTTGACTAACCTTACCTTCCTAACCTAACCTTTTTTCCTTTTCTAACACAGGATGTGACTGAATAAAATTACATACAACAGATATTATGCCTTTTAAAACAAAGTGGCAGCCTATATCATTACCTTTCCCTTTTCTGTTGCTGAACTCAAGTGAAGTGTGTGTTGGTGTGTGTCAGATACTATTAACATATTCTTGCGGGCCTTCTTCCTCTATGGAAGCACTGGTTTTGGGCATCAGAAATGGATGCAGCCAGTTCCTGGTTTAAGTTACCTGCTGAAACAGGAACACTGACCTCTTTTTTCATATTCTACCACTATGCAATAGTTTAATGCTTAAATCTAGCATCATAAAACTTGTAGTAAATGGAAAATAATCAAGTGACCATCTAACTTGCTCTTTACAAGCTCCTGGTTAGATAGCAGATTTCCCAAGAAGTATTGACCATACATTCTTTATTCCATGGCAGGAATATTGTCATGTCAATACCTGTAGCTTTTTGTACTTGCAGGAAAAAGAGAACATACAATTTATTTAGACAGTACTTTTTTTCACCTCAGATATAAAGGGTACAGCCGCTAGAGATTCAAATGCCAACCCAAGAGCACAGCACAGAAACTGGACAAATAGAACTAATACAGCTTGTGCTGTACATCTTCAATCCTCAAAGGCATAAAAGGGCGAGCAGTGTATGTTACAAGTCACTTCTATTATCAGAATGGGCATAAGAACTAGAACTGCTTCCAGAAAAAACAGGCAGAATCAAGTAAACACAGTGCTACATGTGACATAGATTATACTAGGATAAGTGAACATAAAACCTGTGATTACTAATATCATGGTAGGGACTAATTACTCCCACTATAAAATGCTAAAAGGCATCTGCATTTTACTAGACGTGAGCCAGTAATTACCATTTTCTTCAACAGCAAACAAGAACAGTCTTGGCTAAAGCATTCAAGGGATTAATCTTACAAGTTAACATGGACAAATTAGGACCACATACTTAGGCATGCCAGCACCCAAAGGAACAGTAGAAATACAGCTCATACCATGTTATCCACCTGTTCAAATAGTACAACTGGGACAATTCCAATCTCAACAGTAGTTCTATTCAGGCTAACGTCACTGCATTAACTGGCAAGCACTGCTGTTTACTGGGAGAGCTGGGAAAAGCTTTGTTTTCCTGGCAAAATCCAGAATTCAGAAAGAGAGCTAAGAAGAGAACTGACTGCTTGATCATTGAACTATTGGCAAAAAAAAACAGTATTCAGGCATGCAAGAACTGCTGTAACTTCCAAACCCAGAAGGGAAGCCTGTACTAACACTTCCTATCATCTCACTGCCACTTTCTTCACTATTTCTATCATGGCAAAAGGCCACTCAAATACAGGAAAAAAATACAACAAAATTATTGTCTTAAACTGATAAATCTGAAAAAGAAGACTAAACCATGTCACAAGAAAGCAAACATGCTGACATCCCAGCTGCTACAGCCTACTGCCGGTAAGAACATGAGAACAGTCTAAATGAAAACATCGCACAGTTGCCAGAAGAACAGTTATACTGACATACTTTCAAAAAAACTCTCCCATTGGAGACTCTTCCTTCAAGCTGACAAAAGAGCCAGCTAAACAAATTCAGAGTTAGAGAACTGATATCCACAAGCACTAGATGATCACAAAAAGCTAGGGAAAAATTTTTTTTTAATTATTATGATAAGATGCTTATGTCAAAGTACATTTTCCGGACTGATCATTTAACGCTCCCTCTCTATCACCTCCCTCCCGGAAAAGGAGCACATTAACCTACAGAAGACGAAAGCAGACAAACGCCTTCAACTCACTAACTGCGTCACTGCCAGGTTCACACTTCTAGGCAAAAACGAGGAAGTCAGACTCATTCAAATATTGTATGAGAAACAGCAGCGAAGTATCAGTATCTACAAAGGCCACTGTCTTTAGTTGATAAAAAACCAAAAAAAATGAAAAAAAAAAAACAAAAAGAGCAAAAAACCACACATACAACCAGTTTTATCTGTCCTCATTTGTATAATAAAACAGAATCTCTACTGAGAAACCTGCCTTACGTAAGAAAGTGTTTTAAAAAAATCCACCAGATACCATGATGTTCTGACAAAGTATGTGACAGCACAAGAGGAAAGTGACACAGTCATGTAGCTAAGGGGAATTAGGGATAAACTCAAAATAAAATGGTATATAACACTCAAACAGAAAAGTATTAACAATTGAAACAAACCACAGACATTTATTAGCTGCTTTGCATACACAAACAATTCAAACTTTTTTCAGTGCTTCTATGGATTATTTTAATAGAAATTGTCATCTTAAGTACAGACTTCCTCCTTAAGTTCTACTAGTCACAACTTTTAAAAAAAGAAGATAACATCTTGGAAGACTATCAAGTACATACACCCACTAACATCCAACACCTTGCTCATTCATCATTATGAACTGGCTTTCATCACAAACTGGGTGCATTGAAATGGATGTTTCTTAACATAGTTCTAGAAGTCTTCACAATACATCACCAAAGTTCACTAAAAAAAAAATCTTCAAAGCAATTTACAATGAAAAAATCAATCAGTTCCAGCATTGTAAATTATTCACAGGAAATAACATCCAAAGTATTCCTATACTACAAGACTGGTGAAACAACATCCCTAAATCGCCTTTTTTTTTTTTAAATACACGTTTTGGACACCAAGGACATTTCTGTATATTAAAAAAAAAATCATTACAGGATACATAACATTCAGCGAGTAGAAGAAAGTTTTTACATCAGTTTTCTTACATACTTATCCAGTTCTGTCACTAGAAACTTCTCAGTAACTGGAATAACATTATGAAATAACAACCACAACCACAGTTAATCTGAACAAATGCCATGACACATCCAAACTATTGCCTGCACCTGAGCTGTAGCTTCTCTTGGAAATAAACATTAGAGAATCACAATTCTAAACAAAACTGAAAATGCATGAACAGGAGGTTTCGTAAGTGGTCAACATCAGCCATACTAAGATTAGACACTAGATGTGGTTCACTGCATAGCTTGACTACCGTATCAGATCCAGACCCACATTCTAGTAAGCTTAGCAGCATGTGGTCCCATCACACTTCAGTGCTGAAGAGTTTAAAAAGCCTGAGTTATTTTTTTCCACAGGATGTATAACTTAGAACATTATCATTTTTTAAAGTCCATTCAATTACTGAGGTTTAAACCATAAAAGCCAATTATCTAATATAGTTTGTTGAGATACACGTAGACAAAAAGGTTTGGTTTTGAGTAAAAGGCCATGCTAGGAGATGATCACATGAGAATTTCTACCATAAGACCACAGCTAGCATTTACACACAGATACCTAAATCCTACTAGGAAGGAGACCTTTTTTAAGTTGATGGTGTAGAAATAACTTGTTAAGACCATTCAATCTTTTGCACAATAGTACTGGGACTCTAGACAATGCTATAATGCAGTCAAAAGTGGTGGTATCTTTTCACCAGACTTTCCAATACTATCGTATAATGTTTACAAATTGATCAAGAAAAGAATTACTTATACACAGACAACCTAGCGAATGTACTACTTGAAACTGCCAAAAATATTTTCTACATGCTTAATTAAAAGAAAAAAAATAAAACCACCACACATAACTACTTTGGCAGATCACTAAATAAAGACACAATCATGGTCAAATTTGAAACATTTGCAACCATTAAGGAATAATGAAAAATTAAAAAAAAAAAAATTTAAGCCACAATCCAAGACCATGTATAAAATCAATTTTTGCCTAAGTTTCTGGCTCTTGGGACTGCAAGCACACATGAGAGAGAACATTAAATGATTGCAGACTGATGTTATCATCTTGATTTTCTAGCTATTGTTCCCAGGATGCAAGAAGTATTTTTCCTAGAGTATCACTATGATCCGCATTATTTATCTCAGTAGGTAACTGAAATGGATTTTTAAGCAAATAGATTTTGCTGTGTATAAAGCCAGATACTTTATGTCTAGGCTGAAGTGAACATCAAGATCAATCCATTGCTTATTTTTGCTACAGAATATTCAGAAAGTACTGGGAATAACTGAACAATTGCGTACTGCATCCTTATTAAGTCTCTCACAAACCTGAGAGTCACTGCAGACAAGTCCTTCAAAAATTTTTTTTTCTCCTCTGATCAGTGTAAGCTTTGTCTTAACACATTTCTAACTCTTGTACTATCTCAGTGGTGGTATCAATATTCCACTCAATTCAGTCTTGCCACTAAAAATCTACCAGGCTAAACAACACTTGCACTTATGTTTCTGTAAAGGAAAAAAAAGGTTCTCAAAAAATGTTTAGGTGCTCTTTTTGCTGTACAAAGCAGCCAAGTCTCTCCCCCTTCACTTTTTGAACATGAACTTGAAGTATAAAACCTAAAGATGCAAAGAAATGCTGCTGTTTGCGAGGCCACTGCCCACTACTTTTAGTTGAAATACTTCTTTCAGACTCCAAATGCCCTTTTATTTAACTATCAAGACCTGCAAGTGCTTATTAACAGAAAGCACACAGCTTAGCAAATGGGGTGGGGGCATTGTCTTTGATAGACAGAGGCGTTAAGAATGGTTCTTAAACATGCACCAAGTAAGAGTCAAGCTCCAGCTCTCTTAACAGGATCCTTACAGCACTTACTACAATTCCTGTTCACTATCAGCACCTACAGAGAACACTGAAAGAAAGCTAGATGTTGTGTCAGTGGACCAAAATGGAACATTTGCTTAATTAAAACTTTTAAAAGTATTCACTAACGTAATGTGTATGGGTGATAACTATTCCACATGGTAGAACAGTCGGTTCACCATTTGTTGAGGCTAAATGACGTAGCACATCTTCACGTCAGTGGCTGTTGGCAAAGCAACCCATTGTGTCGTGAGAGCACAAGTCAGAGGACTAAAGAACACCCCCCTATTTGCTCCAAATAGATAACATAGGAGAAAATGAGCAAGGTTGCTGTTGATGGATGGTCTGCTATGATAACCAGGGGGGACTGGTGCATTCCACTGGAGCAGGAGACATGCCACCACCTGTAACAAGAACTTATTACACTGTCTGGACAACACACACAAAGCTAATTTTGTGAAGCACTCCAGCAGATACATACTATAATTCAATCACCCCCACATGTTTGGTAGGTCCACCTACCACAGTAGTGGTTTTGTGATAGGGACATTTCCCAGTGGCTGAATAATGGCCTGTTAAGTATATAGGCTGGCCCACTGTTAGTCAGTAGCAGTTTGCTACCAAATGAAGTAATTAATGAGACAGAAACTTTCCTTTTTCTTACCAAAGTCTTAAAGAGAACTTAAGTGTACCAAGTCAACAGACTTTTCCATTTCACTTGAGATGCAAGAAAAAGATAAGCCAAGCTACAAAAAACTTTAACATTTCATCTCACTAAAGCATATACCAATATACACAATCTCACATATTTATTGACCCTCCCGAAACGAACAGGCCAGTTAGAGCAAATTTATTTTAGTAACCAAAACTAACTTCAGCTGTGCTGATTACTTCCAGAGTGGCTAAACATTTGGAACTTCATACAAGGAAAAAACATCTTCTCCTCATCAAGTCATAGCTCTTCGCAAATCTGTAGACAATAGCATCAGCCCAGTGCCAATTCTTTGTATAAGCTTTCCTTGGCTCAAGTTTTTTTGTTTCAGGCAGATCTGTTACTCAGTACAGACAGTCTACTGCACTTTACTAACACCTGAACCCAGCATAATCTGAATTTTACAACTGCAGTAAAGCTATTTAACAACTGAACCTGCAACCTTTTCAGTAGGCTCTTTTTTTTCCCCATAAGAGACCACAGTTATAAAGAAGACAAATCCAAATTATTACCTTTGATGTGCACTACATAGCAGCTTTTGGGGATATATGGAATGCTCTAAAATTCAGACTTTCTGTTCTTTTACTATGTTATTCCATTTCCATTTGAATTTCATAAGCAGAGCTCAAAACTAACATCTGCCTGGATAGTCCCTGTACACAGATGTGCTCTGTCAGGTGGTGGAGCTATGTGAACTAGCATATTTTAACTTGTTTAAATGACAGTAAAGGTACCCTGGGCAATTAACAAAAGCAGTGTATAAAAAGCGGATAGTGGGGAAAAAAATGAACAATTTAGAAGTCAAGTGAAAAAGAAAAATGTTGGTAGTAATTTGCACAGGCTACACTGGAAGGCTATCATAAGAACAAGTTACTTTGTTTTCTTAGAAGAAAAACAACTTCAACACGCAAGGTGATACAAACCAGGAGAAAAATAAAAAAAAGGCCTACCTTAAAGGCACCATGGAAGTTTAAAACACACGATATTCCACAACAGGAGACGTATCAGTCACAGTTTACAGAAAGAAGACAGATACTGATTTTTTTTCTACTTTCTTAGCAATTAATGACTGCCACAGGACACAACAGATAGTCCAGGACTGCTTAATTCATGATAAGATTACTTGGCAAACAAACACTTAAGAGAATGACAGGTTAATATGTATTCAGTATGCATCAGTAACATACAGGTTTCATAAACTAATTCATTCTCCAAATAATGAAGAAAAAAACCCACCACACTTAAATATCTTCCACTGAGCAGGAGAGATCTACTATATGAAATTTTCTGTGAAAGAACCTTAAAGAACCACAGGAACATGAAATGGTCCAATTTCTAGTGTTATCTAGACCATCTTATGCTATGCCTTTAAATTCCCTTTAAAGTTATCAAACATATAAAACAAATATTGTGATGTGGACATGTAACATTTTTTCTTCTTCAATCTTTCCTCCTGAATCCATCCCTTATTCCTTTGAAAGCTTACATGAAAGGGAAGAGCAGAAGATGAGCACCTACCAATTTCAAAACAAAAACAGCATGAAAGAATGCACCAGGTTTTAAAATTTATATTGCTTAAGATACCACCACTTTGCATTCCATGATGGCAATAAATGCAACCTGCTTAGCATTTCCTTCTGTAACACCCACTACGATATTCCATTTCCACACTACTCTGATATATTCGGGCAATGACATTCAGCACCATATTCCTGGAAAAAAAAAAAAAAATCAAATGTCTCACTGCTTCCTGCAGATTCATTATTAGAATTCAAATGTATTGCCAACACATGGCATTGCCAACATATTAGCAATACACAGCTTCTCCACTAAGTCCTAATAAAAATCACATTTTAATAACAAGTTATCAATGGCCAGGGAGTTGAAAAACTATTTGTACAACACCTGGCTATATATTGATTTGTACCACTATAGCTAAACTACTGCCATGAGGAGGTTATTTAAGAAAATATTTAAGTGGCCCAACTGAACTTAAATAAAAATATAAGCTTATATTTATCATTTGCATTGACTTCATTTGAGCAGCTTACAGTCATCACCTGAGTTTCACAGGATCAACTGTGTTCTAGTGTTTTCTTTTCAAGCAAACTGAAGTTAACCAAAAGTACTGTATGTTAAATTATTTATAAATTATACGTAGTTACCAAGAAGCCAGCCAAAAACACTGTCTAATCTGTCTGCTGGAATTATTACTTTTAAACAGTTTCTAGGCATGCAACAAGGGTTACTCTCTTGTGACACTCAGTAGTAATATAAACGTGTCTCTTCTATTCTGTAGTACAATTGATGAAGGGCTTTCTAACAGACAATACCACATCTCTCATTTGACCTACTATCATCTTAACAAAACAGTATCAGTTATACACAAGCACTTGGATATCACATAACATCGTAAATGGAGAGAAAAGGAGCAAAAGAGCAGACAAGACAAAAGAGGGAAAAATAATTAGGATTTCTAAGGGGAAAAAAAATGTGGAATTATCATGGAATTTTGAAGACTGAGATTGAAGTTCCCTAACATATGTTTAAATGGCCTTTAGATCAACCTAGAAAAACAAAATATAAACCAAGCTATGACAATTTAATTTTGATAATCATCACTGAGATGGAGCTTTAATATTCTTGTACTTCACAAGTAGTAATATTGTGCCTTTTCTAAACTAAAAAAAAAAAAGTGCCATTATATCTCTTGTCATGTCATATTTTTGGAAGGATCTAGAACACAGGGAAAGAACAACTAGGATTTATTAGCATTACACCTCAAAACACAAGGCCGACGAGACAGAACAGGTAAAGTATATGGCACGCTTCATTAGTGCGCTACTTAATTTTTAAATTATATCAAAAGACATCACTACAACTTACAAGCTTCGTACACGGAGATCACAGTAAGCAGCAAACCACAGGAGCAATGGAATAACACAGATAAGCACAGCAAACTACTACAACACCCACATGAAGGGGAAAAACTAGAGGAAAAGCTGGTTAACTGCCTTGTTCCATATGAAACTACTGAAGAAGTCATTCTTGTTACCTCAACCCCTTCTGTCATCACTACAGCCCTGCTCCTCTTCTCCGTTTATGAAACAAAATAGCTATCAGTAATCCAAGAGCAATAGCATCTGTACCAAAGCCAGAGTTACCAGTTTCTAACCTGACAGGTTGCAGGGGACAATACAACAGTCTTCTAGCTAAGAATTAATTTCTCACTACCCCTTCATATCAACAAGAAAAATAAAAAAAACAAACCACTGAAGCATCTCAAATAGCAGGGGAGAAAAGAGGAAGAGTCCAATACCACCACAGACCTAAATGGACTGCACAAAATTTGCATTTCACTGTCTTTTCATCCCATTCAAAGTTGAAGTAATCCACAGAAATAAGTGACTGAGTTGCCAAGATAGTCATTTTGTCAAGTGACATGACATATGTTAGCTTAAGAACATTCATGTACAACAAACTTCAGGAGCACAGGTTTACGTTCTAGTGAGTGGACAGCTTTATTATTTAAGTGCCTGGGCATTTAATTTCTTTCTCATTTATTATAGAATTGTATAGAAGAAAAACCTCTATTAGCAAAAAACTGTTACCTGCTATACAGAGAAACATCCTTTTCTATCTCCTTGCACCTTCTAGGAAGTGAATGTCACAGAAAGGACACATGGTAATTTGGACTTTGTAAAACTGAAATCTTCCCTTGTCTGAAGTTGAAGATATCAAAAAACGCATCATATATAATGGACTGAAGTTACATTTTAAAATGATGCAGCAAACTAAACTTAGTACTTAGCAATTAAAACAGGCAGTGCCTTTCTCAGATGAAAGAAAACAACAGAATTGGAGAGGTTCCTTTTAACCCCCTTCCAGAAAGATGCCCATTGCCTTCCCACACCTTGAGAGAAACAGTCAAAAGAAGTTACACTCACAGTTTCCTTCTCTGACAAAAAAAGGTTACTGCACCTAAACTTAAAACACATTTCTTTTTTCCTCCTACTTAAACCTTCAAAAAGAAACTTAGGTACACTAAATCTGTAGTAAATGTAGCACTCTTGCTCTCCTATGTACGTCATTATGTGTAATGGCAATAAGAGCCTCATTTAACAGTAACTGAAATAGTTCAGGAAAGGAGTTAGTCGAAAGTTTTCTCCTTGCAGGAGAAGAAGTTACAAAGCTTGCTTCTTTTTCCCCCCATTTTCCCCAAAGTGATCGAGTCACTTTAATTCAGTCACGTACTTAAGTCAAAGTATCACCTTTTACCTTCGGATTTATTTCATCGCAAGTAGCTCCATCTCATCGCAGCCATCTACCAAAAGCCTGCTCCAAAATAAATTTTTTAAAAAACCCAAACCAAACAAAACCAGAATATGGAGAAGAAAAATAGCACTATGTACAGGGTGATCACCAGTTCTATAGGAGAAGCCTGCCTCCTTGTGGCTCAGCTAACCATAAATTAGATTTCTCCAATTCATTCCATTAAACCCAGTAAATCCGGTGAGCCAAGAGAGTAACAAGCTTCTAGTTCAAGGTCATTTTGGGGTTTGGTTTTGTTGGGGTTTGGTTTTTTGTTTGATGTTTGGGATTGTGGGGGGTTTTGTAGGCGAGGGGTGGGGGGAAGGTGGGGCTGGCAGAGAGGGGAGAGTTGATGAAGAAAGATATTTCTAATTTTAAGAAGCACTGGCAAAAGTTATACATCTCTCATTACTGAAAGATTGCTTTTGGCCACTTTCTCCAGCTAGCAAAGACAGGGTGAGAAGGGACAGAGGTCCAACTTAAAAACAACTGACCTTCTTCACATGGCAACAAAAGGAAAAGCTTGTCAGCGTTCTGGCACCTAGATCCAGAAGGCTCCAAACCTTGGCTCAGCTGCGGCTTAACCTAGCAGGTCTCTCTTAATGCCTTCACTTTCAATGGTAAATCCCCTTTCTGCTGCCAGGTCTCCTTCAAAGTACACCTGGGAGGAATTCACTCTTAACAGTAATGAAATATCTGGCCCTTTCAACAAGATGCAGACATTCCTCTGTCCTGCCTGAAGGGCTCAGTTACACAGGGCTACTTCTTAACGCCTAGAAGAGTAAGTTCTTTAGAAAACAGCTGGAGGTTTTAGCTGAGGTTTTTGTGGGGTTTTTTTGTTCCAATCCAGTCACTCTATTGTGCAAGAGCTTAGCGGTTAAAGAACTCAGAACCTGTGTGACAAATACATAAATTCAAATTCACACCAGTCTTACGAGGGGATCACATCATCAGGATGACTTGGGCTTAGGAGGGTATGAGAAGCTTCTTAACCATCTTGCAGAAGCTGCTCCATTTTATGCAAGTCTGAGACACAGAGCATGAACTGCTGTTGCTACAGGTTAGGAAATTCATCCACAAAAAGAAGGGAAGTTCCAGTCTCCACTCCAAAGGCTTTTTAATATAAAGCACACTAAGTGAACGCAGAAGTAGCCCACATTTTTCTCAGTCTCACAACTATTTGACTTGCAACTTGCTTTCTTCTGTGTCACAGCCTCTGTTTTGGGAACTGTTTCTCTAACCTTTAAACAAGTGAATCAGACTCACTCTTTCCAGTTTATAACCCAGTGATCTGGCTGGAAAAGTAGTGAACTGAACCCATGGCTGTCTCATGCTTACAATCATTTTAATTGGAGACTTACTGGAAGAGAGAAGGAAAAAAAGAAAATTAAAAAAAAATACATTTCTGCCCCCTCCAAGCACATTTTGAATGAAAGGATTCAACTCTACCCTTTTCTTCTCAAGAGGAAAAAAAAAAAAATTGTCACACCCTAAATTCCAGATGTGGAAGACGTCATTTCTTTCTACTACAGTTTTTATGCCTAGGTCCAGAATGAGAAGCATTGCACCTTCCTATTTTGTTGTTATTATTATTTACACATTTATCAATAAGATAGCTTCTACTTTGTATGCTTTAGACTCTTTCATGCCTGCTCATCTCCTACCACGCCAGAGCACTGCCCACAGGGCTGTGCATTCCACCACTGTTGCCAGGGGCCAAAAACTTAGGCAAGGCTGTACCACACACTGCAACATCCAAATAGCTTCATAGATCTCATTAGAAAGGTTGTAAATGGGGAACCAAAATAAGCAGAAGCTTACGTTAACTCTGTCACTACTCTAATAAGAAAGGAGGAAAAAAAAAAATCAAATCACTCTTTTCTCTCACTGGTAAAGGGCAAACACCTTCAACTCCACTGAAGATAAAGGGAATTTGTGGTGTTGGTCACATCACGAGACTGGCTGCTGTACCAAACAAGTCCAGTATGTCTGGATAACACACTAGGTCTACGTACAGAGAAAAAAAAAAAAAAAAAATCATCCTTATGGAAAAAAAACCCACTCTGTTTGTATAACCAGATCTGTAATTAACATGCAAATTACTTACACAAATGAAGAACTATCCCCTCCCGGCTTTTGTAATTTTATAGGCTGAACACGGCAGAGACTTCAATTTATTAAAAGTGATGTTCTTCTGTAAGCAACTCTGTTTCCATTATATTGAAATAGTGGGCAAGTAATAAGGACTACATGAAGCCATACACACCATAAATTTACTACAGCAGGGTTTCTGTTCCTAAGTTTAAGACAGTTTGTGTTTTTGCTTTACACCGGTGTCTGACACTAAGTTAATAAGCCTTTTATTGAGATTCAAAAGCTATTATATTACACACATCTTCCTCTACTTACATTTGCTAACCTACTCTGAGGCCCAGGATTAAATTTTACGCTTCACTGACAGAAAATAGAATCCTAAATCACCAATCCACACATAATTGTTAATTTCCCCACTTGTTTCTTGTGGTCACAGTACCTACTTTCTTCTTTACCATGGCCTTACTTTAAACTTTCACATTTTTAAACCTAGCACTGAGCTTCTGCTCCAGCCTATAAAGTGTCTCATTTTCTTTAAATTATTGTTTCTAAACTCTCCCAATTACCCAGACCAGTATGGTTTACTGAATTTTGCATGAAGTGGTAACAAATTAGATTACCAAAGCAAGTATCAGGATCATAGATCTCTTAAACCATAATAAAAACTACTACTAATATCAACAACATAACATAGCAGCAGGTTCTAGTAGATTAAGTACCAGATTCGTACTCAGAAAACCTGGTTTCTTTCCTGTTTTATTCTCACCTAGTCTTCTAGGTGACCTTGGGCAAATCACTATCCCCACACTGCAGTTTCCCCAGCAGTAAAAATGAACTGAACAGAGTTGCAAATCTGTCTGGAAACTCCAAATGAAATAGGCTATAAGAGTTAAAAATATATTTCCCTATTTGCAGAAATATTTGCCTTGATAGCTTTTCTTTATCCCATTATACATCAGCAAAAGCCTAAGATTGCTTTTACTTTCTAAATGCACTCTGGTGGTTCTTCAAGAAAGGTTTTAGGCTATTGCCTTCCTTTTTATCACGTTTGATCTACTTCTGCTACTGTAACTACTTTGAAGGACCAAGAGCTTTGTATTTAGCAATACACACTTAACACTTACTTTAATATGTCAAAAGTTGCTGTTGCACACATTGCTAAACTACAGTGAGAAAATAAAACAGGACACCTCAGAACAGAGAGCCAATTACCAACGAGCAGCGACTCATTCTCTAGACCCTTGCTCATGTAAGTAATCTTGTAAATAGTCAGGCAAGTATTTGCTCCCACGACCTGCCACAGGAATCATAGATCAGCAGATTTTTACCAGGAATGCACTGATGAACCAAACCGCATCATAAAAATATTCCTCTTATACACTGCTAGACTTAAGAAATGCTACTTTTCATTTAACAAGAGACTGACATTTATTACCAAATAACACTGCTTAACTACAGTACACTTTGCTCACTTGCCCTCATCCCATTTCTATGATATTTTTCTGAAAAATGATGCAATTCTGAGATGCTTTTTCACCTTTCCTATTCCAAAATATAAGGCTTAAACAACAGCTTCTAAAAGCTCTTGGCTTTGCTAGTCTGTAGTCGGGGGAGGGGGGAAGATGACAAGAAAAAAAAGAGGCACTTATTCATAATTAATTTTTACAAACAAAGTTAGTGGATAAAGTTGCCGCTTCCCACATCATGCCACAAAAACCTGTTTTGATTGACATAAGCATGAACTATGACGCACTTCCAGCTATTTTCCTGATCAATAAATTACTACAACACGTTAAAAAATGTACTTAATAAGTTGGTGGACAGAGTTACGAAAAATTACTCCTATACCGTCATAAGACAACTTCTTGAACATTAGTAACTGAGCCGTTAAAGAAAAGGAAGAGACAGACCTTCCACACCACAGACATGAAATGAGACAAATCCAGCTATTTCCTGAAATATTGCAAAACCGATCAGAAAACGGTATCTTTTAGGCGCAGCGCTAAGGAGAAAAGAAATCGCTGTGCATCCGAGAGGGAAAAGAAAGGGGCAAACGCATTCGCAGCTCGGACCCTCTCTCGGATTCTCTAGGTGGAAACACGAGCCCAAACGACTCCGGTGCCGGCGGGGGAAGGGAGGATGGAAGGACGGGCTGACGGGGCAGACGTTATGTGCCGGGAGGGGAGCGGAGCGGAGCCGAGGCGGGGCCCCCCCCTCGCTCCGGAGCGCAGCCCCGCCGCCGCCGCCTGCCCCGCTCCCCCCTCCCACACCAACTTCCCCCGGCCCGGGACGTGGCCGGCGGCAGTTGGGTAGGGAGCGACGTGACGAGGCTGAAACCGGTCTGAAGTCCACAAAGAAGCCGTCTGCCTCCGGGAAACGGGCGGGCGGGAGGAAGGAGAAGCCCGGGGGCTGTCTCTTATACGCA
>NW_020799097.1:79911749-79914104 GCF_003259725.1 Athene cunicularia
GCCCGCCGCCCCCCACCCGCCGCCTGCCTCAGGCCGAGAGCGGCGAAGCGTCTGTGGCCGCGCTCCGCGGAGCGGACTGCGGGCTCCCTGCGGGACCCCGGACCTGGGGGTGATCCCGGCTCGCAGGGGGTGCGAGGGGCTACACCCGCCGTGGAGCGCGGGCTCCGGGCTCGGTAGGACGCCGCTGATGTGTTGATCACTCGCCTTTTGGGTTGTCTCACTCGCACCCATGTTGGTTGATTCTAGAGACTCCCAGGTCCAGGGCAGCTGCAGGCTGGCCACCACAAGTCGTGTCCCGGTCTCTCTCTCCCTGCTGTTCCCACTGAGCAGCAGGGAAAGGAGAACGTGCTCTGTGAAGGTGTTGAAGTCGCCTGAGGCGGGCGGTGAGGCAGGTCTTCATTAAACCTCGAAGGTGAGAAAGCAAAGTCGTGTTGGACAGTGTCCAGCGTCCTCTGTGTGACAGGTATCTGCATCTCATAAGTCTCTGCCTTATGTTAAGAGATTCTTCTGCGGCCTTACAGGAGACGTCAAGGTCCTGAGAACCCCACCATCCCCCTGAGGTCACGCACATGCTCCCCTTGCACTTCTGGGGTCACTGCATGACAGCAGTGCCCACTCGGGAAGCGTGGTCACCCCCTACGCAGGCCAAAAAGGGACCCTGGGAGGACTCTGCTGGGATCTTCTCAGGAGGTTCACCCAGTGGGGCTCCACTCTTAGAGGCTGGTCTGTTGATACAGGGCCATTGCCTGGTAAAATTACTTTTCTGGCTGCTTACACAGTTCCACCCTTAAACGCCTCAGGACAGACACTCCACTTGCTAGCTCTCGCTGTGGTTCCCTGACTTGTGTGTGCACAGCTCAGGCTGCTGTTTTTCCACGCTGCTGAGTTTCGTTGTTTGGCATTTGCTGCTATCTCATCCCACTGTGAGACATCAAGAAACAAGAATGCAAAACTAAGAAGGGAAGAGACACATTCCCTAATAATTAAAAAACGCCTCTATTTTAGAGTCACAGTATCCACTCAAAGCAGAACATTTAAACGTTTTCTCTGTCATCTCACCAAGTTTTATCAATAGACTGTTTTACTGCCACCCATTCTGACTGTACCCCACATTTCTGTCCTACTTCTGTCTATACCAGTGTCAGACCTCTGCCAGCCCAGTATGCTGGGTTTGTGTGAGTGGTGGGGTTTTTGGTAGGGGGGGAGGGGGCTATAACAGTGGCACCTGTGAGAAGTTTCTCAAAGTTCCCACGGCTCCAAGTCAGACCCACCTCTGCAACCAAAGCTGAGCCAATTAGTGATGGTGGCCATGCCTCTATGGTAATGTATTTAAGACGGGGAACCTGGGAGGAGGAGTTGGGAGTTGTGAGGAGGAGCTGTGAGGAGAACATCTATGTGAATACCGAGGTCAGTGGAAGAAAGGAGGAGGAAGGGGAGGAGGTGCGTCAGTGCAGACCCTCCCTGTATCCCATGGTTGGACGACAGGGCTGCCCCACATGACCACCCATGGAGGTCACTGGTAGAACAGATGCCCACCTGCAGCCTGTGGGGGGCCCCACACCAGAACAGGTGACTGCACCCAAAGAAGGCTAGGACTCTGGGAAGAAGCCCCCACTGTCATAGTTTGGCACTGGGAGGACTGCAGCTTGCAGGAAGGATCAACACCAGAGCAACTCGGGAAGGGCTGCAGTGCGTGGGAAAGTCTCACATCAGAGAAAGTTCATAGAAGACTGTCACCCGTGAAAGGGGCACCTCACTGGAGCAGGGGAAGAATGCAAGGAGTACTCCCCCTGAGGAGGAAGAAGTGGTGGGATGAACCTCACTCCTAGTTCCCTGCCTGCTGAGCCAGGAGGCAGAGAAATCCAGAGTAAAGCTGCACCCAAGAAGAAGGGAAGGCTGGGGGGAAGGTGTTTTTAAGATGTGGTAATGCTTCTCACTATCCAACTCCGGTTAAATGTGGTTGTTGTCAGTGTTTGAATTAAACTGATGTTCTTTTTCTTCCCCGAATGAGTCTGTCTTTTGCCCATGACCTTAATGGATGAATCATCCCTCTATGTCCTTATTTCCATTCCTGAGCCTTTTGTTGTATTTTTTACTCCTCCTCATTCCTGAGAAGGACTGGGCGAGTGGCTGGGTGGCGCTCAGTTTCTCTCTGGCCTCAAACCATAACATCCTCTGGCTACAGAGTCTCATAGAAAGCTGCTCATTAAGCCGTGCCAGGATGTGGCAGGGGTCTGGCAGAAATTCTATTGCATGAGTATGAAAAGATCCAGCAGCCAGAAGAAATGGCATCAAAAACTCACCTGCTCACAGTCACTCCACTGACAATCTCATCGGGGGGGTGGGGGGTGTGGG